>NW_026294491.1:66292399-66739899 GCF_007827085.1 Peromyscus californicus insignis | reverse complement strand
CAGGTAATTATAAATGCCCACATAAACATCGGCCTTCCCAAGTACTCCTGAAAGCTACGACAGTCTTCTTGTTGACTTCACTGATGAAACATATTTCAATAAGCTTCATCCAAGCAGGGATTAAGCGTTATGCATTTTGCACAACGTTAAGTGAAATCAGCCAGTGTTATCTCACTGTGAATGTCCACGGGCCAGCTGTCTGATAGTCATCATTGACAACTGCCATGCTTTGTTTTTTGGACTTAGAAAAAAAGAGTAAGTTATATTTATGGATTTGCCCTGAATATTTTGATGAATTTCCCTTTAAATTGTAGTCCAGAATATTTAGTTGATCTAAGGCATTAGAGATTTTTTTCAAAGCACAATAAATTTGTGATTTACCTACATTTATAATTATCAGTACTGATTCACAGTTCCTAATTATCTCAAAATTATCTTTTCTTGGATCATTCAAATGGAGAGAAGGAAAAATCAATGGTTTAAACCTCCCCAATCACCTTTTAGAGCAGCGAACAGGGCTCCTACACGGCTGCCCATTAGAATGATCTGAGAACGGTCGCAGCCTCAGATCCCTGAATCTGCTCTAACCAACCAAACCCAAAGCTTACAGGCCAGCTGCACAGTCAGCACAGTACCAGTTGGAGAGCCACCAAACACCACTAAATGGCACATCTTTGCTCTGAAGAACTGACACTGTGCTGTTAAAAAAAGCATTAATGAAATAAAATTAAATAAATAGAGGAAGGAAAATACATAGACATATTAAAAACATAAAAGATATAAATATAAGAGGCCAACCTATGCTCTTGGACAGGATGGTTTACCATGTAAAGATTCAATTCCCTACAAATGCAATTCTAAGCTTTATTCTAAAATTTACAGTTTTAAATGCTCTTAAATAGCTAAATGTGATGACTAGTTTTATGTCAACTCGACACAAGCTAGAGTCATTTTGGAAGAGGAAACCTCAATTGAGAAAATGCCCCTACCGGATTGGCCCGTAGAAAACCCTGTACAGCATTTCCTTAATTAGTGATTGATACAGGAGGAGCTGACTCATCACGGGTGGTGCGATACCTGGGCAGGTGGTCCTAGAGTGTATAAGAAAGCAAGCTGATGGGCTAGAGAAATGGTTCAAAGGCTAAGGGCATTTTTTTTTTTGCTCTTGCAGAAGGCTTGGATTCCATTCCCAGCACTCACATGCTTGCTCATGACCATAATAACAGATTCTAGGGAGAGGCCATTGGTGAAGGTGTAGCCCAGTTGCAGAGGCTCTGGCATTTTGAAGATGCCAGTACCATGAGATGACTGCCAAAGACAGCAGAAAGTGTGGAGTGGAGCTGGCCTGAGACACGCTGCGTGTGCTGGAAATGGCAGAACCAGAGAAGTGGAGCTGCCGTGGAACCCTTTGGAGCCCAGAAGATCATGAGTCCCAGAAGTCTGACACTGACTTCACACAGCCAGACTTTGGTTTTGCTTTGATCTGATTGTTACTGTGCCCCAGTTATGTCTTCTTGGAGTAAAAAAAAATATTATGTAATTTATTATTTTAATTTATAAGGAACTTTAGATTTTTAGAGAGACTTTGGAATTTTGGGGAGATTTTGAAATTTTAGAGAGAACTTAGGTATTTTATTGAAACTTTGAACTTCAAAAACTCCAGAGCTGTGAGATAAAATCAACCCTTTCTGCCTCAAGTTGCTCTTGGTCATGCTTTTTGTCACAACAATAGGAAGCAAACTAGGACACACATAAAAGAAGTTCAGACTAAATGATAATTGGACAAAGGCAAATTACAACTATGAAATGCCACTGCACATCATACAATTGGCTAAAACCAGTAGGGACCAGGACAGTGATAAGAGCCAGCCACATGTGGCTGTAATGAATCCCTATGCAGGCTGGTGTAGTAGGGAACCATGCAGCAGTGTAACTAGATGAGGTTTAGAAATATCTTTGAAAACAGAAGTTCCCAGAGAAAGCCATGTCTACGTTGAAGATTCTACCAGGTCAATAGATTGATTCGAATTTTGTGACATGGACTGTGGTAAATTGGAATGTTACAGTACTAATTATCATGGGCTATCTTTAATCTCTTAATAGCCATCATTGCCCACCTCTATCTCTTATCCAACGATCTTTTGAGGGTCAGGTATTGAAACATTTGGGATGTGTTATTTTAACAGACCAGTACTTTCTACTTGCCTCAAAACTAAGACTGTCATCCAACAGTATCCGAAGTTGTAGCTCGTATTTCTCCATTGTGCTGTAACCAACCTGAGGTTCCTACCAGTGTATTTGGTAATGCCTTGATTTATGATATCTTTTAGTTTTGTGACAATGGTATCTCATGTAATTACTTCCACAATGTAGCATGCCCTTGAGGACAACCTGAATTGGTATTCCTAGGCCCCGATCACTCCCATTTGGCTCAGAATAAACTGTCTCTTATTTCTTTGAAGTAAGAGTTGTATTTTGTGTGGAAACCATATGATCTAAAATTGCCAGCTTCTAGGGTTGCTACAGAAAAGTTTTCACAAAGGTCAGTAATGGTGTATACATGTAAATAGTCAAGATGGTGGGACTACGATCTTACACTGAAGTCCTGTGGGGAGAGGAAACTGGGATTAAAGACAAACATACTTCCCACCTCTTCCCTTCCACTATCAGACTATTTGCTATTAAAATCAGTATGTTTAAAGCAAACTCAGGAATCTGAAACTTGAAACCAATCTCCAAAGAAAAGTTACAAAAGGTTTCTACTATCCACCAACCAAAGGAACGACACTTTCAGCTACAGAACTCTGCTAGGCACAGTGGGAACCTACATGGGAAAATCCATGACTCTTTATTCTTCCAACATAGAGGATCCTTTGTATTCCATTTTTCTCTTCCTGGACTTAAATTTTTTTTAAAATTATCCTCCATATCAGTTTGGGTCTGACCTGAAGGCCTCCTCCTTCAGGACTAGCTCCCATTTCTGTCTGAAGGAGTTATGCAAAGTGTGCAAAGAGAAAAGCAATCAATAGTCCTATCCATAGGTAACATCTACTAACTACAACACAAGCACAGCAAGCTATTCAGAAAGGTGACACAGTGGCACTTATATTTGGGGGTAACCAACAGCACCCAGTTGGACTTAAGGCCTGTTCAATTGCAAGGAATTCATGCCTCTAACTGTAAACTTTGCCAACTGCCCATGGTGAGACCAAGGAACCTAGAGGAGATCATAGTTCCACTCTCCTAAACCACATTCCACATGCTTATTCTTGGGCCCACAGACAAGTGACACTCTCACCCTCCTCAGAGATCCTTCTTTCTGCAGTGGATGGAGACCATTGTGGAAAGCCACAGCTCATCAAATGCAGACAACAACTGACCCTGTACAGAGAATACAACCCCTACACCTCAGGCTTGGGAACAACGTGGAAGAGCGGCCAGAAAAATTCTGAGAGCCAGACGACCAGGACAAGGGACGGATCTGGGAGGAGATGTGTGTGGAGTGGAAGGTGATCAAGATAGGTTATATGAAATCTTCAAAAAGCTAATAAAAATATTTTGTTATTAAAAATATGTCCTCCAAGCCCAAAGTGGGGTAGGGACACATGGATTTCCCTGGGAAGGAGAAATAGAAGAGATCTCCTGGGTAAACTGGGGGTAGGGGTGGGAAGATAGGGGGATGGAAACTTGAGGGAGTGAGTTGAGAGGACTGAGTGCTAGGGCACATTGGGGGCAGGACAGAGGGGGAGAGTATAACAAAAGATGTATTTTGATAAGGGGGACAATTTCGGGGTCAAACAGAAACCTGGTGCCAGGGAAACTCCTAGGAATCCACAAGGATGATCTCAGCTAAGACTCCTAGCATTAATGGACAGGTAGCCTGAACTGGCCTCTCCTTTAATCAGATTGGTGACTACCCCAACTGTCATCAGAGAGCCTTCGTCCAGTAACTGATGGAAGCAGATGCAGAGATCCACAGCCAAGCACTGGGCCAGTCTCAGGGAATCCTGTTGAAGAAAGGAAGGAAGTATTGTAAGAGCCAGGGGAGCCAAGGTCATCACAAGGGAGCCCACAGAAACAACTTACCAGGTCTCAGTGTGGTGATATTTTATTTGTGCTCTAATAAATAAAGCTTGCCTGGAGATCAGAGGAAAAAGCCAGCCATTATAAGTAAACACAAAAGTCATGCAATGTTAGCACACACCTTTAATCCTATCACTTGGCAGGCAGGGATCTGTCTGGATCTATGTGAGTTCAAGGCCACACTGGGAACAGAGCCAGGCGTGGTGGTACATGCCTTAAATTCCAACACTAGTTAACTATGGAGGTCTGGAGGTCTGTACAGACAGACAGGAAGTGACAGAGCTGGGTAGGAAGAGGAAGTGATGTAACTGAACAGAGAGCACAAATCAGATGGCAGAAGAGCAAGGCATATAGGCATGGGTAGACAGGAAGTATCTGCTTTTGGAAGCTGTGGAGTTGGTGAGGTGAGGTTAGCATGTGGCTGTTCCTATTCCTCTGATCTCTTTCAGGTTTTCACCACTATATCTGGCTCCATGTTTTCTGTTAATAAGACCATTTAGAAATTCGTCTACACATAGGAGCTCACTGACTCAGGACCAACCTAGACCCTCTACATAGTGTGACAGTTGTGTAGCTTGGTCTGCTTGTGGGACTCTTGGTGGGAGCAGGGCCTGTCCCTAATGCTTGAATTGGCTTTTGGGAACCTATTCCTCATACTGAATTGTCTTGTCCAGCCTTAATACAAGGGGAGGAGCTTGGTTCTACCTCAACTTGATATGCCATGGGATATGTTGTTGACACCCATGGGAGGTCTGCCCCTTTCTGAACAGAAACAGAGGAGGAGTGGATGGGAGGTAAGAGGGGTGGGAGGAGGGAATGAGAGGAGAGGAGGGGAGGGAAAACTTTGGCCATTATGTAAAATAAATTAATAAATTTAATTAATAATCTTTTTAAAAAAATGTCCTCCAGAAAACTGGGGCCAGGTTCAATTCTCCTCAGAAAATGATCCAGCAAACGTATCTCACAGGCAAATGAACAAATGCTTATGTTCTAGCCTCTGCCTCCTAACTTTCTGTAGATTGTAGGATGGCCACAGGGAATGGCTGAGGAGGAAATCAGACCTCCCATCCTTTTTGCCAAATTATCAATAAGTTATCTTTTATTATTTGTTGTACACAAGAGCAGAGGCATCAAGTTTATAGACCTAGGCAACATTGGTTGGACAGCAGGAAACTGAAAATAAAACACTGTGCAACCACAGGAGATGCCCAAGTTCAATGTGGAATATCACACGGCACCTAAAAGATACTAAAAACCCAATGTTGCACAGGACCGTAATTCTAGAGCTTCAGAGACTGCAACAAGAGGATTTCAAGTTTGAGGGCAGCTTGGGCTACACAGCAAGACTCTTTCCTAAAATATATGTAAGCAAGTATGTAAAACATTGATAAAAATTGAAGCGACAGTATCAAGCATAAAAAGAAACAGAAAAAGAGGTCTACATGTGTGAATATAAAATTCATGTTCAAAACAGCCATGATGTGAGTTGAGAGCAATTGAGATTTCTCAAATCATGGTGAGTTTAATGTAGTGTCTTAGCATTCTATGGCTGTGAAGAGACACAATGACCATAGTCACTCTTATAAAGGAAAAATTTAGTTGGTGCTGGCTTACAGTTCAGAGGTTTAGTTCATTATCATCATGGCAGGAAGCATGGTGACATGCAGACAGACAGAGTACTGGAGAAGGAGCCAAGAGTTCTACATCTGAATCAGCAGGTAGAGAGACACTGGGCCTGGCTTGGTCTCATGAAATCTCAAAGCCCACCTCCACAGTGACACACTTCTTCCAACAAGGCCAGGCTTACTCTAACAAGGTCACACCTTAATAGTGCCAATCCTTATGGGTCTCTAGGGACCATTTTCATTCAAACCACTACACATAGGAAGCTAGAATGCTATGGCGGTATCCTGCGCCTGGCCCTGGGATTTTCTGTTTAGTGCCCCATTGCTTCTAAGACTAGCATCATATAGCTCCTTTCTAGTTTTCTTTCATAAATTTTACTTGGTTTACAAGATGGTAGTTTTTCATGTGGCTTTTCTATACTCCCTTTATTTTGAAGTATAATTTCAGTTTCACGGCAGGGGGAGAGCAGCCTGATCTTTCTCTTCCTTTCATTATGTGACCTTACCACACTTAGACCCTTCACACACACTGTGCTAGGAGTCACACTAAGGTTCTCAAGAATGTTAAGTACTTGTTCTGCATTAAATGTACCCAGTTCCTACTAATGAGGAAGGTTCCTTCCTGGTGACTAATTTTCACAGTCCTGGAAGGTGCTATGCAGACTGCTGGGGAAGAACAGGCCTCAATGGGTTTAGTCACTGTAAACACTTCAAACTACAGTATCAACCTGACAGGCAAGATATGTCTGCCTGTGCGATACTGGTATGATTGCTACAGGTGATAACCAGCAGCCTTGCTTCTTTGAAGGAAATCATACCTGATGTCATAAATCCAGTCGGAAGCCCCTGCTTAGGGAGGTTGTAGGTGCTAGAAGAAAACTCACTGCTGCTGCCTAACCAAATTTACCCAGCTTTAAATTGCTTCCTAAATAATTATGTTTATACCTATAGACAAATGCTACTCTCAGCCTTAACCGAAAAAAGCTTCTCTTTGCGTTGAACGGTTCTGAATGAAGAAACTTGTGGCTGCCCAAAACACTAATAATGAGTGATGGCTGAGGACTCAGCCCTAAACAAGACACTTTTACATGCCCCTCTAAGGCTCAGAGAAGAGGGGACAGATAGAATTTAAGAGTCAAAAGATACATAAAAATTCTGCAAAGTGTCATCTTCTAGGTAGACAAAGCCATCGTGATCACAAACTTATGGTTGCCCATCACAAACTGTCTGGAGGCAGTAAGAGAGGGTGGAGGTGGGGGGGGGGATAATCAGAATGAACCAAGTTCCATATCCAAGGGAGAGTGGAAAGAAGAGAGAGAGAGGAGACAAAGGAGAGAGAGAGAGAGAGAGAGAGAGAGAGAGAGAGAGAGAGAGAGAGAGGAGAGAGGAGAGAGGAGAGAGAGAGGGGGGGGAGAAGAGAGAGAGAGGAGAGAGAGAGAGAGGAGAGAGAGAGAGAGAGAGAGAGAGAGAGAGAGAGAGAGAGAGAGAGAGAGAGAGAGAGAGAGAGATTCTAAGCATCAGCGGTCCTCTGCCTCCAATTGCTGTTCATTTAAAGTAACAGCAAGTAAATATTAGTTCAGCAAGCTTTCAGAGGTGTGAAACCACCAGTTCCCTCAATCCCTTCTCCTCCAGGATGGATTCCCTAAAGGCCCGGGGAGGGAGTCTCCTCAAATTTTTTGCCCAGGGGCCTTAGAGCTACACCCCTATCTTTCATCCCTCAGTTTGTCTATGAATAAATATATACATTATTCTTGTTCTTTTAATTCTGTAACCTCTTCAGAGCAGTTAAAAATTATGTTAAAAACTCATTAACTTTGACGAGATATTGATGATGCCAGCGGTTAATTACGAGCCAGCTGGTGTTATGGCAAGAATTAAAAAGTTAGACATTGGAAGTTGTTTTAAAAATAAAATAAAAGCCACACAGGGTTCTCTGGGGGTCAAACAAGAGACCTGGGGGCCCCCAAAATCACACTGTTTCTTATTCCTTTCCTGTTTGGGCATCTTCCAGGTTCTCCCTCATTGAGAAAATAAAAAGCAAAGGCTATAAATCCCATGCTTCATGGTGTTGACTGCGAGCTGGGGTCAGAAAGACGGTTCTCCCCACGGAGTACTCCACCACAGTGTAGAGGGTAGAAAGGAGGTCTCAAACGCCTACAGGGCACTGGGTACTGGTCACTGTCAAGTACCAAATGGCAAAATGTAGAATGCCTTCTGCTTCTGCCCACAGGAAGGCCCAGCAGTGGGGAACACCCCCCTCTCATCCAGGGCCCCCCTTTCACCTTCCCAAGGTGAGAACGTTTCTACAAGCCTGTAATCTAATAAGGTCTTTTTCTGGTCAAAGGCGGTATGTTTCCTAAATGAGAACAGATTGTGAGACAGTCATATAAGATGAAAAAGAGGAGGAAGAGGAGGGGGAGAGGAGAGGAAGAAGAGCCCTCGCCAAACCCCACAAAAGTGTCTTTTCTAAAACTCTTCCACTGCGGAGGATGCAGCTCGATGGTAGAGTACTCGTGAGCGAGGCCCTACCTTCAATCCTCAGTACCAAAGTGAAAATTCTTCAACATATGCATAAAAATAATATAAAGAGGGCTCAAGAGGCAGTTCAGTGGTTAAGAGTGCTTATTGCTCTTGCACAGGAACTGAGTTGGGTTCCTACACCTTCATTAGACAGCCTACAACTACTTGTCACTCCAGTTCTAGGGGCTCCAGCTCCCTCCTCTGGCCTCTGTAGGGACTCACACAAGTCTACATGCCAGCACACAGACACACACGCATATACCGAAAGCCTCGTCTCTCGTCATCTGGGTTTAGGGATCTGTTTTACCTGCCTCTTCAGCATCGCGTTCTTTGCACCTTCTGGGGAGCAGAGGAAGCACAGAGAGACTGTTTTCAGGTCTCTGGCCAAACTTTGGAGGTTTGCCTCCCAGTTTCCCTACTTCGTTCTAACTTCAGTGAGCCCGTCAGGGCCCCAATCTTCAGCATCTCAATAAAAGGAGAATATTTGTAGTGTATAGCACATAGAGTTGTATTGGGAGTTGACGCTTTGACCAGCAGTACCCCCTTATGATACTTATTACTTCCTGTTCATACTTACTATTATTTCTACCATTGCCATGTGGCTAAACTGTAGCTACTAATAATAGTCTGCATGAACCAAAATACTTCGTGGAACTTGTAAAGTGTGCAGAAAGACGTACATGGGTAGAGACATAAAACTGAGTTTTCTAAACTGTCATAACCCCACCCATCACCCACCCCTACCCCTGTCTGTGTCTTGCCCTTTCCAGGCCATGAATTATGTGCACACTTCACAGTGGGTAGGGCCATCATCTACTTTCCTCGTCTGTGAATAATCATTAATGTTTACTCTTTTTTGTATGAGGAGCACAGTGCCTGTTTTAGTCAATGATCTATTGCTGTGAAGAGACACCATGACCACAGCAACTCTTATAAAAGAAATTAGGGCTGGCTTACAGTTTCAGAGGTTAGTCCATTATCATCATGGCAGGAAGCATGGAAACATACAGGCAGACATAGTGCTGGAGAAGGAGCTGAGAGTTCTACATCTGGATCCTAGGAAGCAGGAAGAGAGACACTGGTCTTGGCATGGGCTTTTGATTATCTCAAAGCCCACCCCCAGTGACACACTTCATCCAACAAAGCCACATCTCCTAATCCTTTTAAAGAGTGACCTGGTGACCGAGAGACCAAGCATTCAAATATATGAACCTATGGGGTTACTCTTATTCAAACCATCACACTACCCCAGGTGGCACTCTTCCTCTTTCTGGTGATGCTCTTTCTTTCTTCAGACCTGCTCTGAACTCCACACAGCATTATTTGGTTCCAGAAAACAACTTCCATCACTGATGTCCAGCACAAAGAAGGTCTTCTTTTCTCCTGAAAATCAAAACATCCAGCCCATCTGACCAACCATGGCTGCCCCCATTTCAGTGAAAGCAAATGTTTCACATTTGTCTCAGAATCTTGGCTCACCCACCACCTGCCTTATGAGGCTTCCTCCTCCTTTTGAAAAAGTGAAATGGGCTCAGAAATGCAGTGACTTGTGAACACTGATTTATTTGGAACATCAGCAGCAGGGCGAATACCAGACCCAAAGATCATTTTGCTCCCTTG
The DNA here is from genome assembly GCF_007827085.1 of Peromyscus californicus insignis. NCBI lineage: Eukaryota > Metazoa > Chordata > Mammalia > Rodentia > Cricetidae > Peromyscus > Peromyscus californicus. The sequence goes on along the minus strand of NW_026294491.1, from coordinate 66,730,051 downwards.
GGAGTGACAGAACTTACCTTATCTCTCTCCACCATCAATGGCTTTTACAATCCTTGAATAATTAAACACAGTGACCCACAATCTACCAAAACTCAGAAATAAAAACATCAAGTCGTTGATTGAATAACGTCCTAAAAATTTCCCAGCTCCATTTTCTTGATTGGTTTTTCTATATTTTTTTACTATATTTTTTATTACAAGCATGTGTTAATCTTATAATCAGAAAAAAGGGCTTTTTATAAAAAAAAAAAAAAAACTCTACTAGCAAAACTAAAGGAAGTGGCAGACAGGCTCCTCCAAAGCCCCCTCCTCGTAGTCTGGCTATCTTGGGGAGAGACTGCTAATAGCAGCCATGCCTGACGGTTTGTGTCATGGGCTGGATTTCGGAAGACTTACAATATAATCCTCCTGCCAAGCATCCAATATCACATTTTTAGCTTACTGTTTGGGGTCTCATGTTTTTGCATTCCAACTCTTGACTCATTGTGTGTGTGTGCACACTTTGTTCCAGACTGTCTGTCAGAAGAACACGGTCTTTCTAAAGGAAGAAAAACGTTTCTGGCAAATGCCAAGATTCCCTGAGGAATCACGTATGGTTGCTGCTTCTCGGTTACTGCTAGCTAATTGCTTAAGGACAAGGACTCAAGGACAAATGTGCCTCTGAGAAAAACTTCCATGGTGTGCACACTGCTTGTACCTTTTGAGTTATCATGAACTGCTCTTGCCAACTTTTGATCAAGGTGACAAATCTTGGCTCAGGAAAGAAATTTAGTGATGTGTCAGCCCCATCAATAAGCTGTAAGGGAAAGTAATTCATTTTTAATGGAAATTCTGTTTACAAAATAGACTAGGTATATAACCAAAGTCTAAGAGGAGATAACTCACTCTGGCAAATAGGCTGCATACCTAATAGAGGAAAATAAAAGTGAGGCAGAACACCGTGTACTTACAGAAATGAAGTGCACGCAACGTTTTATAGTCACTACAGCAGTAATTTCACATCACACAGAAACTTTCGTGTTCAGCTTTGATTTAGATTCAAGAAACAGAACAAAAAAAAGTTGAGAAAGATGGAGAAGGAATGGAGCCATAATATTAAGCAAAATTTTATGCTAGTTTTTCAAAAATCTTTAGACTGTTCCAAGATCCTTTAAGTCCCTAGAATTTATTGAATCTTTGCCAGTTTCTAGCTTCTATCCACCCAACACACACCACTACTCATGCTCCTCAGTAAACGTGACATCACTCCCATTATAGATACTGTTAGAATATTTTCTAATTTCTCTTGTTTCTAGTCTTTAATTTGCTTTTTGTTGTGGTCCTACAGGCAAACTGGGTGAGTGGCATTATTCTCCATTGGTAGATTAAAAAAAAAAACCCAATGCAGCCATCAGAGAGTGAGAGTCCTTCTGTGGGAAGGAGAGAGGGGTTAGCAATTGAGAACTCTTTTTGCTGTCACAAAGGACCCAGGTTCAGTTCCCAAGACCCACACGAAGAGACACAACCACCTTTAAGTTCAGTTCCAGGGGATCCAGTGGTCTTTTCTGGCCTCTGAGGGCGCCTGCACCCATGTGGTACACATAAACTCACTCAGGCTCATAAATATACATAAAAAAATCTCTCTATATTTTTAAGAGTCCTTCTAGCAACTTAGGATGTTTTTATCCACAGGTATCTAAAGAAGGAAAAGATAGATGATGATACCATTTGGCTAAATGAACAGAAGGTCCTCAAAAAGGTATTCAGTTTCTATCAGAAACTCACAAAGGACGTAAAAAGAGTCCTTGGAAAAATAGAGACAGAAGTCAAGGCCATATTCATCTACCCTAATGTTCAAGGCTGCAAGAGCCAAGAGGAGACACAAAATACCCACTGGCTGGGTTGAGACCACCAGAAATATGTGAAAACATTCTAAAGACATAAAGAATTACAAAAACAGAAAGAAACCCAGAAAAAGTCAGTAAGGAAGATGGACTCTAAAAGGCAAATGTGTAGTGCTGAGAGAACACAGGAGTCGGCTTATGCTACGCAGGGTCCTTCCTATACCAGCTCCTGACTCCTGGTACACAATTGATACTTGATCATTTTTATGAAAAACTAAAGGCCTCTCCCTCAATGAGTCAAGGCCTAGTGGAGCAACAAACGTGATGGTAAATGATTCTGATAATAAAAGCCAATCATTTTTCAGCACTTTACTCAGCCTAAGATCCTAATGTATATTATTTCATTAAATATTCATATAGGGTAGCTCCTATTAATAGCCTCAATGTATAGATAACAGAAGCACAGAATCACACAGATGGTGAGCTGCAAAATCACACAGAACACTGAATCTTGGCACTACTGCTGACACTGGTACAGCTTAGTGTTGAGGTGGGAGGAGATGCTGTGTTAAATTATGTCTGCTCGTTCGCAGAACTGGCCACAATCATTCATTCCTGGTGTCTCCACACTCCACAGTTGACTCTGCAGTTCTTTTTTGAAAAGGCAGGATGTGTTTTCCCATCCCATGAATCCAAGCTGCCCTTGTGACATGCTCTGGCTAGTGGAATGTAGGGAGAACCACAGGGTTTCTTTTCTCCCTCTAGGACTCCAAAGGCCTTCCTTCTGTTCACGTTCTTGGGGCCCTTCACTGTTGGCTCTACACAGTCCCCACTCAGTCATGTGATCAGCAGTTTCTAAACCAGTCCTCAAAGTTCCCCAGTTTTCCATCAGGGTCTCCTCCAAGAGCACAGGCAAGGGTCAGTTGGTGGTGTTGCTTCACGGGAAGGTTCAGCTTGCAAGCTCAGCATGACCAGCACAGTTCCTCACCGGCTGTGGGTCAAAGGCTGCCCTCCCCTTGGGTCTTCACCTCTGTAGGTGGTTTACATGAGAGTTGCCTCTACAAAGCAAGCATATGAAGAACAAGAGGCAGAAGAGCAGATGAAACAGAGGCCATGAGCTTTTATAACCTAATGTTGCATTTGAAACTTCATCACCTTTGATCTTGTCTGTCTGTCTGTCTGTCTGTCTGTCTGTCTGTTTCAAGGCAAGGTCTTGTTATGTAGCCTAGGCTTGTCTCCATCCCGTTATTCTGACAACTTTCTAAGTGCTGGGGTTGAGGGTGGGTGTGCACCATCACACCTGGCTCTTTCGCCCCCTTCACTCTATTCTAGTCATTAGAAGCAGGTCACCAGGCAACTGCCCAGGCAGGATGGGAGGAAATAACAACAAGGCTTCTGAATATCAGGATTTGGAGAACACTTTAGAAGCATACAGCTTTGTGAGTTAATGCTGGGACATGACAAAAATATGAATTTCATAAACAGGGTCATATTTATTAAATCTCAAAATATTTGGTCTTAAGAACTCACTTTAGAATCTTGAAAGGAAGCAATTTTTAATCCATATCATATAGTGATCTTAATGTCCATAAAGGATAACAAAAGTTGAAATCATAAATAAATATTAAAAGGCTAGGGGAAATCCTCAGGTGTGGCTCTGTAATGGAATATTAAGGGAGCATACCGTCTGTGTGCAGTCGACTCCTAATGTTTCAGAATAACATCAAGAAAGACAACTTTAGCTCCCCACAAAATGCCCTTAGAGATACGCAAGATGCACCATTGGCCTAATCTGTTGTGGCATTTCTTATATGCTTATGCATAACACTATGTGGGAATGCAATAAAAATTTAAACAAGGTACTAGAGTTCAGCAAAACAAGAGGATGCAGATTTTGAAAAATAGAGATGTGTCATTCTACACATTCTCTAAGACATTTGATGTGCCAGCGCTTTCCTGGTAGTTCTAGCCTCCAAAGCTCTCCTAAACCATAAATCAAGAAAAAAAAAGTCTTCAACTCTCACAGAAATAGAGAGAAGAAAGCAGGGTTTTGTAGGTATTATTGTTAGAGAGATGAGAAAAAGATCCAACGGCCTACAACAGGACTCTCTTTTATACCTACATTATGTTCAAGTGTTTAAAACAGCAAAGCCATCTATTCTGCCCTTGGGCAATGTCTAAGTAGATATTTTAGGCATACACTTGAGGCTTGGGAGGATTTGTTTCCCTCAAGTTTATAAAAAGAAAAATGAAGATGGGCATATTGCAGGCTTATGCTTTACAATACACACAGTAGGGCAAATAAAAGCATTGCTAATGCAGTAGCCCTTCATTAGAAGATAAACACCCCACAGTGAAAGCATGAATTTAAGTTTCCACATAAGCAAAGGCATACATTTCGACATTGTAAGAGCAGTAGTTTCTGTCAATCAACCTGAATTCTCTTTAAGCCTTAAACATATAAGTCACATTGAGAGGGTTATGCATTTCACAAGTGGATTTATATATAAATACTTTTGCTGGCTCCAGTTCAACACAACAAAAGAAGTCAAACATTAGTCTGTATTTGTATTTCTCTGCTGAAGTGTTTTGACATAAACTGCACACAATCCTAGCTGAAAGCAGAAAACTGACTGCTCCTCACTCTTGTATTCTTTGTGATGGGAATTTCTTTTAACTTGGAAAATCAGACAGCTTATGAGTGAGAAGTTTACTCAAACCCAAGAGGAGACATTAAAAGCAGTATGACATTCTGTAAACCTCTACCTTCACACATAATTCACTTTCTACCTCTCAGAGTTCCTGTAAGTATTCCCAAAACACAACAGCACCACTGGTAGTCAGTGTTCAGATCCTTGGGACACAGAAAGCAGTGCAGACTATGTCCAGAAGTCAGTCAGAACAGCCCTTTTGCAAACCAGTTCTTCCAAACCCAGAGAAATAACATCCTATTAAAACTTTGGAGTACTCAAATTGCATAGCAAATATAGTTGTGGAAAGAAATATTTGGGGTGAATTTTCATAGGTATGTCCAAATGAAATTAAAAAACAAATCTCTAGAGATGATCTGTTTCATCAGTTATCACCATGATAATGCTGAGTAATAAACCACCCTTAACTCTCTGACCTGAAGACACCATTCTGTATTCACACTCACCAGCAGCAGGCTGGCTGCCACTGGGCTGAGCCAGTTGGGAAGGGTAGGCTGAAGGTTAGGTGCAGGTTTGACCCATTTGTCTCTTCCCTTCCTTGGATCAGTGATCCTAGAGACATGTCTCTCGATCTGGGCCCTGACTGAGGCAGCCACAGTTGGACAAAGTGTATTTCTCTCTGGGGAACAGCAGAAGACCCACAAGCAAACCTAGCCGTGTAAGCACATGCAAAGGTTCTGCTTTTATCATGTTCATAGTCTCTGTTTCCTCAGAGGACTGGCTCCAGGACTTCCCATCAAATACAAAAACCCTGACATGCTCAAGACCTTTCTATAAAATGTCATAGTATTTGCATAGAATCTACGCGTGCCCCCCATATGCTGTCAATCACCCCTAGATTACTTACAGTACCTAACCCTGTGTAGACAGCTGTTGTACTGTATTGTTTAGGGAATAACAATAAGGTTCCATTTTCCTGAAGCTTTTCTATCCATAATTATTTCAGACTATAGATCTGGAACCCACAGACACAGAGAGCCAAGTGTAATAATATCATTTTGTCTAGAGCATGCTCAAGCCTTGGGGTGGAGAAGTACACATTCCATAAGGCTGTCAGAAGAAACTCATCTTCTACCCTCCCATTGCTAGGTGTTAATTAATCAATGGAAGAAATTTGCTTTCTTGAATACTGAAAGTCTTCGTTGATGCATTTAAAAACTCAGAGGGCATATTCTTTCAAGATTTTAGGGAGCAGCCAGATGACTCCCAGGATACAGGCACTTCTTGCCAAGCCTGAGGACTTGAGTAAGATCTCTGGGACCCACGTGTGGAAAGAGAGAACCAAGTTCTGAAAGTTGTCCTCTCGCCTCCACACATGCACATACACATGCACACACATTAAACAAATGTTTGCTGACTGAAAATATACCTGTAAAAAGCTGCTGTGTGGTATATACTGCTCATTAGTATGAGTTCCATAGCAAACTATATACAATATCCACATATATAGCTAAGCTAGAATTTTCTTTTTATTACTTTTTAGATTTATTTTATGTGTCAGATGTCAGAGTGTTTTGCCTGTGTGCTGGCTAGTTTTATGCCAACTTGATGCAAGCTAGAACTCCTAGGAAAGAAGGAACCTCAGTTGAGAAAACACCTCCAGAAGACTGGGCTTTTGGCAAGCCTGTTGGGCATTTTCTTAACTAGTGATTGATGGGCAAGAGCACAGCCCATTGTGGATGGGGCCACCCCTGGGCTAGCGGTCCTGGGTTCAGAAGAAATCAGGCTGAGCAAGCCGGTAAACAGCACTCCTCCATGACCTCTGCACCAGCACCTACCTCCAGGTTCCTGCCCTGTTTTAGTTCCTGTCCTGATTTCCTTCAGTGATGGAATATAATGTGGAAGTGCAAGCCAAATGAACTCTTTCCCTCCTAACTTGCTGTTTGGTCATGGTGTTTCATCACAATAGAAACCCTAACTAAGACAGCCCACATATATGTATATGCACCGTGTGTGTGTCTGTTGCCTGTGGAGGTCAGTAGAAGGAATCACATCCTCTTAAACTATAGTTATAGATGGTGTGAGCCACCATGTGGGTGCTAGAACCAAACATGGGTCTTGTGCAAGAACAACAAGTGCTAAGCCATTTCTCCAGCCCCAGTATTTTCTTAATGTAAATTAAGTCCATATATATATATATGGATACATACATACATATATATCATACATACATACATATACCCTTTCCCTCCTAACTTGATTTTTGGTCATGGTGTTTCATCACAATAGAAACCCTAACTAAGACAGCCCACATTTATGTATATACATCATATAGATAGATAGATAGAATATATAAAATAGAATATATATATATATATATATATATATAGAGAGAGAGAGAGAGAGAGAGAGAGAGAGAGAGAGAGAGAGAGAGAGACTCACTATTTTCTTCTGTAAATTATTTATTTGGAAATCAATAGAGATGTAGCCTATTTAGAGCCTCATTAAGTTCTTGAAATAGAATTGTCTTGTTTAGGGTTTCTATTGTTGTGATAAAACACTATGTCCAAAAGTAAGTTGGGAAGAAAAGGGTTTATTTCAGTTTATAGTTCCACATCACAGTCTATCATTAAGGCAAGTCAGGACAGGAGCTCAAAGAGGGCAGGAACCTGGAGGCAGGAGCTGATGCAGAGACCATAAAGGAGGGCTTCTAACTGGATTGCTTCCTTGTCTTGTTTAGCCTGTTTTCTTACAGAACCCATCCATAGTGAGCTGGGCCCACCCACATCAATCATTAGTCAAGAAAATGCATGACAGGCTTGCTCAAAGGCCAGTCTAGTGGGAGCATTTCCTCCACTAAAGAGCCTTCTCCCAAAAAGACTCTAGCTTGTGTCAAGTTGACTTACAATTAACTAGCCAGCACAGCTGACCCCTTGTCAACTTGACATAAAAACACATCACTTATTAATCCATAACCTTTCCTTTCTTGTCCCCAAGATGCCATGTTAATATTTATATGATAATATAAAACATTCCAACTTTTAATAGTCCTACAGTCTTTACAAGTTCAAATGCTTTAAAAAATTCAGCCACATCCCTTACTCCAACCCACCACCATTTGCAAACCTGCAATCCTAGTTCCAGACCTGTGGCTTGAATCCTCTTCATTTGTGAACCCCACACCTTTGCCTGCCCTAGCTCTAGACCTGTGGTTTGGCAGCCATCTTTCCCTGGTCCAATTAAACAGCTCATTTACCAGCTTTTCCTGGCCTTGCTCAGGTTGCCTATCTCCTGTGGTGGCCCAATCTAAGGAGGGCAAGATTATCACATCAGACACAACAATAGAAGTCCATATGCCCAGATCAAATTGCAAATGAAAATAATATGAATTCCCAAAATAACATGTCTCCTATCAGACCCATTAGTCCTATAGAAGGGTTTTCTAATAAAGACAACCTAGGTGAACCCCAAAACACATAATTTAAAAGAACAATCATAAACTTTAAAATAATTCAAGGGATTTAAAGAAGACAATACCAAGCACTTCACTGAACCACAGGAAGACAGCAGTAAATAGTTCAGTGCTGCCCAAGAAAACACAAATACTCATTTGAATGAAATAACAGATAATTGGGGTTTTGAAACTGGACTTGATAAAGAGATAGAAACATGGAGGATAACACAAGCTGGAATGAAGATGGAATTGAGAACCCTAGTGTCCCCATTAGAAAGCTCAAGGGAAGCCTCACAAGTAGAGCGAGTCAAGTAGAGACAGCATATCTGGACCGAAAGATAATGGATATGATTGTGCTCCATAGTCTTGTGTCAAGTTGACACAAGCTCAAGTCATCTGAAATGAATTTAGTCACTGCACTTCACAAACAGGAGTGCTGCCTGTCACACCTTCCTGTACATCTTGCCATTCTGGTAACTCTCGTGGTGGTTCATAGGTGTCACATCTGGGTAGGACTGTTTCATTGCTTCTCTCCATTGGAGGGTTGCATAGAATTTTCTAGAACCATGGAAGATAGACCACAGAAAAGTGGCTTTCAGGTCAGATCCAGCTCCAGTCGTCTGAGTCCAGTGCTCTGTGTATTCCTTGTCTGTAGCAAGAGGGACCTACACCTGACCCCTGAGAGGCAACCAGGGGCTACATCAATAGCCTATACTGTTTTGGGACTACCCTGACCAACCATTCAAAAGGAGGTTGATCATGCTTGGCATAACGTAACTGGGGTTTTGTTAGTCTATGGTTCTTGTGAGGAACACTGTCAAAGTGTCATGACTCCCTTTAAGGTGTGTGTGTGTGTGTGTGTGTGTGTGTGTGTGTGTGTGTGTGTGTGTGTTGTGTATGATTTTAGCTAAATATAAAATAATACAATTTTTTGAGGCTTTGCCAAACAACCTTGGTGTTGTTGGTCCTTCTTTTCTCCTTCTTTATTAACCTCCCTCCCATCTTCCTAGTTGGAGTTCCCTCTCCTTTATTCAACTTCCTGCTTCCTATCACCTGAATCCTGCTATTCCCCTCCCTTCCCTGTCTATGGTCGTTTTTTACTCTTCTGGTTTCTGTGGTTACTCCATGTTGTAAACTCACATATGAAGATTTGGAGCTAGGAACTGCAGATGGGAGAGAATGTGTGGTGTCTGTCTTTCAAGTCTGGGTTATGTAACTCAATATAATATTTTCTAGATCTACCCTTTTATTGTAAATTAAATTTCATGTTCTCATTTTTCTTTACAAATAGTATTCTGTTGGGTATATGAACCATATTTTCATTATCCATTCATCTCTTGAAGGACATTTAGTTTGTTCCCTGGCTGTTGTAAAGAGGGCAGCAATGACGAGCCCTGGCTATCTCATACTGGTTGGGGTAAGGGAAGTTACAACCGGTAGTTGAGCAGTCTACAAGACTGAGTGCGTCAGTGGTTTCAATCTGGTGCTAAAAGTGGTTCCAGGAGAACCACTGGTCCCTAGTAGAAGATGAAATCTTGGAAGTGTTGGTTCTGATACCAAGCAATGTAACCAGCAGCTGCAACAACGGGGCAAATTAGCTCAGCGGCCATAAGACCAAGCAAGCAAAAGATGAGATGATCTTACGCCATGCCCTTTTCATATCTAAACAAACACTCTCACAGTTGGTGTTCGGTGGAGTCACATGTTCCTTACATAGGAGTTTAGCTTAGAGGGATTTTATCTTACATATTCTATCCCTTTAGTCTCTTGCCACCTCCAACTACACACACACACACACACACACACACACACACACACACACACACACACACGTACGTCTGCATACATTTTTTCCTGAGTGTCCACAGACTGAACCATTCTCTTTGAATCCCTAAAAACACCTGTACCAAGCCTGGTATTAAGGAAGCATCTGATGAGTCTATGAAATGAATTTAGTCACTGGATCTCACCTTTGGAAAGCCAATGGGCTTAAGGGCACCTTCTATTCTCTAGGGGAGCTGATGACTGGTCTTGATAGAAGTAAGTAAATTATAATAAATGAGATAAATCACCAGAATAAGAGACCGAACAACAAGGCAAATATACTTGGGTTCCAACCAAGGAAGCCAAATTGGCTTCATGAGAAACCACTCGAGCTCAGCTGCTGTCTTGAAAGATAATCTCTGCATTTTGATATATGTGAGTCAGTTGAGTATAAAATAAGGAGTTTGGAGATACATTGGACTTTTAAGTAAAACTCTTCTGGTCACAAGTAATTTTAAACAAGAAAACGTAACAACTGGAAAATCAAAGAGTCACACAAGCGATGTGGAGTATGTGTCCGTAAAACTGTATGTGAAGTAATGAAATTACTTAAGTAATGACACATTCCAATATCCAAATAACTCCCAGTTTATCTGATGAAATCTATTGAGACTGTGGTCTCCCTTCATTCAATAGCTTCCAGAAATTTCTATGGGAACGGAGAATATGTTGTGATTCTTACATAGTAACAACCCACCTCAGTAGTATTTGTAGATTCCTTTAAGATGAAAAGTGGAATAATTACTTTAAAAACTCACATGGTTAAAGATACATATCATATACTAATTTCATCATAATTTTTAATATACATATATGAGCACTTAATCACGTCAGGTGGGTCATTATTCCATTTCTTAACAGTAGATGGTTATAACTTAATTCTAGACTCTTCCTTTCACTGTCTCTTTGATCACAAAGCACTCATGCAGTTGACATCATAACCCATGTGCTCATTCAGCCTACAGTTTTTCTTTACCTAGGTCTATGCTCATCAACACCTCTTTGCCAGCAAGATGAACATTTGCCTTTGATGAAATGATTCCTCTCTTATTTTCTGGAATTATAGACAAAGGAGTAAATTTATTTTATTTTATATTATGGAAAACTTAGGACAAAAACTAAAGATAAACTAGTAATATAGGACACAGAGTTTTTAAAAAGGAGATCCTCCTTTCTGTAGAGTCTTACTTGATGCTATTGGGTCTTGAATGAATAACACTAGATTAGATGGCTGCAGATCCTAGGCTTCATCGTGGGAGCTTGGTGGCTCTGTACTAATTTAATTGGGCATTTTCCCCCTTTACCAGGGACATGTGCCCAGTGAAGGAGAGAAGGAGTCTGTCTTCTGGGACTGGAAACAGGGTCTAGTCTAAGCTCTGCCACCCAGAAGCTTGATGGTCCTGAAGAAATGCCTTTTAGTCTCTGGGTCCCATAATCTGAAGAATATATAGATTCATATCTCCAGGTTCCTATTCTCTTTTAAAAGATTTTATTTTTATTATGTGTATCTGTGTATTTATGTGTGGTATGTGCATGCAAGTGCATGTACCCCTGGAGGGAAGGAGAAGTCATGAGATCCCCTGAACATGAAGTTATAGGCAACTATGGGCCACCCGAGTGAGTGCTGGGAACAAGCACAGAGCACCCTCCTAACAGCTGAGCCATCCCTCTGGATCCCTAGGTTCCTATTCTTATTGTTGCAATTAAACCAGTGTCTGTTCCATAAAGTTCAGCCTTGAAAAGTGAGTTATCAGCAAGACAAACAAGGAATGCCACATGTAGTGAAATTCTAGTTTTTCCTTTTATATTAGAAACCTTAAAAAATATTTTTACAGTTAAAAAAAGCATTAAATGTTATTATAAAAATTATTTTAAAGTTATCCTATAAGGTATTTAGAGTTTATTTCGTTTTTTTAATCTAGCCCAGCTACTCATTCATTTTGAAGAGCCTGAAATATAAATACATAAAACTTTTATAAGCAAGAAAACATCAATAAGCACTTGACTTTGAAACTATTTTATTGTTAGTTTTCCAGCACTGTTTTACATTAGCAAAAAAAGAGGAGGAGGAGGAGGAGGAGGAGGAGGAGGAGGAGGAGGAGGAGGAAGAAGAAGAAGAAAAGAAAAGAAAAGAAAAAGAAAAAGAAAAAGAAAAAGAAAAAACCACATTGCAGATCTCATTTCTTGCAGGGATTTCCTCTGTTACCCAAGTCACATGTAGGAAAACCATCTGAAGTAGCTTCCGACTGCTTCTCTCTACTGTTGTGTGGCCAGCAGTGGTGACTGGAGGCCACAGGGAATGAAATCCAAGCAGCAAAGCTGCCACACCACATCCAAACAGAAGACCCATGCCCAGTGGCTTCTTGTCTCAATGCCACCACAGACGTTTTGGCACCATGCCTACCATATGATAATAACAAGAACTGTCCCTATCAAGTCCTCAGGGATGCCAAATTCTCCAGAAAGACCTTAGCATTCGGATCACAATTTTCACCTCAACTCTACCAAGGGGATATTTTTTAACCCCATTGTACAGGTGAGGAAATTTAGACTCGGGATGGCTTGTCAAGTCCCTTCACTGATGGGAAGCTACGGAGCCTGGGGCTCAAACAGAAGCCACCCAACGTCAGAAAGTGAACTCTACCAGCGAGTCTGCTTGGGGTCCTCATCAGTGTTCAGTGACTGTCCCCTTGAAGAAGGAGGAGTTTATGAACATTGCTATCACATTCTGTCCCAGAGCAGCTTTTCCTGAGTTCTCTGCTTCCATTGACTGAATTATCATCACTCCCTGTGGGTGGAATCTGCCTGACCCTCCTTGTCTCTTCCCACAGGTTCCCAGCTGAGTTCTCCTCCCCCTCCTCCTCTTTCTCCACTTTCTTTTTTGGTTTTTTGAGACAGAGACAAGGTTTCTCTGTGTAACAACCCTGGCTGTCTTGGACTTGCTCTGTAGATAAGGCTGGCCTTGAATTCACAGAGATCCGCCTGCCTCTGCCTCCTGAGTGCTGGAATTAAAGGCATGCGCCACCACTACCTGGCAAAAAGTCTCCATGAAGTAGGAAGGGAATTTTCTTTCTTTTTTTTTCTTTTAAGGTACTATTGCACACATAATTAGAAAATAAGTACAATTAGTTGACCTTAGATGATTTGAACACGTAACCTTCTGATCTGGAGTCAGACGTATTACCATTGCGTCATGAGGCCTCCCTGCTCCAGCCCCATTCTTCATCTTCAAATATTTCCAGAACACATACTGTGTTAGCCATTATGCACTCCTCAGTGTAAGACACATGGTCCTTTCAGCCAAGTGTCCTGTATTCCTTCCATAACTATGCCTATTCTTGGTGTCTGAAGCTGGGGCATTCTCTTCTGACCACCCATCAAAATCTATTCACCATTCAGTCCTGCTCAAAACCCTGCTGGCAAATGAGATTTTTCCTATGCCATTCCACAACCATGCCTGTAGGAATCACCACGAGATCTTGCTTAACTCCCATTTTGCAATTAAGCTTTTCTGTGCCATTCTGCACTACACTTCTAAAATAAAACCACATTAGTTTCTTTGGCATATTTTGTAGCTTTCTACTTCCGGTGATTACTTGTTACGTTGTTTTATTTTGTTTTGTTTTGTTTTGTTTTGTAAACTTGACACAAGCCAAAGTTAGTTATCTGGGAAGAGAAAATCTCAACTGAGAAAGTACCTCTATCAGATTGGCCTGTAGGCAAGTCTAGGGGGCATTTTCTTAATTAATGATTGATGTGCAAAGGCCCAGACCACTTTAGGCAGTACCATCCCTGTGCAGTTGGTCCTGGGTTATATAATAAAGCAGACTGAACAAGCCATGGAGAACAAGCCAGTAAGCGGCCTCTACTTTAGTTCTTGCCTTGGGTTCCTGCTCTGAATTCCCTTGGTGCTGAATTGTGACCTGGGAGCTGTAAACTAAAATAAACCTTTTCCTTCTCCAAGTTGCCTTTGGTCATGGTGTTTGCCACAGCAACAGAAGCTGACTAAAACACTTCGGAAGCACCTTGTCCTGCGATACCTACCTAACTGTTGTGAAAGTGAGCGTAAACACTCTCTGAACAGACAACTATGTCTAGAAGACCTCTGATCCGGTACTGTCAGTGACTGTGAGAGCAACTGAAATTCACTCAGTACTTGCCCAATGAGTGCTGTGCCAAGTGTTCTGCATGCTGTAATCTATCGCTTTTCCTCACAACTTTAGAAAGGTTTAACCCTTATTATCTCCATCACGAAGACAGGAAAAGGGATCCAGGAAGTAAACCACTCTCAGCATTTCAGTGTCAGTACGTCGGCGGCCTGGCCTCCATGTGTGCTACCTCAACACCCTGGGCATTGCTTTGTTTTCCAGCTCCGCCTTCTGGGCTGTCCCTGTGAGGGTTTCAGGGGAAGAAGCCATGACCACCATATCTTATGGAAAGGTGAACTTTATCTGAGGAGTTGATGTGTAGGAAAGGGATGAAATATGTGAGTTCAGTGCTAAGTAAAACACCAAGTACGAAAAATTAAAAACACTATTGTCCCTTCACACATCAAGGAGCCTGGAGAGGATATGGGGGTGGCTCAGTGGTTAAAGCCCTTGCATTCAATCATAAAGACAGGAGTTGGGATCCCCAGAACCCAGTGAGTTATGGGTGGGTGTGGCAGCCCATGGTTAATTCAGCATCAGAAGACAGAGACAGTAGGTCCCTAGAGCAAACTGATTAGTGAGACTAGCCATGCCAGTGAGCTGCAGGTTTGAGAGATCCTGCCACAGTGAACAGGTGAAGAGAGACCAAGAATGACCTCGGCCTTCACAGGCAACACCCACATATGTGTGCTCATGTGCTCACGCAATACACCCGTATACACACCACACCACACACACACACACACACACACACACACACACACACACACACACACACGGAAAAAGAAACAAGAGACAAAGAAATTGACCCTCTCCACAGCAGGGGCGCCCAGAGAACTCAGCCTTCTTAAAGGAGAAGGTCTCTGACTGCAGTGCCCAAGGATCTGAGGCAGCGGGAGGATGTGCTGGCTGTTTTTCAGGGACAAGCAGTGAGATGTCTGCCCATTTGGGCAGTTGTTCTGTATTTTATCATTTTTGAGTTTTAAAGCAGTTCTTTTACAATGTAGTGTTCTATGTGACGTGAGGCTGGCTCCACTCCCTGGAGACTCACTTGAAATGGTCTGGGTTTTGACTCTTGGAACCCATTATTCATTTTCATTGGTTTACCGCTGGCCAAGCTTTTGTGATCCAACTGCTGTCAACCACATTGCCCTCTCCTTTCCTTAAGGATACATGGACTCCATGAGGCTGCCTTTTCCAGGGGTGGGCAACCTCAGACTTCTCTGGAATCAGACTGATGAAAGAGGAGGCCCTGAAGAGGTAGACAGTAACTACTTCCTTGTGGAAACATCCAGGGAATTTTCAAAGAACCAACACGATGTTCCATTAACTTCTGCCTACGTGTAAAACCCAAGGACCTGGAGCAAAGAAGGAAAACCAGTCGTCCTGCAGGATAATGTTGATTAGTTCCCATACCGTCCTCAGCTGATGAGCCAAGGCATTTTAAGAGATTTAAGTCATGTCAGAAGATTCCAGATTTAAAAAAATTAGGTCACAAGGCAAAGCTACAGCAGAACAAGACCTCCTTTTGACTTTTCGTTTTGTCTATTTTGGCTTGTGGCGTGTATTTTAAATGGTAATTGTCTATATCAGCTACATTATTTGTAATATTCATAAAGTCTGCTAAGATGGACAAAGGAAGTGCCTTGTAGGAGTGTGGGTAGAAATTAAAAGCTAAGAGCAAGCGCAAGAAAGGAGGCAATGGGACAAAAATTTAATTGACTATCAGGCTTTGTGTAAATTCTCAGCAAGTAAAAAATAAATTAATTTTATAATGTTCCAAATTCTTAAAATGTAAACAATTTGTTTTTACTGAAGTATTAAAACACAAAAGTTGTTATGCATATTAATAAGTTACCAGTTAATGTTTGAGTTGTGAATCTATTGTATGATGTTTAAATCAGGTTAAACACACTTCTCTTGGGGGTGACAAGATGACTCAGAGGGTAAGAATGCTTGCTGTACGTGAGCATGAGGACGTGAGTTCAAATCCCATATAACGAGTTGCTTATGGACACACACACACACACACACACACACACACACACACACACACACACACACACCTATAGCCCCAGAACTGCAATGTGTTGTAGTTTATTAGCTGCCTGCCTAGCTCCATGTTCAATGGGAGACTCTGTATCAAGGGAATGAGGAGATTCTCCTTATCCTCTGTTCCCGTTCCATTCTATCATTCTCCATAGGGCAGGCCCCTGATGTTCTTCTTCGGCTTCCACATGTGCATGGGTATGTATATCCCTACACATGTGTGCATGCACTATGTACACACAAAACATTTCTCTCCTCATTTATCAATTCTTTACGGTCAAAACTCAAATTCCTAGCGGGGTGGTGGTGGTGCACGCCTTTAATCTCAGTACTTGGAAGGCAGAGCCAGGCGAATCTCTGTGAGGTTGAGGCCAGACTGGTCTACAGAGCAAGATCCAGGACAGGTTCCAAAGCTACGCAGAGAAACCCTGTCTCTAAAAAACAAACAAACAAACAAAAACACCTCAAATTCCTTTCTTCTAGCTGTTTGAACATTATAGGACTCCACAGTCTAAACATATCTCACCTTCCTGTTCCCATTAACAGCTCAGCACCATGTCTCTTTGGAGTCCAGACTTCTAAAACCACCAATCTACTTTCAATATCTATGAAGTTAACTTTTTCATATCCCACCAATCAGTGAGATCATATGGAATATTTCTTTCCTTGTCTGGTTTATTCCCTTTAACACAATTATTTCCAGCTCCAATCACATTTCTGTAAGTGAAAGGATTTCATTCTTTTTATGTCTGAATAGTGTCCCACTGTGAATGACATGCCATGCTTTCCTCATCCACTCATTGGCTGACAGACAGTGCAGTCAGTCCAGTTCCTTGGCTGTTGTGAATGGTGTTTCCATAAACATGGAAGAGCAGGTATCTCTTCAACATACTGATTTTGCTCCTTTAGAATGTATTATGGATTGCTGGGTCACATTACTTTTATTTTTAATTGTTTTGAGGAACCTCCATACTCTTTTCCAAAATGGCTATCCTAATTCACATTCCATCAAATACTGTGCAAGGATCGTCTTTTCTCACATTCTCACACAGATTGTCTCCATCATTCATTTTATTTTATCTTTGACACTAGCCATTTTTACTGGGTAAGTGATATATGTTGTGGTTTTGATTTGTATTTCCCTGATCATACAGAAGCTGAATTTTTTTCATGCATACCTTGGCCGGTTGGGCATCTCTTCTTAAAAAATATCTATTTCTCTTACGAAATATCCTGACAAAATACCTGTGAGATGCACCCATTTTTAACTGGGTTATTTGGTTTTGGTTTCATTTGCTATTGAGGTTTTAGACTTATTTGCATATTCTGGATATTAACTCCTACACTTCCATATATTTTTCTCCCATTTTGTAGATTGTCCATTCACTGACTATTTTCTCTGCTGAATAGTAGTTTTAACAAATTTCCCGTGCATTTTCTTCTATTTGTTTCATAGTCTCGGGTCTTACATTTAAGGCTCAAACATATTTTGAGTTTATTTTTGTAACTAATAAGGTTGAGGGCTAATTTTATTGTTCCATATATGCATATTCAGTTGTACAAGCACATTTATGGACAAGGTTATATTTTCTCCAGGGCACATTCTTGGTACCTATGATGGCTATTCAAAATTGAGGCAGAACTGTGAGGTATTTTTGTTTAATTTGAAGTTGGAAGCTCCTCTTCTAATCTAAATTTTTGAGGTGGGAAGACACATCTTCAATCTGGATCTTTGAGATGGAGAAACACACTTTTAGTTCATATCTTTTGAGATAGGAGGACCCACCTCTAATCTGGGCCACACCTTCTGCTGGAAGGAAACAAAGCCACTGATGATCTTTTTCATGCATTATCAAGCTTTCATGAACGACACACTTTTGGTCTTTACTTGGCTGTTTTTAATAGGTTTAAATCCCCAAGGCTTCTGAAATGTGATTATGTAAACATGTTTTTCAAAGTGTATATTTTCTCAAGTTTAACTAAATAGCATATACCCAGTCTAAATAGACTTTTATCAGAACTCATTCCTCTTCATTTAAAAGCCATGGGGTTTGTGGCTCTTACTCAAAGCCCTTCATAAAGAAGAAAAGTATCAGTGAGTTTTAATGTGTTACACTAATTGTTGTCTGCCAAAAATCCCATTTTTATCTCTTTAGCTCACTTCTCCCAAAGTTGTATAAAGGAACAAAGTAATATTATTTTTTAAACCTAAGTTTTAGAAGTATAATGAGCAGGGCCAATTGAAATATATCATAATTGCTAAGCAAGACTAAGTTTATAACAACCTTGTGAATGTCTACAGAAAAGCACAGAGACAAAAACAGACCTCGCTCGGCAACAGAGACATCTGAACATAGGTGTGACCTGAGACTCCTTCCTCCCCGGTGCCATACTATGAATCGGTTGGTAGAAACAAAACCTTCTCGGTTCCAAGTTCTCACGTGGCCCATACTATTTATGTTTCACACTCTGTTGAAATCTTTTTCAAATAGTAAGACTCACAAGCCACCAGCAGTGACACACAATCAGACTGAATTAGTTTCTGCCACATTAGCAAATGAGGGTAATCCCACCCAGTCATACCCGCTTGCACACCTTCTGTACTACACATTTATCTTCAAACTAATGGAGTTTATGCAGGTGATCAAAAGTTGTGAGGGTTACTTCTCAGTTCAATTAGCTAAATTATTTCTCACCATTTCAAATTATAGCCTACGGCTCCACAAGGCATCAATTTTCACAAATTTAAAAGTGGGCCATTCATTTCAGACATCAGACCGCCAGTAAAAAATAAACGAAAGCAAGCTCAAACTCGGAAAGGGACCATGAGCAGGTGAAGTGGAACTGTTGCTGAAGTGAACTCTGCAGGCTCTCAGCTGCCACCCCTCACCTGCATTCACTGGGGAGTTTCAAAAAGGTCCCCTGTCGCACAAAACCCTTTGGAGCAATGCTTCTCAACGTACCTCTTTCCCAGGGACACTTCTGCCAGGTGCTCAGGGAAGAGGGGTTCTGTATGTGAGCTTGAGAAATGTTGGGGTTACAAGGCTCATTCACATAGAAAGCGCATCTGTAAGTCCTGAATAAACTTAACTTACCTAAGTTAATTTAGCTGAGCCTCTTTCCCCCCAAAATAGGGGGCCACATGCCATTCAACATGGAATTCCATAAAAAAAGCTCACAAAACTCAGATTTAGAGAGCCATGCTGGCCCTCACTTCTGCTGTCTTCCAGATTCAAGCCAGACAAGCTGCTCTGAAGGGAGAGTGGTGCCTCTGTGGAGAGCAGGGACTACAAAGCTCTGAAGACAGCATGGGCTTTATGTAAGTCCTCTTTGGGCGCTCAGGCCACTTGCTAATTTTAAATGTGACCTGTACACTCACCGTTATGTTCTACCCTGGTGCACAGAGCAGGAAGGTTTGTGGACACTGCTGGATTGCCCTGTGTGGTGGTTAGTTTTTGTACACTTGACACAAGCTGTGTTCTTAGGGGAAGAGGGGACTTTAGTTGAGAAAATGCCTCCATCAGAATGGCTTATAGACAAGTCTGTAGGGCATTTCCATTTACGGGAAGGGTCCACCCCACTGTGGGTGGAGTTATGCCTGGGCAAGAGGTCCTAGGTTATATAAAAAAGCTGCCTGAGCAAGCTATGGAGAGCAAGCCAGCAACCAGCATTGCAAGGTCTCTGGCTCAGCTCCTGTGTCCAGGTTCCTGCCTTGAGTTCCTGCCCTGACTTAATTTCATGACAGACTGTAAGCTGTAAGATTTAAACCATTTCCTCTCCGATTTGCTTTTGGTCACAGTCTTTATCATAGTAGAACAAACTTTGGCTGTAACTGCTGTAGATGTTTGATTGTTCTCCAGCATCCAAGCTCGCTCAGTCTTCACTTGACTAGCACATCTAAAGTTAATTATTTAACACTCTCACACTAGTGAGCCCAGTTCTGGACTGTGGGGGTTTGAATGAGATAGTCCCATAAATCTCTGGCATTTGAATATTTAGTCCCCAGTTGGTGGCTGTTTGAGAAGCATTAGGAGATGTGGCCTTGTTGGAGAAGGTGTGCCACTGCTATGGCCTAAGGTCCCAAAAGCCTACACTATCCCCATGTGCTCGCTCCTTGCTGTTTGTGGATTGGAGTGTGAACTCTCAGCTGCTGCTGCAGTCCACACCTGCATGCTTTCCTGCTCCCCTCAGAGGTAGTGATGGACTCAGTGGTGGTTTGACTAGGAATGCCCTCATAGACTCAGGTGTTTGAATGCTTGCTCCATAGAGAATGGTACTATTGGGCTGTGTGGCCTTGTTAGAGGAAGTATGTCACTGTAGAGGCAGGCTTTGAGGTCTCATATGCTCAAGTCAGGTCTAGTGTGCCATTCACTTCTGCTGCCTGTGGATCAAGACATAGAACTCTCAGCTCCTTCTCCAGCATGATGTCTGCCTACATGCTGCCATGTCCTGCCATGATGATAATGGACTAGACCTCTGAACTGTAAGCCCACCCCAATTAAATGTTTTCCTTTATAAGAATTGCCATGGTCACGGTGTCTCTTCACAACAATGGAAACCCTAACTAAGACAGACGTCTAAGACAGACTCCTATCCCTCTGGAACGGACGCTCCAAATAGCCCCTTCCTTCTGTGAGTTGCCTTGATGCTTTACCACAGCAATAGAAAGTAAGTGATGCACAGGCTCCCCACACCCAAGATACAGACTTGATTAATTACACTAAGCCTTCGGGATCTGATTGTCCTCCAGGAACATCCTCAGAGTGCGGCAGCCACCAACGAGAGCTGCTTCAGTGTCCTAGGCCTTCAGCTCCTCACATTGAGAAAGCAGCAGAGGACAGCTCCATCATCAACATGATTCAGTGAGGACCTAGCATAACAAAGCCTTCTCTCTGAAATGCTAAGTTTGCCAGAGCATATGGGATTATAAAAGCAAATGTGTATTGTGCATAATATTATGTCACATTACCGGGCACATTTTTAAAAAAGGCAACACCCACAGGTCTGAACAACTTCAGCTTTATGCAAATTCTGCAAGCACTAAGACGTGCTTACATGTCACTTTTTTGTTGGATCAGCACAGCGCCCTGGGAGGAACCAGTCTCACTGGGCTTCAGTGTTATTAGCGTCTTACCTTTGCAAACACTCTTCCCACTTTGGAAAGCATTTGTGACTCTCCACAAGAGCCCTCAGTTCACATTCTTCTTTTGTGACTGGAAGAGGGGAGCTTCTGTGAGTACAATGATGTAACTCAATCCTCCTTGGGAATTCAATATTCGGTACCATTGACGTCCAGCCCTGCACGCTTTTTATAATCATAGCCATCATCTTTTTATTATGTCTTGGACTTGAGGAGGCCTGAAAGCAGATGTAACTCATGATGACCTGACTTCAATGGGAGAATGAACCAGGTGGCTAATTGTCTCTAAAACAAATACACTGATAATTAGCAGGAGAGCACAACGCAACAGAAGCCTAACCACCAACCTTTATTTAAGTTAAGCAAATGGTGAGCAAACGATGCAGCTGCATCACACTTTGACAAGTTAATAAGGGAGCCATATTTCATCTCAGCTGCCTCCCCAGCCAAAGCGTGCCCTCAGGACTGGCACCAGCGACACTGAAAACCAGTCATGCTCACAGTGGAAACCTCTTGTCTGAGGACTTCACAGATCCAAGGCCTAAGGATTGCTGGGGTCAAGGTGAAGACAATGGAAAGTTGGTGAAGTCTTGCTCACAGACACTGGAAGTACTGGTAATTGCAGCTAAGATGCTAATTTAGTGACATCAGTACAAATTTAGTTCTTCTAGAGTTTAGTATGTTCAGGCTGGATTGACTGATGTCTAGTTAGGAGTTCAGAAAACATTTTCTGGAAGAGCTCAGCCTGAATATTTTTGGCCTTATAAGCTTTACTGGCTCTGTCTCTGGTACCTCCTCTGCCATTTTAGTGCAAAAGACAAGATGTAAATAAATGGTTGTATTCCGATAAAACTTGATTTCTGGACATTGAAATTAAACTCCTTATAACCTTCACATATCAAAAATGTTGCTCATCTTTTGGTATCTTTTCTTTCAAGCATTTATAAATGTAAGAACAGTTTTTACTTAAAGACCATACAAAAACCCAGTCAGATTTGACCTGCCTCAGTTGTGCTTCAGTTAAGAACTCAGAGGTGATGTTAGTTCTTGCTTCTTGCTGATCTATTCCTTAGCTGAACATTGGAATTCACTTTACCAAAGAGAAAGAGCCACAGCTCAGAAGAAATGTATTCAAATTCCTTGACATGGTAAATGCATACTGACAGTCTGCTGTGCAAGTCATGGGTCTGGAAAGGCCAAGATTCTCAAGGGAGTTTGAACTCAGAATTCTAGAAGGGACAGGTCAGTGTGGGCTTAGAGTGAAAGACCTTTCCTTGGGTGATTTGTCAATGGATACTCAATTATACATATTCTTTTTAATATTATTCATAATAGCCAAGTTATGGGATTAACCTGAATGTCTAGCAATAGAAGAGTAGAGAAAATTAGGTGTCTTCACACAGCTGAATCTCATGCAGCTGTGAGGAAGAATGAACCATGCTGTCTGCAGGAAAGTGCATAGAACTAGAGTTATTATATTAAGTACAATTTATATTTTTAAATGCATACACAGATAGATGCAGACAGACAGACAGATAGACACACACACACACACACACACACACACACACACACACACACACACGACATGAAAGAAGAGGGTGGGTATTTGGGAGGAGGAAGGGTACCGGTGGGCAGGGGGAAGGAACAGATGGCAACAGGGAAGATGTCATCAAAGCACACAATAAAAAAGTATGAAAATGGAAGAAAAGTCACTGTTGTATACAATGAGTAGATGCTAATTTAAAAGGGTGAAAGAAACCCTCATATTCTTTGGTTCAAATATTTCATTTCTGTGAACTTCTAAGGAAATAATTAGAACAAAATAATAGCACCAAGGGTGGTTGTTGCATCATTATTTACAACCTCAACAATATGGACATATTAAATAATGTAGTGTCAAAGTGACATTGTCAGTGGTCAAAAGTTGATGCCATGCTTTGTAAATTATTGTGTTGACAGTAGAATTATGATTCGTAAGACTATTTTGTAAATTATTATGTTGACAGTAGGATTATGATTCGTAAGACTATCTGTTATCATGGAAAGACATCAGATGGGTGGGAAGACAAGCACTAACGACAATAAAGACAACATGACTTTTTTAAAAAGAATTTCTGAAAATATCTAGGGTAGCCTAGATACTGCAGTTCATTGCAGCAAGGTAGGCTTAGGAGTGTGCCTCCTTTTCTTCTTTTGTACCACGTTCTAGCGTTCATTCACTCACCATACACTTACTAAGCAATTAGTATATCCTAGGATATTTGTATAGTGGAAATGTTGTATTTTGTCATCTTCTATAGACAAGACCTCCCAAGACATCTCAAGCCACATGGGCAGCAATTGATAGCAATATTCCACAGAACTTTGCCGTCTTTCTACCACCTCTCAAAACCAGTCTTCATCACCCTCTCCCAAGCCTACCTAGGGGCCAATAGATGAGACACTAAGACATTGTAGAGATCCAGCACAGGAACCCAGGCCTGTCAGGCCACCTTCTGAAAAAGAAGAAAAAAAATCACAGAGATGTAGAGAGGCTCCATTTAATATGAGAATTTTTAAAAATTAATGACAATTTCCCCTCACCATAACTCTCATGTAGGTTGGACCACCCTGCATTGTTTGAGCCAATGTGGAGATCTTTTGTCAAGCAGAGAGGAATTTGTATTTTAAAGCATTTACAACGAAGCATCAGAATTGCGTTGATGAAGAAACAGAAAGTGGACATTGCCATGGCCATGGTTTTTGAGGTAGGTGATGTGTTCAGAGGCTGCTGGTCACTTCTACCAATCTTGAGGTTGAGGATCCATAATGAGGTTTAAGCAAACATTAAATAAGAGGAATTTATACAGAAATTTTGTAAGTACACACTAACCATCCCAAGACTACATATATTTCAGCTAAGAGATTTATATAATTAAAATGAATGAATGATTAGAATAGGGTTGACCACACAGCAGGCAAGTCTGCTGCCTGGACTGTTGCTTTTGGTGAGTCTTTGTGTGAATCCAGTTTGATGTGGCTTAGACCACACAGCTGCCTCACCAAAAGCACTTCTGTGAAGGAAGCAGTGATGGCCTAATGCTGGAGAGGAACTGGGGCCCAGGAGAACCTGGAAACTGATTCTACACTGGTCTATTTTTCTCCCTCTGCCATGTATATTGAGTCTATTTCATTTCCTGCCTCTATTTTTTCCCATTGATGTTGGGTAATTCTCTCCCAAATGCCTAAAATAATAGTTTTGTTGTGTAGCTGGCTGACGACCCAACATACAATCAAAACCATGCTGGCCAGATATGGGCAACCGCTTCTCAGCCTTTGCTGGTCCATCTGTCACTTTCCATACATTAGTTGGGAAAGTATTTGTTGATTAGAGAATGTCTAGCAAGCTTGAGCACGTGTGCACATCACACACACACACATACACACACACACACACACACACACACACACACACACACACACACACACTGTATGGAATTATGTGGGGGTTTATATTTATCTAGAACATAGGCCAATATTTTTCAATAACAATTTTACCTCTGTTTATAAAACCATTTGAGGTTGTTTTAATTTCAAAATATTCCTTCCTCAGAGAAGAAACACCCTGAAATGTTAGCATTACTCCCATTTTTCAAAAGACCTTTATCTGTACCCCAGAGAGATCCAAGCTGGGGCTCACATTCACATGAGCCTTGACAAATACTCAAAGGAACAGCAATATTTGGAACAAAAGAAAAACCTAAAGACAGTTATTTTAGTCTTTAATATAATGCTTAATTTTTCTCATTAATATGTGAAAATTCCCCAGAGGCTAGTTACAGGCTTACATTGCTATTTTTATTTTATCAATAATAATTATGGTTTTTATTGGATGCTTCTTTTCCAGGGAACCCAAAGTGTATGCAAATCCTTTATTTTTTCCCTTATGCCATCTTTGAGGCATAGCCAAGAGGCAGATCATTTTATCACAATCAAAAAGATAGAAATTAGTAGAGATGCCAGCACAGAGAAGGGAAACCGGTCCTGGATTTGATGCAAGATTTTTCTATTGCCCTTCCCTAAAGCGCCGTCCCTCCAGCCATTGTCTCTCTGGCAGAACTGGTGGTCTCCTGGAAATGAAGTTCAGTCACAGCTTTCCACTGCTGGTACTGCAGTGTGAAAGCTTGAGTGGCCTGTCTCTCCAACCTTCTCTTGACCACTTTCTTCACTCAGGATGCTGCACTGATACCAACTGCCGAGAGTTGGGTACCCTAGAATCATTCCCAAGGAAAAGAGTTTGTGGGAGGGCCATGTGTTATGTCATACTCCCAAGGAAACAAGCAGGAATGGGAGCAAGTGGGACCAGGAAGGAAGGGAACCAAGCAAGGAAAGGGGAAATCAAGTTAAGTTAGGTTATCTGCTTAATTCAAAGGTGAGTTCTAGAGAGATGCCCTTATGCAGGGTAAGGGATTATTGGTAAGGGCTGGAAGGGACATTCTCAGAACTTCCCGTCATTGAGACTTCCAGGCAAATGAATTCTGCCATCTTGAAGACAGACTTTGAACCAAGTAATGCCAAGGGGAGACTACCCCAGCAAATGACATGTGTGTATGGATGGATCCAGCAGTGATGGCGCACGCCGCCGTGGGCACTCTGTTCCTGAAATACTCCATAGAGGAGTCTGGAGATTTCAGCAGGTCTTCTCTCTTATGGAAGTCTCTCCTTTGTCCTCTGCTGGGGAGACTTCACTTCTTCAAAGCAGTCTCCTTCATTTTCAACTTCTCCTCTCTCCTATAAATGAAGTGTCTGTACACAGGAGTTCTTATCAACCCATTTTTCCAATGCAGCTCCATCCATAGCTCCTCTCAGGCATCATCTACTTGTTTTCTGCCCACTCTGAAGTAGATCTTCAGGGCTTTTGCTCTCCTGCATCCTGAACTCACACGCTAACTTCTAATACCCAAGACACACCTGTTTAGCCAGGACCTCTCAAAGAAATGAACCACTGAAACACAGTCTTCCTTTACAAAAAAAAGTCAAGAACTCCTCTGTGGACAACAATTAAAGTTAACAAAAATTGTACTTACATGCAAGGGTGGGGCACGCATGCCTGAAAACCTAGCATTAGGGTGGCAGAGGCAGGAAGATTGCAAATTCAGTGTCAGCCTGGGCTATATAACAAGAACACTCTCCAAAATCAAACAAAGCTTAGAATGATAGAAAATATTCCTGTCTGATGAAAAGTCGAAAACCCATAGGATATATTTGCAAACTAAGGGCTAAGATGATTCCAGTATCATCCCAACAAATAAGTTAAATAGAAAAGTTTCTCTAAGGACTGGATAAATGGCTCAGTTGGTAAAGTGCTGGGCTTGCAAGCACACGAAACTAAGTTTCATCCCCAGAATCCACATAAAAAGTCCTGGCATGGTGGCACACTTCATACTTTTGTAATTCCAACACTGGGACGTAGAAATGGGTGGCTCTCTCAACCTAGCCTACTTGATGAGCTTCAAGCCAATGAGAGACACTGTCTAAAATTACGAAGTGGCTAACTCCCGAGGAACCCACACACATACACACATACACACATACATCCCCTATGCTCCCCCACACACAAATATGGAAGTTTGTCTACATGGAGTGGAACAGTAAACAAATGGTAAAAATGAGAAAACTAAAAAAAGATGTTGGGTAGGATGTTGCTATTTTAATCAACCAGATTGTTTCTAAATTGGGTACGGGAACTTCTTTCACACATAATGTTTATTTTTACATTACTCTCCCCCTTAAAAATAAGGTGTTTATCATGTGAGCTGAGCTTACTCGAGCTTCCTGTGGTAGACGGGTAGAGACCCAACTCTCCCTCTTGTAGCCAGCTGGAATTTGGAGTTTGCCATGCCCCCTGTCTACAAGAGCCGTGGTCTGGCCCCGCCCTTGAAGCTGGGCTGTATTGCCAGTGCAGTGGCAGCAGTATAGTGACGCTCCAGTTCGCATCCACGGTTTCAACAGTCCTTCAGTGTTTCCACTCTCTGTTAGATGGAACGCTGCCACTACCCAGCACACCAGTCACAACGGGCCTGCTAGAAGGAGAAATACGATGGAACCACGCCGATTTATCCCAGTCCTCAGAGACCAGCCAGCTCCAGGAAGCTCTCTTGCTGACCACAGGCGCATGTGTGAGCCAGTGTGCAATCCAGACAGGTGGATCTACCCAGCAGATGCACAGACTTGTAGAGAGCAGTCAATGGTGGTTGTTTTTAGGCATTGCATGGTAAGATTTCATCCCATGAGACCTCCTTCACACTACAGAACAGAGTTGGACCTGTTCACTGTTACTGTTATGGTTGCTTCCAAGTCAAGTGAAGACAGGAAGCTATCGCAGATCTGTTTAGTAGAGGTGAGTAACATAAATCACCTCCACAGGCAAGTGCCAAGACAATAGCACCTTCAAACAGCTGGTAGGCTACCGAGGCTTTAAAAGTAAAGTTTACCTTGTGAAAACAAAACAATGACAAAATAAAATAAAAAGAATCCTGTCTAGTCCCTTTCCTATTATACCAATCAACCATATTCATTAAGACTTGCAGACTTTCCTCTTGACTTATAAATAATTAGCTATGATTTAATAGTAAGAATAGGATTAAGGGAATCACTGTTAGCTCCCTTATTTTTAAGCTCCATTTGTACATAGGATTTTGTTCTTGTTTTTGCTTTTAGTAGATCAGCTGCTCTCTCATTGTCCTGTGCAAAGATGAAAATCTAGGCACCTGCCAAACCCAAAAACAGGAGAGGGAGAAATGGGAAGGGGAGGGAGAGAAGCTTTGTTCGATAAGGCTGATCATTGGCCTACATGAAAAAGAAAAGCAAATAAACAACCTGCCACCAATTGAGGTGTGCACACAGAGGTATAGACCTTTAACGCATATTTCAGTTGCCACGGCTACCATTTTGCAAAATGAAGTGATGAAATTATCAAATGAAAATTTGGCTGCATTTTTCATGGGGGTGCAATGCATTCTTTTAAAGATTGATAGCCTTTCCTTCCAAATTTGGGTGTGAGATTTTCAGTTGTAATTGTGCATTGTTTTAGGGAACTGCTCATTCTTGGGTGTATTTTACTATGTCAAAGATGAGATGTTAAATCTCCCTTTCTTTTCACTTCCCTTTGTCTTTTCCTTCTAAATGTATAAGCCTGTGTGTGTAGAGTCTACCGATTTATAACTGAGTAGAAAATTACGTTGCTGCCCCACGAGAAGTTTGAGGAATCAGAATCTACAGCCTTAGAATGGACATAATCTATCCTTTTATTTGCCAATTTTTGGAGCTATAATTTAAATTTTTAAGTTGTATCTAAAGCAGAAGCCAGTAGTGTAAGTTCCTTCGGTGGTCTCACTAACCCCCCGAGGGGCTTGTTACAACACAGATTGTTGAGCTCATCCCCAGAGTTTCTGAGTCAGTGTGTCTGGGCTGGGGCCTAAGAATCCGAATCTCTAACAAAGCTCCAGGCTGAGTCTGATGCCAGCTTCAGGGATCATACTGAGTTCCATTGAGCCAGAGAGAAGAGGAGGAGAGAGGCCAGGTCCTTAAGGCACATCAGTAACATGTGGAATTTTTGTGAAAGTGTAGAATTGGAAAGCTGGCATGTATTATGCAGGCTCCCAGCAAGTCACAGTGGTACAGTTGGATGGATAATTTGGAGAGTCTAATAAAGTGACTATTAGCAAAGCCCAGGCAGAGATGAGGGATGCTGACCCAGGAAAAGGAACAGTGAAGCATTCAGGGTTGACAACAAAGGAGCTGAACCAGCCCTAAGGCTGAGTGAGGGCATAAGAAGGGATGCCCTAAGCCTGAGACAACTAGAGCCACAGGATAAAGTCACAGGGAAGAGTCCATGGCCCTCCACGGACAACCTAGATCTTTGCAACATATAACCTGGTGTGGAGAGAGCCTGAACCTCACTTGCCAACCTTACTCCGTTGTCAACCAAAAGACAGATCTTTTTAAAACATGCAAGCCTTCCACCCCCAACCCTAACTACTACTCTAAGAAACGCTGGAGAGAGTCACATAAATAGTTACATTTAAGAAAGTTCTTTGTGGCTCAGGAGATAGCACAGTTGGTAAAGCAGGGTTGGTGTGGTTCTCTAGAAGTCAGGCCTCTGGGGCCCAGAGCAGACAGGAGGGACAATGAGAGTAGACCAGAAGAAATCACAATGTTTGCATTTGCAAGGCAGAGGAAGCAGGAGCCCAGTTGGTGCAGACCACTTTGCAACAGTTTCCAGGTGCTGCAGAGCAAATTACACCCAACTCCATGTATTATCTCACAGTTTAGTGTATCAGGAGATCTGGTGTGCCTACCCAGGCTCCCTGATTCCAGGTCTCACCAGAACACGGGCAGTCAGACAAACCATATTCTCATCTGGAGGATGGGCTGAGGAAGTCCTGCCTCCACACTTACAGGGTGCTGGCAGAATTCTGTGTCGATGATTATGGAACCAAGACCTGCACTCCCAAAAGCTGCTTCTGCTTTCTTGATAGGTGCCTTTCCACACACAGTGTCTCCAAGTGTCAGCAGGAGAGCAGAGGTGACAGGAGAAAGAGCCCTAAGCAACTTCAACTCGGAAGTGTCATCTCACCTTTGTCTTGCAAAGTTTAGAAGGAAGTCCTAGGGACGGACACACACCGGAGAGGGCATTAGACAAGGACTTGAGAAACGCAAGGTGGGATCATTTGAAGTTACCTTAGAATAACGAGATTGCTAAACACAGTAATTAAAACTTTGTCCAAAGCCGATCATGTGAAAACATTCAAAGGAGGTACTAAATGAAGAAAACTAAGTAGAATTATTATTTCTTTCCTCCAAGGTTTATTTTAGGTCTCGTACAGAGGATGGATGGCAAACGCAAGGATCTGCTCAAGGTCAGAGACTTGTCAAACGCCTGGTCCCGAGCTGCAGTTCTTTAGGAACCTCCATGTTCTGCAATGCTCTGAGACCTCCTGTCCCACAATGCAGTATTCCTCAGCATATAGAAAACGCTTAACTGCCAAGTTTAACAGCATAGCATCAGCATGAAGAACAGAGATGGAGCAGAAAGACTATTTTAGTTAGCAAATATTTAGACTTGGTCTAACAAAATCTAAAACAAATTCTGAGTTCAGTTTCCCCCCTTTTACAATGTTTATGCGTGTGGAATAGTTCCTTAAAAAAATCTCTCCTCAAATCATCTGGAGTGTACTGCATCCCCTTGCAAGTAGATGAACTTGGAGTTTACTTGCTCTTTTGTCTCCTGTGGGCCTGTCTGGAGCTAGCAGATTCAGACTATGAGGCATTTTCTACGCTGGGAGAGGATGGCAGCAGGTACGAGCTTTCTTGTATTGTTGCAGTGGTGTGCTTCTCTACCAGAAGCAACAGTTAGGTTTTCAAACAGTTTGGAATCCAAGTGTTCACCCACTGTTAGCTTGAAATCAGGTATTGTCAGAGTGTTTACACCACAGAGATTGGCAGGTGCTAGACATAGGAGCCCCCTCCCCCTTCCCCACCGCCTTACAAACTTGTTGCTAAACATTGGCCAGTTTACTGACACTTTGACACATTCGAGTCTCAACCCTAACCACTGCTCTAAGAAGTATTTAAGAGAATCACACCAATATTTTCACATAATATTCTGTTGGGGCTGGAGAGATGCCGCAGTTGGTAAAGCACTTGCTGAGCAAGTACACGAACCTGAGTTCCACCCCCAGAGCCCAGGTATAAAAAGCTAGGTGTGGTCATTCATGCAGGGGGTGGGCATTACCTGGAATGAGCCCCTGGGCCTCACTCCCACTCCCTCCTCTCCATGACAGGAGTGACTTACCTGACAGGAGAGTTGGGAGAACTCTTTTGGAACCAGCCTGTCAGAGGATATCACTCATTCCAGGCTATACTCTGAGCCCAGGGACTGCCCAGCTGCCTGTGTCTTGGAGGAGACTGGCAGAAGACAGCTGTGCCAGCGCTTGAGGCCAAGGGCTGATTTCACTGGAGAAAAAAACAAACCCAGTCAGTCACCGATGTGACCCACATTCTCCAATCAGCTTTATTAGTAATCAAGGTGGTTTGCGTTCCTCTCCTCTAGCATCTAACAATTCACCCCAAATTTAAAAGGATGGGAAAGGGTGCTGTTTATCAGCCTTCTTTGAGCCCTGACACTACCCATCAGGTGGTTTTGTTGTTGTCTTGTTTTACCTGAATTGAAACTGCTGAAGAGAATGGCATGCCTGATTCCCAACCTCCATCACAGCCCTCAGTGTGGACAGCCATGCCCACCGAGGGCTCCACAGGGACTGGACGTGTCAGGGGAGGAAGGCAGAGGAAGGAAAAGACAGAACGTGATCTCCCCTCTTCCTTTTACTTTTCCACTGCATGCAGTCAGAGTTGGGTCCCTCTCTCAGGCAGATTTGGCCCATCATCTCCATCCTTATTTAATGGATAAATGTTATAGCATTTGGGGCTTCAATAATTTATAACCATCAATGGAACGGAACACAAGGTGAAGGGGTTCCAACTGAAGAAAGTCCTACGTAATGACAGTCTGGGGAGAGGTATGGCGATCGGCTCTTAATTACATTCTGTTTTCTTTTGGCTGACTCTGTCTTTCCCTTTACTCTTTCCTGGAGCACATATTTAAAGTAAAAATATTAAAGTGGGGCGATCTCTTCCTACTCAGCGCCACTTTTTCTTGTCCTGCTGGAGGCCTGACCGACTCGCTCTGAGCTCCATTCTTTCTTCTCATCAATTGGCACCAATTAGACACCATCTAGGTAGAGAAATAATTTGCTTAACTGCATAAGAAAATGGACACGTCAAACCCTTTAAGAATTTGGGTTCTCAATTACCCAGCCTCACTTCTCCTGAGAAGTGATAATTAGAGTCTAGATAGTATCAGCATTACCAAGGGCATCTCTCCCAACAGCCGTTTAACACCTAATCAAGTGCTAAGGTCGTAAATTATGCATTTCTCAACAGCATTCAGACCCATTTGAAAACAATTTGAAACAGTTCAAGAGTTCCTAGATGGTCTTCAGTTTCACAGGGCTGTGGAGGGCCCTGCTTAAAGGAATTACCCGCTTAAAGGAATGTCGCCCACTTAGCAGACTCCAAGCGTAAGGCTCTCACAGCTCTTTAATTGGCTACAGATCATTATTTTCTAAACTGACAATGGAGCATTCTCCCCACCATGTAAGGGAAAGAGGAGTGTTTCTCAATGTCCACATACTGCTCAGGGAGCCGGGCAAAAAGACAGTAGTGAGAATCTAAAATGAGGGCAAGGTTTACAAAAGAAAAGCCTTACAATCTTGTGTTTCTGAAGACTTTCCCAAAACTAAATACAAAAATTAAAGTTCAGTATTGAGGACTACAAACTATTTTTCTCACCTCTGCTTCAGAGGGAGAAGAATATTCTGAGAGGATGGGTGTGGAGGATGTACCAAGAAGGAACATGGAAACTCGGCTCCTGCTTAGAATGGATGAACCTCCTCTCTCCCACCATCAACCCCATATCTGTGGCTCCACCAGGGACCCAAGTAAAAGTTGGAAGCAGCAGCTGCCAAAGTCTTGTAGTTTACAATGGGAACTCCATGTTCTCTGTGGGCTCCTTCATCTCCTTTCACTCCCCTGCACAGGGAAGGCACGGGCAGATGCAATTCTGTGACAGCTTCTCTCTCTCTCTCTTTCTAACCTTCAGTGGAAACAGCCATGCTTCTCTCCAAGCCTATCTGAGAACCCACTTACAAGCTCACTCCTCCTCTTAGAGGGAGAAATAGTATAATTGGAAGCATAGATTACACCATGTAATTGTACAAGACAAGGATCCACCCTCAGTCCTGCTCAACTCAATTAGAATATTTTTACTGCTTAATTTGGTCTGGAGTCTTGCAGGAAAAACAAAGCCATTCTCTTTTAGAAATAGGCAAGGTCCAGACACATGCACACATGACCCCCTGCCACATGCATCTTAGTGATGTCCCACACACCAGACAGGTGGGAACCAGAAACCCAGCTCTTCAGCTGGACTTCCTTTTGTTGAAATACCCTGAGCTGTTTGTGTCACACATACTTTGAGTCCCTCCAAAATCAATGACATTCTTTATGCTGGTATACTAGAAGACAAAAAGGGAGGTAAGAAGAGAGAAGAGAAGAGAGGAGAGGGAAGGGAGGGGGGAGAGGAGAAGGGAGAAGAGAATATCTGATGAGTGGTACTTCTACTCATTCTAGTCCCGTGGAATAATCCTCTTGTACACTGTAAGGATTTGTCACACAAATTGGTTTAATAAAACGCTGATTGGCCAGTAGCCAGGCAGGAAGTATAGGTGGGGTGACCAAACTAAGAATGCTGGGAAAAGGAAGGGGATTTTCCAGATGCAGAGGAAACAAGATGAGAGTGCCATACTGAGAAAAGGTACCAAACCATGTGACTAAACATAGATAAGAATTATGGGTTAATGTAAGTGTAAGAGCTAGGCAATAATAAATGTGAGCTACCGGCCAAGTATTATAAGTAATATTAAGCCCTCGAGTCAATATTTGGGAAGTGGCTGCTAGGTATTTGGAAGTTGCTGGTGGGACAGAAACTTCCGTTACATTTCAGTCCTGTGGCTTTCTTTCTAAAATAAGGAAAGACTCACTTTTTGTCTTTTTAAAGTTTTATTATTACTGTGTGTGTATGGTGTGTATGTGTGTGTGTGTGTGTGTGTGTGTGTGTGTGTATACCACTGTTCACATGTGAAAGTCAGAGGACAACTTTGTAGAGTTGATTCTCTCCTTCCACCTTTCTGTGGGTTCCTAATGTCTTCAAATTCAAGACATTAGGCTTCTATGACAAGTCAATGACTTGCCTTTTAGAATAAATTAATTAACATGAAAAAATACAGATCATTTAGAGTAAAGTATAACAGGTAATAGAGTAGTCTTATGCAAATGTGACAAAAATCAAAAAGGAATCCTGAAGTGTAGGCAACATCCATACAGTGATCAGAACATGGATGGCAAACCCAGAAGGTTGGAACAGAACTCGCAGCTCTGCTGCTTTGCCGTCCCGTAACAAAGCAAATGCATAATCTCTCTGACTTCAGTTTTTCATCTATGAAATGAGAATAAAGATATTACTGCCACACCAGACTCTGGTTGTGCAAGTGAGCCAAGTAGAAAAGATGTCACTGAATGTAGTCAAAACTTTTCTTCTGTCTTGTCTGGCTCAGTAGTCTTGCAGCTGCTAACAAAATAATCATTCAGAGGCTTAATATTATTTACAAACTGTATGGTCTATGTTAGGCCCCTTGCTAACTACCTCTTATGTCTTAAATTAATGCATTTCTATTAATCCATGTTTTTTCATGTGTTCTGTGGCTTACCAGTCTGCTGGCATGTTCTTCCTTGAGTGTCAGGCTGGCGTCTCTCCAGACTCTGCCTTTCTCTTTCTTCTCTCTCTCTCCTTGAATTGCCTGCCTGCCTCTAAGCTGTCTTGCCATAGGCCAAAGCAGCTTATTTATTAACCAATGGGAACAACATATATCCACAGCATACAGAAAGATATCCCCCAGTAGCTAAATACATCAGAAGTATAGTACTCATTGCAATAGGAGGGTGTGGCCAGTGTAGATCAATCCATCTATGTGGACACTACAATGTTTTTACTCCAGATCTTCTAGTGTTGAGGAAAGGGGGTATTCCAAGGTCATGTGTGTCTAGACATTGCCCAGGGCATGAACTAGCTAGATGTGGTCATGAATGTGGTCACATGAGAACAGTCAAAAGGATCCCACAGGAGAGGTTGGCTAGAGTCCAACAGGTCCACTTGTGACAGCAGCTATGAAGGCATGACCTCCCCATACTTTCTTCTGCCTCTACTGCATGCCCACCCTCTCCTTCCTTCCCTTCCTTCCTTCTGTCTGTCCTTTCTGCTTTAAGAGTGAAATCTTATCCAGGTGGGTGATGAGCCAATGATATTTTAAAATATTCAAAGTAGTTACCAATATTTTTAATTCAAGAGCTTTTCCATAAAAAAAATTGGATTTCCAGTTTCTTTCCTGAATTGGAAGACTTGGCTTCATGAGCCAGCATTGGTTGGACTCTGGGTAGAGTATGTTTATCCCTCTAGTTTGCTATAATCACCAGGGTTTGCTAAAAGAATAGGAACTATGGTAGCTTGAATGTAACTGGCCTCCATAATCTCATAGAGAGTGGCATTATTGGAGGTGTGGTCTTGTTGGAGTAGGTGTGTTGCTATGGGGGTGGGTTTTGAGGTTTCCTATGCTTAGAATACCACCCAATATCTCAGTTGACTTCCTATTGCCTACAAGATGTAGGACTCTCAGCTGCTGCTGCAGCACATCACCATGCTCCCCACCGTGATGATAATGGACTGAACCTCTGAACTGTAAGCAAGCCACCCCAATTAAATGTTTTTCTTTATAAGAGTTGCCATGGTCATGGTGTCTCTTTGCAGCATTAGAAACCCTAACTAAGACAGAAATTGGTACCAGGAACTGGGATATTGCTATGATAGGCCTGACCTTGTTTTTGTCTGGAGGAATTTGGACTTTGGTACTTTGGTTATGAAAGCAGTAGAATACTTTAAACAGTTCTTAGTGGACCATACTAGTAGGAGCATGGAAGACAGAGGTGCTAAGAGTGATTTGAACTATCAGGGACTCACTCAAGAGGTTTCAGAGAAGAGTTTAAGTATGTTGCCTAGAGACCATTCTTGTGATATTTTGGTAAAGAAAGTAGCTGCCTTTTGCCCTTATCCTGGGGCTAAAGTAAAGAGTTTTGGATTAATTCTTTTGTCAGAGGAAATCTCAAAACAGCCTTGTATAGACTCTGTCTTGTGGTTACTAGTGTTCATACTTATAAAGATTTATAATGAAAAGGAGCAAGCTGAGCAGAGTAAATACTAACACTAGTAACCACAAGACAGAGTAATAATCTCTCTGACTTTAGTTTTTTCAAGTATGTGTCATTATGGGGGTGGGGTTTGAGGTTTCCTATGCTCAGGATACTACCCCATGTCTCAGTCAACTTCCTGTTGCCTGCAAGATGTAGGACTCCCAGCTACACTCCAGCACCATGTCTGCCTGCATGCCGCCATGATCTCCACCATAATCATAATGGACTGAACCTCTAAACTGTAAGCAAGCCACCCCATTAAATGTCTTCCTTAATAAGAGTTGCTATGGTCATGGTGTCTTTTCACAGCAATAGAAACACTAACTAAGACACTGATATAATATATATTCTATTATATATAATACTAATTATAATGTATGTTATGCTAACATATATTAACATGATATATGCTATAATTATATATATGCATATATATTCCATATGATTTATTAGAGTGGCTTACAGGCTGTGGTCCAGCTAGTCCACCAATGGCTGTCTACCAACAGAAAGTCCAAGAATCCAGTAGTTGTTCAGTCCATGGGGCTGGATGTCTCAGCCAGTCTTCAGTACACATCAGAATCATGAAGAAGTAGGCTCTAATGCCAGTAAAGGAATGGACTTGCTGGTGAGAGCGAGGGCAAGCGGGCAAAGAGCAAAAGCTTCCTTCTTCCATGTCCTTTAATCAGGCCACGAGCAGAAGGTGTGGCCCAGATTAAAGGTACGTCTTTTCACCTAAAAAGATCCAGATCAGAGGTGGATCTTTCCATTTCAAATAATTTAATTAAGAAAAATCCCTCACGAATGTACTCAGCTGCTTGGGTTTTAGTTAATTCCAGTTGTAGTCAAGGCGACACTGAGAAGAGCCATCGTGCTGCCCCTCCACATTGGGCCCTCACTGAAAGCAAGCATAGGCTTGTCTTCACTGGGTTTTACTTGAACAGAAGGCATTTGCCTGCCTCCCGCTTGACCACGTTCTTTGTGAATGCTATAGCAGGCTCTTGAGGGTTTCCATCAGCAGACCTGAAACTAACCACACACACAGAAACGTACTTCCAGCCTATCACTCTACCTCCGAACATAAGCCAGCCTTTATAAGGAAACAGGGAGAAAAGGTTCTTTAGTGGCCCCTGGTTCTCCAAATAGGGCTGTTTGTCCTTGTCCCTGGTGATAGACAGCATCGTTAGGGACTTGCTCTCACTCCTCAGGTGTTTTACCTGCCCACATAGAATTTGCCCACAAGGTAAATTGCTCCCTCCTAGGAGATAATAACACTTATTAGGACCATTTCAGAGTTCCTGGACCTTTGGGGATGAAGCCCTGCTATACACACATAAAGCCCTCCATTATCACCACTACTGATTTCCATATTATTATCTGGGATTATGTAGCCTTCTCAGAACTCTTGCCAGCCTCAGGCAGGTGCCACCTCAGAACCTCACCTGCCCTCCACCTCTACCGCATGGTGACTCGGGCCAGAAGCACCTAGCTAAAGGACTCTGGTTCAACCTTCTGCATCTTGGGCCATTTTGCTTGCCAAAGCAAAAATTCAACCTTAACCTCCCCTCCTTCATGCAAAGGACAAAAGCTAGGATCCTAGAGAAAGCCAGAAGTGGGCAGGAAGCCTTTCCCAGGGGACCCAGTGTCTGGATCATACTACTACTTTGGGGCATTTGCTTTTCAACAACATGCAACTGAACACCTAGGGTCTCTCAGCATCTCTTAGCACCAACAACAAGAGAAAAGAAAGTTTCAAAAGTATTCCAGCACAGACCCTGCAAAACATGTGTGTAACTTCTCTATAATATAAAGCAATTTGTGGAGCTGGAGAGATAACTTATCAATTAAGAGCACCTACTGCCCTTGAAGAGGACCCAAGTTTGATTCCCAGCCCCACAAGGCAGCTCACGACCATCTGTAACTCCAGTTCCTGGTAACCCATTGTGCCCCTTTCTGACCTCCAAGGGCTCCAGGCAGGGAAGCAGTTCACATTCATGCAGGCAAAACAATTATACACATAAAATAAATACAGCTTTGAAAAATAATTGAGCATATTTCATGAACTCCATTTTTGAGTCACCGTTTGGGGAAAGCCAGATTGGGGAGCATGCCTGGAGTGTTGAAGATGTTTGGAGAATTAACACTCAGAGCGTGTGCAGACTCCTCAGATGTGCTGAAAGTTGGAGCTCCTCTGTGCAGATAGAGCCCACAAGCCCACAGCAGCCTGTTCGAAGCCCACTAGCTCCTTTCTCACTTACAACAAAGCTGAATCAGACCTTACATAGTGCGACCTTGGTGCTCACCCGGCACACAAGCTGCAGACCCAGGGAAGGCATGGAGAAACTGTACAGAGAGATTTTCAACTCTTCAAACACAACAAGGTGACAGGAGGCCTTAGGAGACAGGGGAAATGAGCACTCCAGCATCCCAGGGTGTTACTGCAAATTCCTTCCAAATCACATTATCAAATTTCCAAACCCGAGGCAGGAATTGGGATACTTGAGTGGGAATCCATCTCACCTACAAATCCTGCCAATTACCCATGCAGGAGAATACCCCTCAGGAAAAGCTATCTGGGCTAGAGGCTTTGGACATAGTATAAAGGCTGCCTATGGGTCGGAACAGGGTCCCTTTGCTCACCGCCCACGGTCACCCTGGAGAGCACGCTCTCCTCTCCTTGTGTACTGCAACAAGCTTCTCACCTTTCCCCCACAGTACTGGGCTGTCTCTAAGACAAGTGCTCGACCGCTGAGATAGCTTCAGCTCTCATTTTACTTCTTATAAATTTTGAGACATGGTCTCACTACTTGAACTCACTCTATAACCTAGACAAGCTTTGAAT
Source organism: Peromyscus californicus insignis (assembly GCF_007827085.1). NCBI lineage: Eukaryota > Metazoa > Chordata > Mammalia > Rodentia > Cricetidae > Peromyscus > Peromyscus californicus. The sequence goes on along the minus strand of NW_026294491.1, from coordinate 66,691,219 downwards.
TTGCAGTCCTCCTGCCTCAGCCTCCCAAGTACCTGGGATTACAGGCTTATGCTACCAACCTCTTATCTTCTAGATTTCTCTCTCTCTCTCTCTCTCTCTCTCTCTCTCTCTCTCTCTCTCTCTCTCGCTCGCTCGCTCTCGCTCTCGCTCTCGCTCTCTCTCTTCCCCCGTCTGTCTGTCTCTCTTTTCTCTCTCTCTCTCTCCGTCTGTCTGTCTGTCCGTCTGTCTGTCTCTCTCTGTCTGTCTGTCTGTCTGTGTGTGTGTGTGTGTCTGTATGTGTGTGTGTCTGTGTTTATTATTTGAACAGAGATTAGAAATCACAAAATCCAGGGAGCTAAGCGGAGTCCAGGTCAGACCCCCTGGACAACACCACTCTGCAAGGACGGGTTCCCTGCAGTCAGTCCTGCTTTATGCAGTGTGTGCCCAAGTGGCAATACTACTTCCTGTTGGCTTACCTTCCTCAAGGTGAAAATACTCAAGCAATGTTGGTTCTGCCTCCTCAACACTGATGGTCATCCAATAGCAAGGGACACTTCCAGCAAGTGTCATTCGAAAACAAGTCTTTGTGGTGTCCGTGAACATGGGACGATGAGTGTGGGGACAAGATGACGACACACAAAGCACTCAGTGGGTCATTTTCGGTTCCCAGATGTTAGTTCTGCTGCCTGACGGACCACAGAGAGGTGCCCCAGGGTGTGTCCTGATACTTGCTGATAGTTCCAGGGTGGCAAGAGGCCAGAACCTGAGCCAGGGGTAAGAGCTCAAATTATACAGCCAAGTTTGGATTAATCAGGATTAAGCTGCATGGATGCCAACTCTGGAATCTTCATCACAAATAAGCATCTTCATGTACACTTTAGAAACAAAAGAAAACACTCATTTTCTCGGATAGAGTCACCTGGCCTGATGGCTCTGGAAAACACATTTTAGCACAATCATGAAAATAAGTCCAGTCAATGCCTAAGAGAAACCGAGGTGAGTCACTTGAGACGCCAAAGCCTGCCTCATGGGCACCTTCCTGCAGCTTGTCTGTCCTTCACGGGAGCTGTATTTTCCCAGGAAGTCTCTGCTTGGCCAACTCTGAAGCTGTCGTTACAGGTAGTGAGAGAGTTGAGGCCATTTGGCACACGCTTAGGCTAAAGGGACACTTCTGTTTGGATTGCTTGCTTATTTCCAGAAAAAGAAAAAGAAGTCTTAGACTCTACTAAAATAGGAATAAATTTGATTTATATACCCCTAAATACACTTTTCCTGAATCCCTTTTTCTATTAACAGAGGGGATAAAGGCTGGCTCAGGCCAGGGACAAGAAAGGGACCACCCTTGAGGCAAAGCTTAAGAGAGTGTATCACCCCGGGCTACCAAATAACAACTTAGAACAAAGTGCGGGGTTGAGGCCCTGTCCCTAAACTGGAATCTGTTTTTGGGTTGCAGCTTACATGTACAGTCCACGCAGGCCCAGTGGGTGGGAATTTAGGTGACACAGGTTTTGTTTTAAGAGCTTTAGAAGTCCTGCTACCCGGGGATTTTAGTGTACTTACCTAACTCTTGACAAGTAATACAGAAATGAAAGCTTAAATAGCTGCGTGTGAAAGTCAGCCCCAAGTGGAAAGTAACTGGACTTGGGATGACTTGTAGGGCAATAAGTGATCTGAGCTACAGGCTGCCTATATATAGTGAAATTGCTTAGAATGTGTTATCATATGAAGGAAGCATGGGGAATCAATTTGCAAATATGGAAATTGGGTAATTCAGGAGAATCCATTGCATTTGGGAGGTAGAGGACACTAGAGATAAAGACAAAATCTTAAACTGACTTCACTGACTTCAAAAGAAAATAGTTTAGTCATTTGAAGATGCCAGTAAATTTAAGAAAGAAAGAAAGAAAGAAAAAGAAAGAAAGAAAGAAAGAAAGAAAGAAAGAAAGAAAGAAAGAAGGAAAGAATGAAAGAAGGAAAGAATGAAAGAAAGAAAGGAAAAGGAAAGAAAGAAAAACTGATTGATCAAAGTTACTCTACCAAGACATTTCTGGGTCTAACTCACATAAAACCCATTTTTATGGACACCTGACTTTAATCTCATCCAAATGTTACACAGATTTTTACTGAGCTCCATGTTTTAAAATTACAACTCTTCATTTTGTTCAGACTTTGTTGACTACATAAATTAGCCAACATGCACAGTCTCTTGCTGTTAAAGACAAGTTGTGATAATGAGAACATAACCTGAAAACCAAAGAGTATTTTCGGAGGGAAAAGATGTTGGTGGAAATGCCACTGTCTTATTGACATGAAAAGCAGTTGACATAATTCTGCAAGGATGCTGAAATTTAACTTTTGTATGTTTTTATTATGCCCAGAATATCAAAGATAACAGAATTTATTCATAGAATGGCAGTCATCGAATTCTGTTTTCTGGTACAATTTTCTTCTCATATAAACTCATAAAAAATATGACGGGTGAACCATTAGGGATGTTTAGGCAGCCCCTGATGTATGCCCACATGGAGAGAACAGATAGATTGCAAATGTTTATGCCTTTTACATTTTTTACAGTATTAATAAGGAAGCAGTGTGATTACCAATCAGAAAAGACTCCAGAATGTTGCTTGTAAAGTACACCATTCTAAAGATTTATATATGAGTGTGGGGAGCAATATGGAGCATTGATGTTTTAAGGAACTCAGTTCAAAACTCTATATTTAGTAAAAGCCTGGGAGAGTAAAATACAGTTTTTCTTGTGACAGAAGAGTGGGCTGTGGCTAGTTTGTGATCTGTATGGTGGGAAGAAATAAACTTGGTCACCAAAATATTCACCAAATATTTGATAATGGACTGCAAAGCAATTGTGAACATTTTTTGAAAAGTTGTCTATCATAATTGGAGGTGAACTAGGTGTGTGGTTATCTGTCCAGGGCCCGCATGGGTTATCTCCAACTACCCCCCAGGGGTGCCAAGAGTGTACTACCTATTAGCTGCTCTAGCGCCCTCCACCCTGTCAATGCTAATCTGTCTTTTATGCTCTGAGAGAGTTTAGAGCTATCTAAAAGCATCAGAAAATTCCTTAAGAGGAAATGCCTCATATTATTGCAAGATGCTTCTACCATCCCCTAATAGTTGGTCTTTCAAAAGCAAATGACTTGTGAGGACAATTTTCTCCTGTATAGCTGTAGCGTGTATTCATTTTGCAAGTTGTCCAAGCAATACTTATATAGGGTTTTATAATCAGTTCCACTACCTCTCAATCCATATGAAAGCTTGACATTGCACTGTTAACCTACCTTCAACCAGAACTTGTCTAAAGTGATATATGCCAGTTACGACACATTCTGCTGCAAAGATCCATGATTAGGGTTTTATCTTTTTTGTCACAAAGTATGGAAGTAGAGAAGCCAGAGCTGGTGGGGCAGATAAGAAGGGCATCAGGTCTCTGGCTTCTTCCATTTAATGCTCGAACCCTTCTTAGCATGCAGCTTTCTTCCTGATGATGAGAAATGTTTGTGTCGCTCAAAGAATGACAGATGATCAAGTATGACAACAGGGTAAAGGGAAAAGCAAAGAGACGTCATCTCTGTCCCAGGTCCTACCTTCACCTGGATAGAAGATCCCAGACCACCCCGAGGAGGACCTCTGAGAAATCAGACCTTGCTTGTATTTTTGTAAGTGAATGTAAAATACCAAATTAAATCATATTTCATGTAGAAAAGAATAGATGTTAGGTAAGTAGGTAAGAAATTCAACCACAAAATTTATTTTCAAATTTTCACACTTTTTTCTAATGTCTAACTATATTATCCACTACAGTAGTAACTGGCCACATCAGATATTTCAGTTCATTGAAATGAAATTATATAGAAAATTCAGTGCCTCAGTCACAGTAGCTGTGTTTAGATGCTCAGCAGCCACAGAACCTTCTTATAGGACAGGGATGTCCCATATGCTTCAGCCAAGGCTATTGTTTTTGCCTTTGTCTTTAACAGATTAAAATACAAAGAGAAGATTCTACATGCAAACACACTTGGAGATTGTCGTTTGAGACCACATGCACCCTTGTCATAGTTTCTTCCAATAGTAAAGGTTAAGAAAAGACTTGAGAGGAAAGAGGTTTAGAAGGGAAATGCCACACTACCACCAAAAAAGATCTCATAGACACAAAACTGGACATGGTAGTAACTACATATTGTAGTCTCTGCTCTCAGGAAACTGAAACAGGAAATTTGAGAGTTCAAGGCCAGCCTGGGTTATAGAACAAATACTTGTCTCAAAAACAAAACAAACAAAAACTAATATGATGCAAGCAGGAGAGAAATGCAATAGATTTCAGCTACTATCACAAAAGCTACTACTTGGAAAAGTCAAGGACTTCTCCAAAGGTCAAGCCATGGCTTAAGAAGTCTTGGTGATATTTTAGCTTTTGTATATGTATTAGCTGGTTCCTACAGTGATTTTCTTGTAATGCTATGAGTGCTTCCAAGAACTCTTAACAGTGTATTTATCTAAAATGCCTATCAAGTATCCAAGGCCAAACAAAACAACATCTGTCTCCTAGGTCAGGATAGCTTTATTTCTTGTACAGTTTAGGGTGAGACCCTCCTTCCTTACAGTCTTACTAATAGACTCCTAATTTCTTACCTAACCACTTCTAGAAATGTAGATTGAGCACATAAATTCCCTTCTTGACTAACCTATCATTAGCACTCATTTGGGTTATAAAAGAAAGCCTGCCGGCCACTGCCTGAGGAAAATTCTTACCTGCTTTTATGAGCGTGTAAGAATTCAAGCCTGGTGACCTTGCTCCTCCAGAGGATCACTATGGCTTGGGTTTATAACTGAACACCTCAGAGATAGAGGGGACTGAGGTGTAAGGAGAATGAAGAGAGAATATTGAGGATTTTGGCTGGAGAGGATTTTTGACTATAGAACGGGAGGTCAGGATGGAAGATGAGGAAGAGCCAGGCAGGAAAGTACTAGATGGGTAAGAACAAGATGAGAAGGACCTAAATGAGGCAGAATTAAGATGAGAGAATTGAGATAGAACTTAGAGGGGACAGTAGATAAATATAGAGAGAATTAAACAGAAAGGAACTAGGCATGAGTACAGAACTGTAGCTGTGTAGATAGGATTTTATCCCAGAGAATTAAAGCACATGGACTAAAGAGCTCGGTGTGCTGAGATTCTATTTCCTGAAAATAGTCCTCGCTGTTCGTAGTTTCTCTTCTGAGCCCCTGGGAAGTATATTATTAAGGCTGGTCCTTTAATAATACACAGACTAATAATAACAACAGACAAACTCCCCAAAGCTGAGGAGGGAAGATAGTGAGACAAGGAAAGGAAGCATCTGGAAAGGTGGACAGCTGAGGTTGTTGGTGCAGGCAGTGCGAGCCCAGGTCCACGGACTCTGAGGAACACAAATGCTTCCCAGAATGATCTGTTCACGGTGCAGAAGTCTGGCATGCTTGGGCATTAATTCCCACACTATTGTCTGGGGCTTGCCCCTAGGGTACTAACCTACTTCTACCTGGAAAGCTATGGCTAAATGAAGTCCTGTAGCTTTAAGAAATCTCTCAGGCACAAAATGGGTGAAATGCTACCTGCTTGGAGCCCATGGGGCAACTGTCAGGGTGCATAGTATTGTGCCCAGGTTGCAAGACCTCCACAGAGCCAATATCCGATGCAAGCACACAGAGGATTTTTAATAACAAAACAAGCAAGCTTGGTCTGCCATCCAACATCTGACACAGCCAGTGGAGGAGAACGGCCCTGAGCACTCACTTGAAGGGGTTTATATAGGAAAGGTTTACATGTAGCTTGGGATTGGACAAGGGGGCTAGGGGTGAGGTAGTTCTTTGAAGTTACTGGCTGAACTATAAGCATGAGGTTACTGATGGCTAACAGGATTCAGAGTATCTATAGAGACATAAATTTTTTACTCCCTGTGTCCTGCTTTTGTTGAACCCAGGATATATACATTCAGATTTGTTGTTCCAGTCCTATAAGTTCAATTTCTGGTCAGTTGAGCCCATTACTACTCATATCTTGTTTTGCCAAGTTCAGAATACACAGATTTATTGTCCCAGCCTTATAAGTTCAACTTCTGGTCACTTCTAAAACTGTTGGTCAGCAAATACCTTTGGAGGAGGGGAGAGGGAAGTGTCTCTCAAGATGGCTACTGATTTTTCCTTTCACACAGTATATTCATCAAAGCTGCAGCAGGTATGAGAGAAGACCCAGGAGATGCCACCTAGCAAACCAAGACCTCCTGCTCACCAATTCTCTGTGTGAAAGAATGTCATCATACTCAATTCAGTTAGCAGAAAGGTTGTGATTTACCAACAGGCATACAGCCATTGTCAGCTAGTATTACTCTTTAAAGTCCTCATTCCCCACCACAAGGATTAAGTTCTTAAATCACTGGTTAAAAATAAAACAGAGAAGCCACTAAATTGGTGTCCTTTGCAAAGTACGTGTTATACCAGTGTCATAGTCAATGTCCTATTGTTAGGAAGAGACACCATGACCATGGCAACTCTTATAAAAGGAAGCATTTAATTGGGGCTGGCCTACCATTCAGAGGTTTAGTCCAAATTGTCGTGGTGGAAAACATGGCAGCACACAGGCGGACATGGTGCTGGATCTGAATCCACAGGCAGCAGGAAGAGAGAGAGAGCCACTGGGCTTGACTTGGGTTTCTGAAACCTCAAAGCCCACCCTTAGTGACATACTTCCTCCAACAAGGCCACAACTACCTCAATGAAGACAAACTGCATAATAGTACCACACCCTAATGACCAAGCATTCAAATGTATAAGCCTAAGAATGCCAGTCCTATTTAAACCACCACAGCCACTCTGTTGGGGGAATTAAATTTAGTGATGACAAATGCCTCCCTTGTACCCATTTGTTTGCCCCAGTGCTGCTTCAGGGCAGACACTACTGGATTGTTATTAGAAACATTATAGACATCCTGCCATCCATCTGCCTCAGCCCAGGAGTGAACCACTCAAGAGCTACATCATGGCATTAAGGCCTTGTATCCCTAAAGCGTTCTGCTAAACAAACCCCTTAGAGAACATATTCACTATTCTCATACTCATCTTGACTGAGTAGAACTGATTGACAAATGGTCTCATAATAGCACAGCAGGAGAATGCAATAAAGATCCAAGTTGATGGTGGAAACTTGGCCACACTGGAAGGAAGTAGAAGGCATAGAACTCAGGAGACGAACTCTTCACTTTGACTCACCTATCATCCTTTTCCAAAGGCAGGAGTCTGAGCTGAAGACACCGAAAGGAAAACTTCACTATTTTCCTTTGAGCCAAGAATGGATCGGGTAAAACTGGCTTATTCATTAATTAAATAGTCACTGGACATGGGCTAAGTGGCAGTTTAGTGGTAACTTCAGGATACATGATGATCACCAGGACAGACATGGTCCAGTTCAAAAATCAAGGAAATTAGCACTCAAATTCTAAACCAAAGATTATTTTTAAAAAAAATTTATTGGGTATGTACATGAATGTGTGGTATTATGGCATTTGTGTGTGCATGTTCACATGTGGATGGGCTCACATATATGTGGGTGCACATGTGTGTTCACACATGTGGAACCCAGAGCTTAATGTCAGGTGTATTCGTCAATCATTATCCATTTTATTTACTGAGGCAGGGTCTCTCACTGAGCCCAGGGCTCAACAATTTGGCTAGTCAAGCAAGCCAGTTTGCCCCAGGATCCTATCTCTGCTTCCCAAGCATGAGGATTGCAAGCAGGTCATCACAAAAGAAAAGAACAATATAGTTTGACCTGTCTGAGAAAATGAAAGAAGCTGAAAGGTGGAGGAAGGGAGAAAAGAGAGGAAAGGTGGGCTAAGGGGAAGAAATAACATTCCAGGAGCAAGGAAATTTATCTGGGCCCAGGAAGACACCCAGTGTCCCAGAGAAGACAGGATGAGTTTGGGGCTTACAGAGCCTTACAAGACTTCCACCCATCTTGGCACTCAATTCTAGAAAAAAATGCCACATTCTCAGTCTTCATTTGAACTTGGATAATTCCCAAGTGCCCCTCTTCTTACCAATAGCAACACTATTATATGAGTCATATCCTGTGTGACTCACAAAGGGCTTTCATGCTGCATTACTATTAACAATACTATTAAAAAACAAGATAATATCATTTAGGAGCAATGCTAGGAACTTTGAGTGGATTAGCTCAGTTAATTCTCAGCACATTTATAGCAAGAGAAATATCCCATTTCCAAATGAGGAAAGGAAAGCTGTGACAGGTTAGGGTCAACCAAAGGCTGCACAGTCAACATAGGCCTGCCTAATCTAAAACCCCATGCTCTAAACCACAGAGTCTTCTCTTTAAACTCAATTTCTGTATATGTATGGATATGTGTGGTGTGCATGCAATGCACGTGTCTGCATGTGTATGGGACATGTGTGCATATGGAGGCTAGTGGTTGATGTTGAATGTCTTCCTCCATTGTTTGCTGAGACAGGGTCTCTCACTGAATCCAGAGCTCACCAATTTGTAGCTAGTCAGCTTGCCACAGGATCCTCTATCTCAACTTGTCAATCACTATAATTACTGACACATTACCACATTTTATATGGATACTGGGGATCTGAACTCCAATATTCATGCTTGTATTTTTGTATTTTGTATTCAGGTTTGTCTACTGAGCCATCTCTTCAGCCCCTAAACCATGGATTCTTAAACAGCATGTTGGGTGTAGGGTTTACAATCTTATATGTGGTCACAAAACTGAATGTGGGCATCACAAAGCATTTGGCAACTGTCAAAAGTTTCTGAATGCACAATGATCAAAAATAATTAATTCAAAATCAAATGTATAATGATTCGAGGTATTTCTGAAACTTGCTTATGTTGCATCTCAGAATTTCACTGCAACCTTGGCAATCAACACATATGTGCATTTTGTACTGCACATGCCATTATACCACATAACACCAACAAATGCTGCTTGGAACACCCTGGCTCAGGCTCCAGACTATCTATCATATACTATGAATTATAGTGTTTTTACTATATGTGCGAGGTTTTCTGTTCTTGTAGAAACACATGGTTTAATTATGGAAAACAAAGACTTCTAATATTTTCCTACCATGATTCTGTAGCACATAGCTATCAAATTAATATATTTTTGGATTGGATTGTTTTAGAATGATTTATTGATTTTTAAAATTGAATTTCTGACTTTAAGGACAGATTTCCTAACAATTTCTGAAGTATCTGTAAACATACTTCTGCTTTTATACATTTTATACTATATAATTATATGCAGTGATATTCTCAGCATTGACAATTTCAAAATCAAAATATCAATCAACTCTGAAAAAACAATGAAGATGTTCAATGCCCTTGCCTTAGTTACTGTTCTATTGTTGTGAAAAGACATATGACCAAGGCAACTCAAGAAAGAGTTTATTAAGCTCACAGTTTCAGAGGGTGAGTCCATGGTCATCATAGCAGGGAGCATGGCGGCAGGCATAGTGCTGTAGCAGTAGTTAAGATCTTACATCTTTATTTGCAAGTTGGAGGCAGAGATAAAGCTAACTGTGAATGGTACGGACTTTTGAAACTTCAAAGTCCATCCCCAGTGATACACCTCCTCCCACAAAGCCACACCTCCTAATGCCTCCCAAATGTTCCACCAACTGGGGACCAAGCATTCAAATATATAAGCCTATGGGAGTTATTCTCATTTCAATCACCACAGCCCCTACAATATCAAATATTCCGTCATTATTTATGGAAAAGCAAATAAGAGTCATCTCCATCTCACTCCACCTCACAATACACAGACTTGCTTTCATCTTTAATAAGTGGCAAAATTATATGCACATTAAAGAATTGTTTTTTAATTTTTCTTATGATTTATTTCAGTAAATATTTGGATTATATAGCTATTTTATATACCTACATACCCAGGCCTGTATAAGAATTTCTCAAGCAGAAAGGGGGACAAGCCTAAACCAGTGGTTGTTAAGCCCTTAAGCCAAATACGGCCCAGCAGACATTCCTGTAAAGTAAGTCTTGGGGGGACAGCCCCATTGTGTGTGGGCTGGGGCTCTTCCTCAATGCCATAGCCATAGTTTTTGGTGTTGGCAGCTGAGAGTTGCTGGCCCATACATTTAAATAGTTAATAACTTGGCCAAATGTGGTATTGTTTGCTTTTAGTCCCAGCATTCAGGAGGCAGAGGCAGGTGAGTTTCAGGGCAGCTAGAGCTGCACAGTGAGACCCTGCCTAAAATAAATAAATAGTTATATTTTTAGACAGAACAAAATTACTGAGTCCTGCTATAGAAGACCAAGGCTTTCCTGAGAGAGCCCAAGAGTCCCTTAGGAAGTCCTTATTCTCCTTCTCCTTCTTCTCTGCCTCATTCAACCTCTCCTTCCCTTTCTTTTTTTCTTCTTTCCTTGCTTCTTTTCTTCTGCCTACTGTAAGTGTCTACATTTACCTATTTTTTTCTAAGGAAAAGGTTGGTTTCTGGTTTCCAACAGAAAATCTGTGACTTAATTTTTTTTTTCAGAGTTCAATTGAATCACAAAGTGTTTTAGAAATGAGACCTACAAAGTACGTGTGGTCCTCCATCTGCAGCAGGAGCTTGGCCCAGGAGATATTAGAAATACAAGTCTCTGCTAACCAGACTGTGCCCTCAGGTGGAATCGAGCAACCTGGGGTAACAAGTTCCCTGGTTCTAAAATGTGCTCTAGTTTGAGAGCTTCCAGGCTGTCCTAACAAAGTCAAAACATTGCTGACAAACCAGAACTGTTTGGTTCAGCCATTTTACAAAAGGACAGGAATCTAACAGACACTCGAAGTCACCGTCTTAACATGGCCCATGACTGTCGACTAGGGCTTTTAAAACTGAGCATCTATGTTCATCCGAGATTTGAAATTAAAGGGCATTTCACATTTGGCTTTCTTGCCTTTCCACATTGAGCTCTCATTTCAGCTGTGCAGTCTGATTGTTAATGGCCAACCAGGGCAAACCCCTCTGCAGACACCACGCTGTGAAAAACGTACTAGAGACCACCATCTGGCCCATTCTTTTTTAGTGACACAAGTGACAAAATGGTCAAACATAAAAATTCAAAGCTTCAGAACTAGAATTTTCCTCCAACAAACTGACTCTCACGTGTCTGCCCATCTCTGCCTGTCTACAAACATGTTTCTGGTCCAGAGCTGAAATGCCCCATCCATTCCCCCCACCACCCCCCTGCACACACCCTCCGCACTCCCTTCTCTGAACCATGTGTTCATCTCAGAGCCATTGCATTCTGGCTCTGGAATCACTATTGTTATTTGACAGGTGAAAGTGGGGTTGTCAGAGCTGTTCATTTTAGGAACCTGGTTTGAAATGAAAGCAGGATGACGGGAGAGATTGTTATGATTTTCTTTAGTTCTTAGGACTGCCTAGGGGAGAATAGCCTTCTCTATACCTCAGATCATTTGAGGGAAGCCTGTCCTTGGCTTGGAGGATCTCATTCAAACACATGCATGAACCTACAGATGAATACACAGCTAACCAGCTGCCCAGTTCAACCATAACTTCAAGGCATTGTCTCTCAGCTCAGAGCCCCATGCAGAGTTTTTCATTGTCTACTCCACTCCTGTGGCAATTCCAGAAGTTTCACATAAACCTACCCTACACCTGCATAATTTAATAATTATTATATCAATATTTAATTATCCTCCACCTGCATAATTTAAATCAATTTTTTTTACTTGTTTTCTCCATTTGGAGCTCAGGGTGTATGAAGCAGGTGTGCTGATATTGAATGTGGCATTTTCCGGAATAATCCCTCTATGGTATTCACAGGACCTCACTGCCTGCAAACAGAAAGGAAGTGTTGCATTGTGTAACTAGTACAGTTAGCCTTGGTTTGTTGAGGGCCCTTTCTGTGGTTAGGCAATATTTGGTCTGTACTTGCCGACAACTAGCTGGAGACAGCAGACTGCTCAAATAACTTTTATTTTTCCACAGCTTCCTTCATTTTATGTTTAGTCACTCCTTAAACACCATTTTCTTTAGAAATGTACAAAATTTAATATTTCTAAAGAAATCTCACTATAACCAAGTTGCTTTGCATTGAAAGAATAATAATAGCAAGTGGTAGCACATACCAAGTGTATTATATAGAGTAATCATGTGGGAAAACGCTATGGAAATCTGAGTGTTGTCCCCATCCTATAGAGGAGGAAGGAAGCCAAGAGTGGAAGGCTTCTTGCCCTCGGTGGCCTTTGGTGGCACTGGAGATTGAATCCAAACTCCATTGGTGCCATGGTCTTCACCATAGTTCTGCTGCCTCAGAAAGACTCCACTCCCCTCCCCTTAGCCCCTGAGTTTTAACTGTAAGCAGTGACTTCCCTCTGAGGGTAAGAATGAGCTCTCCACAGGGTCTCCACCAGCCACTCACTGCAGGGCCTGCTCTGCCACCCGCCTGCTCCTCTCTCCAGGTGTCTTCAGTGACGCTCCCTGGTAGTACCCAGGAGTCAGAATGGCTAACCCGCTTCAAGGAGATCAGATCTCAACAGAACTGGTACCACCAGCCATTCCCTCCCAGTTAGCTTAGAGCCACTGACCAAAAGTCCAAAGTTCCTGGAGTTTGCTTGTCAATACCTCGACCCACGTCACCTCCACGTGTCTTCCATGTTTACACATCCTTGTTGTTGTTTGGAACCTCTCTTCCGAACAAGTGTAATACAAAGGTATATCCCGGAGTAATGCAAAGAATACCCCAAGTGTTCTACCCTGCCTACCAAGCCACAACACCCAGAATGTCATACCCAAAGAGCCGAGAGTCTTGACCCACCCTGAGGAGGTCCCCCAGCAAGGGCCTTGTGATGTCTTAGCTGATGCCTGTAGTTCAGAGTTGTAGGCTTTGAGGTAGGAGAGAAGAGACCCAGAGGAGGGCAGCAGAAGGCAGAGAGACAAGGCTAGATACAGCCCACTCTGTGTACCTCACCATGCCAGCCAGGGGCTCCACACAGTGTCTTCACCAGTAGAAACAACTTGGTGTTTCTGAGAAATGCTGATTCTAGGAAGTAATTTCTATGTTTAGAATAAGATGAAAAAGAAAAAAAATATGTTTTGTTTTTTTCATACAATTAAAATGAAATACAACTCATTTTTTAACATTTGAAAAGTCTGAAACTAGTATGTATATGGAAGCTCACACACTAAGTACCTAACCAGTTCAAAGTTATGTATCAAATGAACAACAAAAATCTAATGCATTTTTCTTAACAAAGGCAAGGGGGGAATCTCACTTTCACAGTCTGCATGTGGACCCACTGCAAGGCATCCCAGAATTTGGAGGGGCACAGGTCTTAAGCTCCGTTAGCTCCCTGATTAATCCACCTCTACCCAGACCTCAGAGCAGTGCTGGAGTATTTGAGGCAGATAAACACAACTTGGTGGTTAGCACTGGACACCAACACATGGAGTGAGTTCAGAATGGCCTGCATACTTTTTATTTTTTTAATCTTCTCTTTTGGTCTCACTCACTGGGAGTTTTCCCTTTTCTTTGTCTAGAACAGTCTTCAAGCAGAGAAGTCCTCTTCCCTTCTTTCCAGTCAGATCCTGGTGCTCCCCTCACTCATCGCCCCCTAATCCTCAGGGCAGCACCCTTTCATGACTGCATCAGGATCAAATTGCTTCTTAAGATTCTGCACAAACTTGTTTCCAGGCTTGTGGTTAGAGAAGGGGCCAGAAACTGGAGCCCCAAGTTTCTCTCCCCAACTCTCCAAGGCATCATGAAGCCCCTAGGGCTCAAGCTCTCAATTTCCCACCCTTTGATGAGGTGGCTCAGTGGGCATTCTCTTATCCACACCCCAAAGCCTGAATCACGGACAGGAGATGAAAGATGAATGACGTCGTGCTTTTGAAAAGCTTGGCACTCCTGAGTGGAGACATGCTGTTTAAACACAAGAAAACGTATTCACAGGTCGAAGAGCTCCATTTTTTTTTTTTTTAATGAAAAATTCTGGAAGCGCTGCAGACTGAAGCTTGCATGTCCTTTCTGCACTGGAGTCAGGCGAAATGTTTATCTAAAGAGAACACGCTGAAGTGTGGTTAGAACAAGGGAAGAAATGAAAGGGAAGTGTGATTACTATCAGGCTTGCTGACACAGTGGAAAAAAAGGTAAGAGAGGGAGAGGTAGAGCACAGGGAGGGGGAGGGGAGGAGGAGAGGGAGAGAGAGAGGGAGAGAGAGAGGGAGAAAGAGGGCACAGGGAGGGGGAGGAGAGAGGGAGAGGGAGGGCACAGGGAGAGGGAGGGGAGGGGGAGAGGGAGAGGGAGGGCACAGGGAGAGGGAGGGGAGGGGGAGAGGGAGAGGGAGGGCACAGGGAGGGGGAGGGGAGGGGGGAGAGAAAGAGGGTACAGGGAGGGGGAGAGGCAGACGGAGGGGGAGGGGGCAATGTCACTGAGAGAAAACAGGAAACAGGAGTCAAGGCTTAGACAACATTATGAGACACACAGCATCCTGCCCCAGCCTCACCCTGTCTTTCTTTTATCTGGGCTGGGCTTCCACCTACAGCTGAAAGATCTGAACGCCACCTCCCCCCACCCCCCCACCCCACCCCCACCTCCCACCCCCCACCCCCACCTCCCACCCCCCCCCACCCCATCCCCACCCCACCCCCCTCCCCGGCAAAGGCACAGCTTCACTCATGGAACACAGGAACACAGCCCAGTTTCTGCTACCCCTGGAGAGGTTTTCCCACTGTGCTACCCTGGCTGTGTGCCCCCAACCAGGCTGGGACAGAAGTCTACTAACTACTAAGTTTATTGATTTCAAGTATACATAGTGCTGGTATTACTGGAATTTTCAAGTGTTAGATTTTCAAGGTCATCTTTCAGGAAAATTAGTAATTTCCTTCCTTCCTTCTATACTAATTGTATTCTTCGTAATACATGTTAGTAATTCATTGACCTACAGAGCTCTGTGCTATAGGTAGAATATCTCTGCCTTCCAGGAGTTTATAGTCTTCTTTGAGGGAGTAGAACTTAGACTTAGCAAATCAAGGGATAATATAGGCAAGGTTAAGACTTGGTGATGGTGATGAAGTGTACAAGGAGTTGCTGGGAAAGGTTGGCAGGAACCATCCTGAAGGTTGGGGTGGATAGACTTACACCAGACACATTAATGAATCCAGAGAAGAAAAATGAGAATGTGTGTCCAGCATTCAGAGCCCAGGACAGGGCAAAGACATGAATGGGATTTATGGGCCATGGGGCAGTGAGTTTACCAGTCTTATTATTAGAAAATAGGATACAGGGATGGGAAGGATGCAGGTTAGAACCAGGGAAAGCAAGGTAGAATTTGAGCAAAGAGAGAAGAGAGACTTTATCCTTGAGCTAAAAGAAGTCACTGTGACTTTGTTCAGGGCCTGATCAAGGTCAGAATCAATGTAGCTATGGTGTCAAGAGGGGAAGTAGTGAAAGGCCTTCAGGTTCACAGTGGCCCTGATGAGGTTAAACGTGACTACCTAACTCATTATGTCACCAGGGAACTTTTATTAATACAGATGGGGAGAAAGAAGCTTCAGCGACTTCCCAAAGACCTAATATAAGAGTATTCTCCTCATTAGGAGTAATGGTCATCAGAAAGTTAGGTGAAGTCCAGTTTTAAAGACCGATCTTCTCCAATATCCCCCTAGATAAGATTTTTGCCCAAAGGAGAATCTAGAATTGACAGACAGTAATGAAAAATGGTGTGCGGAAGGTTGGGGCTGAAGTCAGAATTAGCACTGCTCAGTCTGGCCCCAGCCTCCAGCCACCATGCTCCCCCAACACCAACTGCTGCCTCCCAGCAGAGCTGAGCGGAAATCCACAGCCACATGTGGCTGCCTGTTCCAGCCTGGTTGGCAGTTCACCAGGGACAGCCAAGTCCTTGCACAACCACAACTGTCATTTGAAAAGAAGAGGAAGGACACCTGGGGGCTCTGACCTTAAAATAAGGTCTCTGAGCCCTCCAACAGACCCACCCCCTAAGTTTTTATTGTTCTCAAGTTTGAACTTCCACATATCTGCAGTGTGGGAAGCAAATGTGAGCTAAGCGTGATTTAAAGCAATTGTTTCATCTTTGTTGTATGTTGAGTATGTGCGTGTGTGTGAGTGTGTGTGTGTGTATGTGTGTATGTGTGTGTGTGTGTGTGTGTGTGTGTGTGTAAGCATGTAAGTGTAAGGTGCACAAAAGCTTCAAGGGAAAACTAAATAAACAATCTGTACCTGGAGCAGGAAAGTCTATCGAGCAAACTGAGTTTACTTTTGAACAAGTCAAGGTATCATTGGCTCTACCCCTAAGATCTGATCTCTTCACTCACCAGCCTTTTGTTCACTTAAGTGCCCCCTCTAAGTATCCTCCTCTATATCAGTTGAAATCTTGGTCTTTAAAGTTCCTTTTCAGCCTCTCAGCCTCATTCACCCCTTGCCCACATCATGCCAATCCATGTGGCAAACCTCCATAATACTGCTAAATGCATCTCCATAATGTTATTAAGTTCCTACTGCCTGCCTAAGCTTTGCCAGGCATAAAAACAAATAAACAAAAGCACAGATTCCTGCCCTTGGGGAACTTACAGTCCATTAGAAGCAATCAACACACAAGCAACTAGCCCCAGAAAGGTGGCCAGAGACCTAATGGGACCCATGTCAAAACTCTGCCTTTCTACTGAGGCCGATGCCTTACACATCTGCCCTCACTGGTGTCCAGTTGTTGCTGACTAACCACTGAAGGACAAGCCAAGAACATCCAAACAGCAAGCTGGTCAGCAGCCTCTGAAGTGGCATTCCTAAAATAGTCTCACCTACCCAACAGGGCTCTCATATTTTAGAAGTTAGAATAGAAAATACATTAACTTGGCAGCAATCAGCGAGGGTGGAAGATAAAAGGTTGTGATACAGGAGGGGCAGTTTGGGAGGGCCAGCAGCAGTCTCAGTAGAGGGCCTGCCGTGTGCCATGTGATGGCTATGACCTTATTACTATCTAGAGTTTTTGGTGTTTTAGTCCCCTTGTCTTATGTTTTTTTGAGACATACTCTCATGTAGCTCAGGCTGGGCTTACACTTGCTATGTAGCTAAGGTTAGCTCTTCTGCTTTACTACAGGAGACCATAACTTGCCCAAATGGTGCCTGTTGGGGATACTCACATTCTAACCATGAAAGGGAGCTTTCCAGAAATGCAGGTCAACCAGATCGCATTTCTACAAGGTTCCATGTTACAGCTTGAGAAACACTTTATTTTACTTTATATTATGTATATTACATTTGACAGTCTATAAGTATTTCATCATTATTTTTTAATTTATTATCTGTCACTCAATAAGATTGTAGTTTCCATAAATGCAAGGTATGTGTCTGAGCTTGATGTCCTTACCTCATTATCTCTAGAACTCAAAACATGGTAAGCATGCCAAAGAGTGCTAGTTGAACAAATGGGGAATTTTGACTGAGTTCACATAGTTATTAAACAGTAGAGTCAGAAACACTATCCATTACCTGGAGCAGTGGCACACACCAGCAATCCCAACACCCAGGAGGTCCTGTTTAAAAAAAAAATTCACTTCCCAGGATTCCAAAGGCCAGTAGGTGGCCACCTGCTGCTGTTTAAGTTCCATTCTTCAATGTATGGAACTGTTGGAAGCTGAGTACTCTCAGGTGAGACTCTCAAAACAATGCCACCCACATCAGAGCTCCCCATCAGGGGCAGCCCAACTTCCAGTGGCTGTATAATGCATGAAGATTCCCATCCTCTCCCACCAATCTGATAGGATACTGAAAGCCCATCTCCAGAGCTTCTATGGAACCAGCTGAGGCCACTGTGCTATCCTGCTGCAGCCCAACTTCTCCTAGCTCCCTCTCTACCAAGGTCTTCCCTTTTCTCCCCCACAGGAGTTCACCCTAGAAGGCACTTGCCCCCAAATGTTCCAAACCTGAACCTTTATTTCAGAGTATGTTTCATAGAAAACCCAGTCTGAGACCAAAAGATAATGACGTGGGGAAGGTGGCCCCTTCAGAGACCAAGACCTCCAAAGTTCTGCCTGGCACCACTGCCAGGTTCTATAAGGGTCATTATTTTTCCTATGAAATTCCATGATTCTCTGTTATCCCACAATTAAATCAATCAAATTAATAGGAGCCCTCAGAACTTCTAAGGAGTCAGATGTGCTGATGGGCACTTGTAATCCTAACACTTGGGAGGCTGAGGCAGGAGGATGGAGAATTCAAGGCCAATCTGGCATACATATAAAGACCCTGTTTATAAATAAATGAACAATAAATAAATAAACTTCCCAAAAAGTACAACTGATTTTAATATGAAGCATAAGAGAGGAGCATACATAAGTATGACCCCCAATAGATGATTTTAAAGTCAGTTTGTGATATAACTTAAAAATCACTAGGCACCTGCTATATGTAACAGATAATTAACAGAGCATAAGGCACCAGAAACAAATGTCTAAAATCAAAACTGAGTATAAATAAAGAAAAGTGAATGTTTTTCTCTTATTGAAGGCATGAATAAGCATTTGCATTTTAGCCATAAAATGTACAACACATTTTATATAATCAAACAGTGTAATCTCAGCATTAGGAAGAGGGTGAATTCTCTTCAAGTAATATCAAAGTTTTGGTGGCTGAAGTATTTAAATCGCTTAAAATTTATCCCATTCAGTGAACCCAAAGGCAGAGTTCCAAAGAGAAAGAAAACAGTAAACATAAGACTAAATTTCTCCCCGGTGTTGGTTTTGGCCATCCATCAATAAATGTGTTCTCTTGTGAGTCCATGGGCTTGGTTACTCTCCACCTTCAGCAACACGCCTGGGAAAAGGCACAAGCATCTCTTGAGACATGACTTAAAGGAGGGATGTGTATGCACGTGTGCAGATGTGTGTGGCCGTGGCTGTGAGGGTCAGAGGGCAACATCAGTTGCTAGACCTTGCCATGTCTTGTTTGCTGCTGTGTGTGACAAGCGACCTATACTTGAGCTTCCGGGAGTTCTCCTGTCTCTGCCTCTCACTTCACCAAGGAACACTGGAATGACAGACATTGCCACGGCCAGCTTCACGCAACAACAAGCATCTTACCACAGAGCAACCCCGCCCCCCAATCCTGCTCTGGCAGTTAACGATATCAACTTGACCTTACTAGGGAACACTTAGAAAATTAAAACATACCCTTGAGAGTGTCTGTGAAGAAATTTCCAGAGAAGACTAAGAATATGGGAGTCTCAATCTCAATGTGAATGGTGTTATCATACAGGCTGGGGGCTTGGACAGAAGAAAGAGGGAAATGGAGAAAGTCAGAAATGTAGGGATTCATTCTCTCTCTCTTACACACCCTCCCTGCCATCCCTCCCACGATGGATGACAGCCTTGGAAGATGCAAGCTCCTTCCTCCCTCCCTCCTCTAAGTTATGCCAGGCATTCTGTCACAGCAACTTGACCAACACAGCAGTACATGTGTCCAGAGATTAGAAAAAACAGTGCCCAGAGCTTCAGTAGCAGAGAAAAGTTACATGAAAACCTCACATAATGCCACCACAAAGACTGATGGAGACAGCAAGAACTTGACCATGTCTCAGAACAAAGCTCAGAACTGCGGACAAAGATCCACCAACCCACAAGGCCATGCTCACAATGACGAATACCAAGCTAGAAATTAATAGTCACAAAGCATGAGAAAGAGGGAGACTGATCCAGATGACAAAGAACAGGTAGTGTGATTGCATCCTTCACAGGCAAGAAGCTAGGGAAGACGGGAAAGGTCCTACAGACATAAAAGATGGCTTGCAAAATTCAGATCTCTAGAGATGAAGCCGCAGAGAGAGAGGCATGCAGTCCCCATGAAGAGTCCTCAAGTAGTCTTTGCCTATTCTTCCCAGAGAAGTGACAATCACAGCCCCTGTTGTCCCTTTCACCCTCTATTCCTGAGGAGGGACCCACAGCCCACATTCTGGATTCCCTGAGGCAACATGAAAAATCCCAGAAAAACATAACCGACAATGTGTTTCAGTAGAACCTCCAGGTTTTGAGGGCTGCCCCAAAGAAAGCCAGACCTAATGAAAGTGTGCACGCAGTAAGTGCCGGAAGTGGAAGTCGGCACCTCTGCAGGTGTTGAGTGGGTGCTTTTTAAGTTTTACAAAAAGAATGGCAAGCCTGTCTGAGTTCCAGGGAATCCAGCTTGATGCTTATGTGGGGAAGGCCACCATGCAAACATACCCCGAAACAGAACTTGGCCAAACTCTGTCCTCAGGAACATGTCAAAGTCTCCTCAGAAGCTGAACTCCAGCAATGGCTGAGGCTGTGGCGTGAGAAGCTCTGCCTGTTTGGTTGTAACCTTTGACTCTCGGACCGACCGGGGCTGCAGCTGGGTGGACAGGAAGCTCACCCAGCCTGGGCAAAGCCTGGGTCCTGTCCCCAACACCATATCAGCAGGTGTGGTGGCATGTGCTGTAATCCTAGTACTCAGGAGGTGAAGGCAGGAAGATCAGAAGTTCAAGGTCATCCTCAATTAACAGAGAGACTTCAAGGCTAGCCTGGACTACCCTAGACTGTCTCAGAAAAATAAAAAAAGTGAAGAGGTGAGTGATGTCAGGCTGCCCCGTAGCCTCCCAGCTGTCTCTGTTATTAAAGAAGAATTCATAACACCAGTGCACCATTAAAAAATAAAATACAATAAAATAAAATGCCCATGAAGACAGTGGGGGCAGTGGAAAGAAAGGGAACACAATAGTGCCTGGGTACGTCGACCTGAAATAAATACCAACTGAGTTTGATTCTTATCCCACATTCGGACTGGGTGGCCTTTGTCAGCTAGCTTCCTGTCTGTAAAATGGGAAAATAATATTAGCATTCCCCTAGTGTTGTTAAAAGAAAACCTTAACATCACATGACTCACCGAACAAGCCACCCTAAAGTCTGATTTTTTTTTCAGTTTTGTTTCCCTTTGGTTTCTGTTAGCTTCCTTCTCTAAGGATACTTAATATGTAGTACAGAAATTTTAAGGGTTAGAGAAATGTACATAAGAAAATGTACGTTTCCCTGTAACCCTGATACCCAGCAGCAATTAGTCTTTGTGTAGTGAGCCTCTCGGACAGCTCACTGAGGTATAATTTCCTACACCATGTTTTCCACTTCTCACTTTTGGATCAATATTTTCCATTTAATTGAAACGCCTTCCTGAAAGTACCTTTGAATGACTGCATAGTCTCCCACTTCCACATTCCTGTATACAAACATTTCTTGAGGGGTGAGGGTGGGGAGAAGCTCCTCTCTCTCTCTCTCTCTCTCTCTCTCTCTCTCTCTCTCTCTCTCTCTCTCTCTCGCTCTCGCTCTCTCTGAGCTCCCTTTAGTGCCTGGGTGCACTTCCACAGCAGCAGCGTTAGCAGAATGCAGCCCACCTCTGTCCACATGGAACACGGTGCTAGCCACAGGCCCAGGTGTCCATGTTCCTAAGTATGAGTTTCTGTGAAGTTTTCTCAGGAATATCACAAAGCCAGGACTTTCGGAGGTAAACGATTTGAATTTTCCAGTTTCACAAATGTATATCCTGTTGCATCTACTTCAGAAAAGTCTTGTTTAGAAGATATCAGAAAACGTGTTATTGTGGCCAAACATGGCCTTCCTGACCATCACAAACAAAGCCATTATCTTCTCTTTCTTAAGTGTTCTGAGAAATCCAAAAGTAATTAAGTAATTATTAATAGGCACACAGGTGCTCTGCAATCCCTGGGTATGCATGGAGACCCACCTCTGCTGTTGCTGATGCGGCCATCAGCTGCATGTCTCCATTTCAGCCTTAACTTCCCCATGTTTGCCTGAGTATCTCTGCCATGGCCATGCCTCCCATGTTTGTTATTAAACCTTCCCGTGCTCTGTTTGGGGTTTTGTCTCCTTCCACCAGCCGCTGAGACCAAACAGAAAATACCTTGAAATGCAAACAGTCCTGAGTTATTACACCTATTACTTTTTATTAGCAGTAAAGACAAAAGAGGCAAGGAACTGCTCTATTTATGCAGAGCAGATAGGACATAAATAATAATAAAATGCTAAAACTGTAAAACTTCTTACACAATATTAGTTTCGTTCTAATAAACAGTAGGTTTAGGTCTTGGCTCCATGAGATCAAACATGGTATATTTTGTTTCCATCCAGTATTTATACCCAAAAAACATTTTGTACAGGAAATAAAATAGTGATAAAAATATTACAGTCTTTGACTATTGGGCTCTGACTAGTCCCCCGCTGCCCTTTCGTGTATGTTTCAGTAAAATACAGTACATCTTGCTGTTTTATTTCACTGTTTGTGGCCCGTGCAAAATCCTGTCTTCCAGCTGCCCAGTATAAATGAAGAGCAAGCCGGAAGAACCAGAGAGACACCAACAGATAAGTCTGGGCCTGAACTTTGCTTGTTATTGCTAAATTATAACCTTATTACAATTATTTTTAGATGTGATTATTTATACACATTGTGCTTGTTTCTACAAAACTCTAGGGCCGATGCTAGTCAGAGGGCTGCAACTGTGGCTCCTCCTCCAGTCTTAAGCACAGTGAGCAGCTCAGCTTTTATGTCCTGAAGTAGCGACTTTTTCTCCTGAAGTTATTTAAATCCACTGGTGAGTAGGACACGGATAATCAGGTTTGCTGTAGCTTCCCCGGGGGTCATTATTACACTTTTCTTTTTTTTTAAAAAAAAAAGTTCTTTGACCTCACAAATTTTGTCACAAACCAAAGAGAGGAATTTTATTTTATCCCAAACAAGACAGCATAGGATTTGGGAACACAAGTCACATTTCACTGTGGAGGGAGTTATAACTGGACTAACCCGCTGCAATGCACAGAAGTTAAAGGAACCATTCCAGCACCAGGTGTGTGACATTCATTAACACAAGGGGCTGGGACATGCTCAGTTAGGAAGGAAGGTGTCTGCCCACAGAAACTGGGGCGTGTGTTCAGATGTGCAACACTCAGGTCAATAGCCATGTTCTGGGAGGGTGGAGACAGGGCTCCCAGGGGCTTGCTGACCAGGTTCAGAAAGAAACTCTACAAAAATTAAAGTAATGAACAGTTGAAGAAAATGCCTGACATCAGCCCCAAGACCCCTGCCCCCAAACACCTGCACATGCAAAAGCACATACACAATCATATAACACACACAAATTAAGACATGAAAATATATTTGCTACATTTAAATATCACCTTTAAAGTTACATGACAAAGCAGAATGAGTAGCATCTGAAAAACAAAAGAATTACAATGTTTCAACTGGAATCCTAGACTCTTTAGAATAAGTCCTGCCATACATAGACACAGCAGAAAACCAGAACTTTCTCGTGTGAGTCCCTGAGGTACGCACTGTTGGTAACAATGTGAATGGGGTCATAATTAAATCGCATTAATTTTGTACCTTCCACTCCGAAATGTGTAACTATAAAGAAGACAGAGCAAAACTTACTTTTAAAGCAACAAATACGTAATAATGTGTTACATTAATACATTATAATATAATAATGTTACTGGGCCAAGGTGAACTGATAGGTACATATTAAGTCTACTGTGATTATTTCTATTAGTTTCACAAGTGAGGAATTCCATTTCTGCATTAGAGGAGCCTCCCCACAGTTGAAATGCAGGGAGAATTTTACTTATGTAAGCAACTTTTAAATGCTACCGGAACAGTCATTGTCAACAGACTCTGATCATACCTGGTCATTTTCTTTTTTTTTTTTTTTTTTTTTTTTTGGTTTTTCGAGACAGGGTTTCTCTGTGTAGCTTTGCGCCTTTCCTGGAACTCACTTGGTAGCCCAGGCTGGCCTCGAAGTCACAGAGATCCGCCTGGCTCTGCCTCCCGAGTGCTGGGATTAAAGGCGTGCGCCACCACCGCCCGGCACCTGGTCATTTTCTAGACATAAAAGTGAATACACAGCTCCAGGCCTGGTCACTGTTGAAATGGAAGGTAAGACTTCCTCTTTAAAGGTAAGGCATTACTCTTTAAAAATCAGACTCACTTCTATCACCCTCTTACCTCACGGAGGAGCGGGTACTTTTTGTTACAATCACCTCTCTAGCACTCTGTTCTACCTAACACGGACGGCAGGCACAGCCAGGGCATTTTCCATGTGGGCTAAACGGTGAACATTTCTGAATCTAAAATAACTTGGTTCCTAGAAGCAGGTCACTTGTTTCTCTAGATTTGGGTTCCCTGTCCCCCACAATGGCCAGGAGAGATGCTTATGGCTCAGCTGACATTTTTTAACTCCCTACTCACCTTATTTTCCAGCTACCCCTGCTAACATCCAACCTCAGGCCAAGAAAGGAAAACTGTACTTCCCTCTGTGTCTATAACTACCCCAGCCTAAAGAGCTGACCTTGCCACCTGCTAGATTTATGCAAATATTGAGCCCTGTCAGGTCTGATGGGTGTGACAGCAAGTGCTTTCCACACACTGATGCATGCTGGCTATCCCTGTAGCTACCTCTGCTTCCTTAACTTGCACACACTTGCCTGGAAGCTCCAAGGGCAACTCAAGATGCACTTCCTTAAGAGTCAAGTGGCTCTGCTCACCATAATTAGGCAGGCCACAGCCCTTTCTTGTATGTCCTCACCCAAATCTGCTGCCAAGCACACACTTTTGCATACATGGCCAGGAAAACACACACAGTCACGCAGAGATTTGATCTCTCAGCCTGTGTTGAAAGTAAGACTCCCTCACCATAGGAGGAAGCCCACCACGGGCATATTCAGAGCACAAGAAATTGCTGGGATTCTCAATGTTAAGTTGCAAGTGGATGATGAACATGTCTCCATATGTCACTGCAGATTTAAGATCTAAATGCATGGTAAGGGTGACTCGGAAGCCTGGGCCTTTATTTATAATCAGGGTCTGTCTTCTCCTCCTCCTGCTCCATACCCTTCCCTTTGGATCAAAGGGAGAATTCCAAGCAAACTGAAAAAACAATGGTAAATGTTTGCATTGCTGAAATTCACACTGGTGCCATGGGTGGATTTAAAGTGGACTGGGCTCTATAAACAAAATAGAAAGATGGTTTCCAAATGAAAATATGTAAAAACATACTGGGGGATGATGCTTCAGAGACGCAGTCTGGTTAGTTGTAAAATGACTTTAAATTAGGCTTTAAAAAGGATTGCTAAATCTTGACACATATATGAGCAGCTTATTATCATGCAATTGTGCAGTAGTCGCTTGATCTAGTTACTGATTCGTCACATATGAATAAATGATTAATTACCAGAAAGGCTAAAACAGAGGAGAGAGCAGAGAGAGAAGAGAGCTGAAGCTCGCCCTGCAAGAGGGGCTTAAACACGTTTATTGCCCTTTAAGTGCATTTCATTAAGGCCAATTAAGGACTTTCATGTCTTATTAGAAAAATGAAGTAGATTTATGATGTTTTCGTAGGTTGTAAATGCTGGGGCTAGCAGATACAAAACCGAGCTGAAATGTGGTAGTTAAGAGCTAAGAAAATATATACAAATGCTCAGAGAAAGCAAATATTTAATGACGGTTCAACACGAAGGCGATCTTTAAATAAAAGAAAGGATATAATTTTTATTTCCTCTCGTCCATCACTATAAACTCAGGAATTTTCGCAAGAGGAGGGTTTTCCTATGTAGTTCAGGAACCTACTGTGGGGTAGGAGAAAAACCGAAGCCAGCGTTTAAATGTCCTCACAGCCCCCCAGTCTCTGTCAAAAGCCAGAGCACATACCCATAAAAATACACTTTCAATCACAGTGAGAAATACGTGATTTAAAAAGAGGAAGGGGAAGTCAATCCAGCCCTGGCAGACTTGTTAATAAATCCACAGCAAGCAAAATTCACGGGTGAGCATGACAGCCGTGAACCTCCCTCCCCACTGTCCCTGTCCCCTTGGATGGTGGTGCGGTGTCTGTCACACATCCTGGACCTCCTCGACCCCATTTCAAGGGAAAATATTGGGGTCATCCTGCCCAAACTGTTTAACTGAGAGGTCTAGTCTTTTAATTAGAGACGTTCCTTTACTCTTCACACACACACACACACACACACACACACACACACACACACACACGCACGCACGCACGCACGCACGCATGCACGCGCACACACACACACACACACACATACACACACACATACCACTTCCTCAATTCATGCAGTTTTGTCAAATGCAAGAGCACTCATTTGCAGACATCTGGTAATGCACACATTTTACCTTGCACATCATGATGTGCAACTGTTTATCATCTGTCCTCTTGGATAAATAATTTAAAACCATGAGAAACTTCTCAAGAAAATATCAGCTGAAGAGGTACAGTCACAACTTCTTAAGCTCAAATTTCTCCCACTATAAAAAAAAGGAATATTAGCAAGTGAGTAGATTATGTATTGTCAATATTTTTTTATTCAAAAGATGTGTTGCCCAGTGCAGGAAAAATGTCTAAACCTCACCAACAGCTCTGCAGTGTGCACATACTATTACATACACTTGTCATGTTGCTTGTTGAAAACGTATTTACTGCCACAAGACGACTGAATTTGGAAGTTTCATGCTTCTTCAAGAGCAGCATTTTCTGCTGAGCACCTTTAAAATGGAGTTACTGACAGATCCAGAGCAGGGAAGCAGATTAACCATTGTTTCACCAGCGAAGATGAAAAGGTACCGATGGAATCTGTGAAGGTTGAAGTTGGGCTCCAAAGGGAAGTTCTAGAGGCTCATTGTTCCCAAACACTAAGGACCAGCAGACAAAATATTAATTTCAATGTCCTCAGTGTGACTCTATTTTGTTCTCTGGATTTGATTTTCCAAATAATGGCCTGGACAGAGACCTAAAGCAGCTAGCCACAGTTCTGCCCAGACTCTGCAAAGAATTTTATTGAACTGAAATGTGATGAGCATCTGTCCTTAGTGATTTATCCCAAACAGCAGAAATGTTATAAAGTAAGCACATTGCATCTGCAGCTGCAAGGAGAAACAGACAGCCTTTTAGCTAATAACTAATCAAACTTCAAGACACCTGCCTTGTGGGGCACAGGGTTGTAGCCACTCATTCCCACGAAACTTACTCTGGAATGCTGAAGGGGCCATTGTCACACTCTCTAAAATGCTAAGTTAAATGTCTGTAATTGGCTTTGTTATTTTTCCACATCAACAGATGCCCCTTGATTTTGATGTTCATAACCTAAAATATAAACCAGCTAGGGTGCTAGTTACCGGTAAGTTGTTACTTTAAGATGAGGGAGTCTAGTGGACCTTCACAAGGTCAGGACTGGACAACTGTCTTGTCAGGCACAATAGACTATTTCTGGAGAACTGCTGCTAAAAATGAGAAGGAAGAGATGTGCAGCATCAATGCCTCCAAACACTCCTAGAATGCAGGATTCCTTCCACAAAGGAGTTTCAGTCAGCACCAGTGTCGAGGAACCCAAACAGATCGACGCCTGTGGATCAGGACACAGACGCGAACATTGTATCTCACACCCCAGGAATTTCCACAAACAGTGCCATCTGAGGTTGCCCAATAAAAATAATACATCTTTTTATCAAATCTAGCCAATAACTTACATTTAAACAGTCCATTAAAACAGGAATAAAACTTGTAAATGATACATTGGTAATTTCTCTTAGACCCAACTCAAGGGAAAAACAAGTCTGAATTAGCAGCTAGAACAAAACAATGTTGTAATATTTGTGAGAGAGTTGGTTTCATTTGGGTGGTAGACCTAAATCTGCTGGATGCACACAGAGCAAGGATGATGAAAAAAGGCAGAAAGCAGCCAGGCCAGGGGAGCTGGGTGACTTCAGACCTTGAGTTTCCTAGGTTGCTCATCTGTCATCCCATTATTTGACATACAGACCATCCCACAGCACAATGTGATGAGCTGCCAGTGCCCATCATTACTCCATGCTGCTGAAGTCTTGAGAGTCTCCAGGTGGCTTGTCACAGGACATGCACCACAGGGCATGGTGATGCCATCCTTGGGGTATACAGTTTTGAACTAGACAGTTGACTTTGAGTTGGCAGATGTAAATAAGTACTGGTAATACTCAAGTGTTTCAAAGTAACTAGCAGTTCTCAGAGGTGAGAAGCTAAAAGCCAAGGTCACAGATTCTGATTTTCAAACTGTGCTGTGGTGCTAGATTTGAAAATTAGTAAGAAAAAAAAGTTTTTTTCTGTAGTAGGGATTGAACCCAGCTCTACCCCCAAGCTCCATCTCCACCCTCAGAAAATAGTAAAAACTCAGGAAATTTTTGCCAGGTCCCCCTGGCTTTCTCTGAAAATTGAAATATTGTAGAATAGTGAACATAAGCCCCCCATGGCAGTGGTTGGCTGCATGGAATATGTACTCTCTCAAGTCCCCAGCTCCCCTTCTAGACCCTGTTATCCCATCTCTGCCTCCCCTAAACATCTGGCCCTTGACTTATAGGCTCTTAGTTATTTCTTCACATTCCTTGACATCCTCATACATCTCAGTTCAGTGAATCATTAACTAGAAAGAAATAAGAAATGAGAGATGCTGGGCTTGGAAACTATGAGTCACTTAAAAATTGATTATACCATAATATTCCATATATTTGCCCATCACATGTTTAACCCATTGTACCAGAGGTCAGAAGACTCACTCACTCACAGATGTGATAAACCCTGCCACTGTCTGGTTTTATAAATATGGTTTTATTGGAACACAATCACACCCATTTATTTATAGAGTATTTGTGCTTGTTTTCTTATTACAACCCTAAAAGACCACATGATCTGAAAGGCATGATGTTTGCTGGATCTGTACAGAACACCTGGACTAGCCCTTTTTTGCACTTAGAATTTATAGATGGATTGGTGAGTGACATGAAGTTTCATCCAATGATGATTGCTCCTCCCAGTGTGCTCTGCACCTGCTAACACCGTCTGCATGAGTCAGTGACAGCTTATTTTCAAGGGGATAGGGTGACCAGAGATCTGAATATTTAGTGAACTATTTCTCCAGTATCTATCCACTATAGATTTGTCAGCCACCTCAGGAAATGCCTTTTTTTGAGGAGCGATATGTGAAGGCTATATTTCAGCTTAATTTTTCTAAAATAATCTGTCCAGATTTTGAAGTCTATCCTGCCCTTCACTTCGCTGAACAGACATCTAGTCACCATACACCTTGTCTGAAACCAACTGAGTCCCAAGAATCTTAGGGACGTTTTTTACTTCCTTAGAAGCAAAAAGGACCAAACTATGAGATTAAAACTGGAGGTCTCTATGTTGGTGGGTGCTATTCTTCTTACTACAGACTACAGGAAATCCTGCTGCTAGCTAGCATCTGTTTAGATTTTTATTCTGTGCAACATACTAAGCCATATATTTGTCCTTTAATACTCAGAGTAACCCCATAAAATTGGTCATTGTCCTCCCATTTTATAGATGAGCAAAATGGAGGCTTTAAAAAGTACAGGACTGTATTTGACCTTGTGAAGTAACAAATACCATGACTGAGACCAGCCTCCAGGTCTGTATGGTGTCCAGAACTTTGATACTTGTGAAGCTGGAGAGATTGTCATTGGGACAAATTACATTTTCAGATACAGAAATTAAGAAAAAAATCATGAAAAAAATGCTCATCTTAATGGGATGACAGATTTGGGACTTAGATGTGAGATGTTCAAATCCTAACAGGTCATTTAGACACTGCTGCACTCACAAACCTCCTTCTATCAGCTCTAATCCACCTCATCATTCCTTTAGAGTGAGTGTGTGTGTGTGTGTGTGTGTGTGTGTGTGTGTGTGTGTGTGTGTAAAACTCACACTATTTCTTCTCATTAAGGAAAAGAAAGATTTGTGTTGGAAACACAAGCATGTGTGTGTTGGTCTACATCTTCTTAAAGCCAAAAGAGTGCTTCCATGCTGTTGCTAACAATGGCTGGGACCCCCTGCGTAGCAGCAAAGGCACAACATCTGAGCAGGCACCGGGGAGGAATGTGTCATAAAGGGACATTCCTCATAATCAAGGATAATTCAAAAGGGAAACAGTGACCGGACATCTATGAGAGCAACAGAAGCTTAATCCTGAGCCCAGCTCTGCAGACGGGGCACAGGCTGCTGCACAGCCAGGCCAGATGCCAGGGACGGGGCCAGTCACAAACCGAACAGAAGTCCAGTCCAGAGCTCGGCATCTGGGTTCTTCAGCTGCCAGCCTTGCCTCATGAGTAGCCCCAGTGTCTGGCGCCTGTGCAGAGAACAACAGAGGATGAGGCTAAAGAGGTCCATGCTCTGTCCTGCCAGCAACGGGAGCGGGCCTTGCCAAGTGAAGGCTGCAGCACCTCGTCACTGCCAATGTGCCTTGGAACAGCTTAGATATTTTCTAAAGGGACAACAGAATTCCTGCAAAAAGAGAAGACTGGGTCCAACATAGAGAACCACTCCTCCCATTTCCCTTTTATTTTAAAATGAATGAGAATACCATTATTCTTATCCACAATCTCTCCTTTTTTACAAGCCTAACATGGCCACGTTTCTTTCTGTTTCGTTCCCACATCCCATAGCCACACATTAATACCAACCCAAGAGTTTGTTTCATATGTGATTGCTAAACTTCTGTCTTGGGCTGCTCCCCACCCCCTCTAACTTCAACATTATTATTATTTGCCTTTCTCCTGTTTCCAGAAGGCATTGCCAATAGAACAAGCAGAGTGCATTGAGGGTGCGGAGAGCAGGAGGGAGGCCGAAACGCCATCTTGTAATGAAGTTAGTGAGCTGCTGCAGCCCTGGGGGCTGCATTAGAAAAGATTCAGGGTTCTATTTGTAAGGAATCCTCCTGCAATTCTCCAACTAGAAAAAAAATGTGAAGAAAGTAGAGTGCTAATATGTTGCAAAGCAAAGGCTACTTCCTAAATACCAAGATACTTGCTTGTTTCCTGATGGGGTTTTGTAGTGCTAAGGATTGAACCCAGGCCTGCAAGAACACTAGACAACCACTGTGGCACTGAGCACTACCCCAGATCTCACAAGACACTGTTACCAGGGAAGTTGAGGTTATCTTTTATAATCTTGGTCTCATGAACAAAATAAATTTAAAACAGGCACAAAAACCAGCTCAAGGACCTTTGTATTGGACTGGGAAAGAAAAACAACAGGGCAGACAAACCCTCGGTCTCAGCAGCTTCCAGGTAGAGGGCAATGGGGAAGAGGAAGAGAGATGGTCACGTCTTCTGACTTAGGGTCCAGGGAAGCAGGCAGGCTGAGAGACAGACGGAGGGAAGCAAGGGCTTCAGAGAGGAAGAGAGAAAGCTCACAGAGTCAGGGAAGTCATGCTGAGGTTTCTGGTCAGTATCTGAAAATGACATAGAAAGGAAGAAAAGTGAAAGTTACTTTAAAAAAACTAGAACTCGGTTTCTCCCTACCCCATGATGTCTCCCTCTATCATGGCATCTCTTTCATTGCTCTCCCACTCTGTCCCTGTTCCACCTCGACCATCCCTTTCCCTTATGTTCTCATCCCCCATCCCTGACCCTCCATTGCACACCCCATCCCCGGTTTACTCATGGAGATCTCATCTATTTCCCCTCCCCAGGGCGATCCATACATCCCTCTTAGGGTTCTCCTTGTTAGCTAGCTGATGTGGAGTTGTGGGTTGTAGTCTGGTTATCCTTTGTTTTACATCTAGTATCCACTTATGAGTGAGTACATACCATGTTTGTCCTTCTGAGTCTGGGTTACCTCACTCAGGACGATATTTTCTAGTTCCATCCAGTTGCCTGCAAATTTCATGATGTCATTGTTTTTCTCTGCTGAGTAATACTCCATTGTATGTATGTATCACATTTTCTTTATCCATTCTTCAGTTGAGGAGCATCTAGGTTGTTTCCAGGTTCTGGCTATTACAAATAATGCTGCTATAAACATAACTGAGCATGTGTCCTTGTGGTATAATTGAGCATTCTTTGGGTACATGCCCAAGGGTGATATACCTGGGTTTTGAGGAAGACTGATTCCCAATTTTCTGAGAAACCACCATACTGATTTCCAAAGTGGCTAGACAAGTTTGCACTCCCACCAACACCCAGTAATCCAGAAGGATGGCCCCAGCTTAGACTACTAGCAATAGTGGAGAGGGTGCCTGGACTGGCTTACCCCAGTAATCAGATTGGTGAATATCCTGTCATCACAGAGCCTCCATCCAGTGAAGGCAGATGCAGAGATCCACAGCCAAACACCAGGCCGAGCTCCAGGAGTCCAGTTGAAGAAAGAGGAGAGGGGGTCTATGAGCAAGGGCATCAAGATCATGATGGGGAAATCTACAGAGACAACCAAACCAAACTAGTGGGAACTCATGAAATTTAGAACAACAGCTGTAGAGCCTCCACAGAACTGGACTAGGCCCTCTGCTTAAGTGAGACAGTTATATAGCTTGAACTGCTTAAGGGGCCCCCTGGCAGCAGGATCAGGATCCATCCCTGGTCCATGAGCTAGCTGGCTTTTTGGAGCTCATTACCTCTGTGGGACACTTCACACAGCCTTGAGGCAGGGAGAGGGGCTTGCACCTGCCTCTACTGAATGTAACAGGCTCTGCTGACTCCCCATGGGAGGCCTTACCTTCTTGTAGGAGGGAATGGTGGTGGATGGGGCGGGGGGGGGGGGGGGTGGCTGGAGGGACTGGAGGAGGGAACAGGGGGATCTGTGACTGGTATGTAAAATGAATACAAATTTCTTAATTAAAAATAGAATTTAGGAAAGCAGGCAGACTTAAGAGTAGGCAGCTGAGTGGAGAGGGACTTCTGGAAGCATAGTACAGTATAAAATTAAGGGAAAAATTACTCCTCCCATCTTCTGGACATGTTTTTCAGGTGAATCTACTTTCCTGAGGAATGGTGTCCTGGGCAGGTGACTGACAGGCTAGCTGGATTAACTCTTAAGAGAGGAGACAATTGTATGCCATGTTTCTAATCTAGTGGTTCTCCACCTTCCTAATGCTGTGACCTTTAATACAGTTCCTCATGTTGTGGTGACCTGCAACATAAAATTATTTTTGTTGCTACTTCATAACTACATTTTTGCTACCATTATGAATTGTAACGTAAATATCTGTGGTTTTTGATGGTCTTAGGCAACCCCTGTGAAAGGATCATTCAACCCAAAGGGGTCCTGACCTACAGGTTGGGAACCACTGTTCCAATCTTTGAAGTAGATCAGAATGTCAGGTCCCCACCCAAAACCAGAGGTCAAACTCAGCATCTATTCCTTTAAACAGGACAAAGTAGCTTTCCCTTAACGGGCTCCAACAAAGCCTGGTACCTCCACCTATCCCTAAGGAGGTACAGTTATGAAACTTCCCTTCTAGTGTGATGGGGAGATGGGAGGCAGGACCCAAAGCTGACAACAGGAAGGTCATCCTCAATGGTCTCCAAGGCTACTAATCCCTAAGCAATACTTTGAAACTTCAGAAATCCTTTGCCCATTCACACTTGATGAAGAAAGGGGAAAAATAAAACCAGGAGTATCTAGAGAGCCCTCATTGGCAGGGGTCCTCTAGCCTGAGTGAGAGCTTAGGCTTGGCAACCAGGTAAGCACAAGCATGGCAGATTTTTCAGTAAGAGGTACACAGCTAGCATCATGACCATGTCATTTCACTCCAGAACTCAAATGGTGAGTTTAAGAATATTATGTTTCAGTGTAAAAATGAAAGTCATTTTATTAGCTAATGTAACTAGGTCCTTACTATCCTAGCTAAAATCTAGATTAGTAAACATGAACGTCAAGTTTTAAAATCTTCATAGTCATTCTTAACCTCTTGTGTTTTAGTACAATTTTTACATAATTATTTGAGAATAAACAAGATGTATTAAGTTAACCATGAATATACCACTCTTCTCCACTATAGCTCCAACACTACTCCTGAACCTTATTTTCCAGTTCCTTCCATCACAGTGCCCATGTTGTGGGCACTCAGCATTTTTGTCGAGGCTTAGCTTAAGTAAGTGAAGGACTTCGTTCAGGGAATTTTCTTTTCCTCCAGTTCCTCCCTGGTGCACAATCCCCACCACAGTGCTCAGCATTTGATTATACTGTCTTATAATGTAGTAGTTCTCATCTAAGTGTGACTTATACAGTGTGAAATCCTCGGAGGAAGAGATCAGAACTTCCAGTTTTATTGAAATTTTAGAAATGATTGTTTTTCAAAATACAGTTTATCTGGACCTAGAATTTATTTCTGTGTGTGTTATTAAAAAATCAAATGTTTTGATGAGGCAAATTTTTTTTTTTTTTTTTTTTTTTTTTTGGTTTTTCGAGACAGGGTTTCTCTGTGTAGCTTTGCGCCTCTCCTGGAACTCACTTGGTAGCCCAGACTGGCCTCGAACTCACAGAGATCCGCCTGGCTCTGCCTCCCGAGTGCTGGGATTAAAGGCGTGCGCCACCACCGCCCGGCCTGATGAGGCAAATTTTATACCACTGTCAAAACCAATATTTTTGGTGTTAATATTGTCTGTGGAATGCCAGCTGTGTATGAGAAGCAGAAGATTCCAGAAAGAGTAACTTGCACCTAATGCAATAAGCACGTAGACTAACTCTTGCGTCTTGGTCCTGTGTACTTTGGGGAAAACGACCATTAATTGGTGCCTTAGGTTGGACATCACCACTGTCTCTGAACTATGCCCCAAGTATTACTTCACAGATCACTTACAAGATTGGTTTTTAATTTTTTTTCATTTCTTTTTTATTTGTGCTTATGTATGTACATGCACATGCCACAGCATGTATGGAGATCAAAGGACAGCGTGATTGCGTTTCTAATGAGCTGATTCTCTTCTTCCACAGTGTAAGTCCAGGAACTTGAACTCAGGTCATCAAGCTTAGCAGCAAGTCCCTCTTCCCATTGGGCCATCTCACCAGCCCTCACAAGAGGTTTTATTTTTTTAGTGACATACTAAGACCACTGAAATAGCCTCTTTGAATAAAGATGCTGTCGATGCTTTGTAGAGGGTCCCCAAAGCCACAGTTCTGTGGAAAGCACACTTCACTATCAAGAAAAACAATCAAGAATTTGACACTAACTGCTCCTTCAATGCTTACCTTTCGTCTGTGCCTCTTAAATGTTCAAGGGGAGCTTCTTTTCTTTTCTTTTCTGTTCTGTTCTTTTTTTTTCCTGTAATAACAACACTATATTAAAAGCTGAAGCCAGTCTGCAAATTTCAGAGCTACCAATCGGATCAAAGAGAATGAAATGGATACCAAGAGAAATTGATTTAAGGACTTTCAGCAAGACAACAGAAAGAAAATGTGTTCAGAGAAGATTGAGTATCAATGTCATTTTGTGTCAGATGTCAGCATGTCAAAAATAATTGTGTTTTGTTGCACTGTAGAAATAAAATCTTTTTATTTTTCTTCATACATGCATATATTACATATAGAGCAAGCCTCCCAAAATACACATTCTTAAAAATACTTTCTCACCTAGAATAATTTGAGTTCCTGGTGTTAAAGAAATATTAAAAATTTTAACTGCCCACAGGAAAACACAGCCAGTCACTAGGCTCAAAGGAGCCTTTCATCTGTGGAGGAGGGTTCTATCTGTTCTTTCCTTATGGCAATTATTTCCTATGCCCAGTCCCAACTTTAACCTTAACCTACCACTTGGTTGAGATATCTGGTTTACAACAGCAAAGAAAAGACATCATTTAAAAGCACACACCGTGTGCATACCTAAGGCACACCACTCGTGCTTTATGCGGCCCTTTATTTTTTGACAAGACATGGTTTAGGTTGAGTAGACACAGCAAAAGTAGCAACTCAAAGGGCCAATTCCGGAAACACCTTCTTGATGCAGCCAAATCAGGATGCTATATCCTGTGCACAGGTTCCCTCTCTGCCTCACTCAGTATTCTAGTCTTTCCAATGGGTTTTCTAGTGACAACAGCAATAAAAATTCACCCACATACTTTCATACTTTCGCCAAGAAAGCAAAATGGACCTTTAATAAAGAAAAAGTTGACTTGCTTTTCCAGCTGGTGCAGTGGAGACTGTAACTTTCTATATGGACTGAGAAATCAAGCTTTAGGAAATGTAAGAACATTTATACCTCTGCCAAAAATTAATACATATTCTAATGGCAAACTAACACCCACAGTTCCATAGTGGTGGACTGACTTCCATTGTTCAGTCATTTCAAATCTACACACTCAAAAGGGGAAACTTGTCTGCTGTGAATCTTCTAGTGGC
This sequence comes from Peromyscus californicus insignis, assembly GCF_007827085.1. Classification (NCBI taxonomy): domain Eukaryota; kingdom Metazoa; phylum Chordata; class Mammalia; order Rodentia; family Cricetidae; genus Peromyscus; species Peromyscus californicus. The sequence continues at coordinate 66,654,989 of NW_026294491.1, read as the reverse complement.
TCAGTTCCCTGCCAGGTCCTCTGGCTGCTAGCACTGTTCTATGAACAGAGGACAACTTCAGTGGGAAATGAAAACCAATGGAGATAAACCACATTAAAAATTTAAGGTGACAGAGTAGAAACAGTGGGATATAACTGTACTCACACTTGATAGAGTAGAAACAGTGTGATATAACTACACTCACACCTGATAGAGTAGAAACAGTGTGATATAACTACACTCACACCTGATAGAGTAGAAACAGTGTGATATAACTGTACTCACACCTGATAGAGTAGAAACAGTGGGATATAACTACACTCACACCTGATAGAGTAGAAACAGTGTGATATAACTATACTCACACCTGATAGAGTAGAAACAGTGGGATATAACTGTACTCACACCTGATAGAGTAGAAACAGTGGGATATAACTACACTCACACCTGATAGAGTAGAATTGATTCCTAAACTGGTCAAAAGAGATAAAGCTACTATGTGTTAATAAAAACAACCCATTAAGAACATGTAACAATTATAAATACATATGCACTGAATCTATGGGCTCCCCATTTCTTAAAAAAACAACAATGGGCCCAAAGATCAGATAGGTTCTTATATAACAATAAGGGGTGACTTTAACACCCTCACTTTTACCTTTAGCTAGGTCATACAAACTAAAAATCAAGGGGGAAATGCAAAGTTAGAATACACCACAGATCTAATGGAGCTAACAAATATTACCCAACAAAAATGGAATACAAACTATTTCAGCAACCCATGGACCTTAAAAAGACCACATTTTAGATTGCAAAGCAAATCTCAACAAATACAAAAGAATTAAAATATTTTCTCCTGTCTTATTATGTCATGCTGAAATAAAACTAAAAATCAATAGTAAGAGAAACTTCAGAAATCATGCAAATACTTAGAAATGGAACAATACAAACGTAATAACCACAGAATCACTAAAGAAATCGGGAAGAAATTTAAAATTTCCTAGAATCAAATGAAAATGAAAATACAACTTACCAGAATCTTTGAGACACAGACAAGGTGAAAAATGAAAATGTACGCCTATGAGTACTAAATGAAAAACCCAGAAAGACCTCAAGTACTTTGCCCTAATGATACAAGTCAAGATTTAGAAAAATGAGAATAACTCAAACCTGAAAGAAAGAGATGGCAAGAAAAAAGAGCAATCAAAGTATAAATTAATGAAATGGATACTAAAAGAATCAAACAAAACATTCATTCTTCGAAAAAATAAATAAGGCTACAAAGCCTTAACCAAACTAATCAAAGAAAAGAGAAGGTCCAAACTCACAAAATTATTAATGAAAGGAGGAAGAAAACTATAGATTCCTATGAAATACAGAGACTCATTTAAGAGCAACTTTAAAACTTACATTCCAACACACTGTGAAATCTAGAAGAAAGGATAAATCCTCATGCACATATAACTTACCAAAAGTAAATTGAAAGGTATAAACAACTTAAAGCAACAAGATTGAAGTAATAACCTCCCCCAATTTACAAACCCAAGGGTAGACAGTTTCACTGCTAACTCTTGTAAGATTTTACTACACATGTGGCTCCAGCTTCCCATGTTCTGGCTCTTCTGCTTGCTCTGTAGTGATGGCTCTTTCTCCGTCTCTTTTTGACTCCTTCAAACCCAACTATTGACTATTGGACTGGCCTCAGTCCTGTCCTTGGTCCTCTCCCTGGGTTTTGATACTACTTGTAGCCAATCATTGCCACTATCAATCCCTGCCATACTAAAGTCCACCTGCCTGGCCTACACAGTGCTATCATTTGTGTGTCTGCTTCATCCATGACCTGTGAACTAAAAGGATGTGGAAACTCCACTCTTATTGCTATTGTCATCATTTATGCTCTCATTCTTATAACTCAAGCCTATATCGTTAGCAAACTGGTGGTTCAAGTATTTCTAGACTCCAGCCACTCCTTATCTCCTCCACCATGACCATTTTCCCATTATACAAATGACCTTTTAACATGCCCTATAATTTATTTATATGGTATGCTTATTATTTATAAAACTGTCTACATCTTAAGAGTGCAAGCTCCATAGGGCAGAGGTCTTGTTAATTTCATTATATATCTTAAGCTCCTACAATAGTGTCCAGCTCATAGCAGGTTTTCAGTAAACATTGTTCTAACTGATTTACTTGATAAATGTACATTGAATACTTAAATCCCCTAGGCACTGGACATGTTTTGAATAAATCATGCCTCTGTCCTCATTGAGTTTATACTGTAGTAAAGAGGGAGAGAAAATTAACAAGCAAACTAACAAAAAGACATTTTTAGATGGAAATAAATACTCTGAAAAAACAACCCGGGTGCTGTGAAAGCCATGGACGCACTATTTTACATAAGACAGTCTAAGAAGTCTTCTTCAGGAGTGACGATGGGTGGAAATTTAGAAGACAGCATTTCAGGCAAGGGGCTTAGATCAATAAAAGATCTAAGGCAAGGAAGCCTTTGGTAATTTAAGGGACAGAAAGAAAACACAGCTGATGAAAGCTGCTTTGGAGGGACAAGGAGAGGACAAGTGTGGACGAGTGGTCATGGCCAGACCACACAGCCCTTGTATGCTGTGATGGTGCTTGAATTCTACCCTGTGTGTGACAATCTGATTGATGGAAAATGTAGAGAGCGGCTTGAGGAAGGGAAGAAGTAAAACTAGAGACTGATTAAGACATACTGCAAAATGGCAGACTTCTACAGACATTTAGAGGGAAGGCATGATCCATCTCAAAAAGAATTTCCACTGGGCCCATTACAATAAACATGCATTTAAGTACAATGATGAGCTCACTTAAAAAAAGAAAAAATCACTGAGACAAAAATAATTGAGACTTGAAATCAGAACACTAAAGAAATTTGGTAGTCAGAATTATCCTGAAGATGGAAGTCGGAATAAGAACAGACAGTTACAGGAAGTGTGCTCACTCATCATGAAAGCCAGGCCACAAGCCTGCACATTGTGGCTGGACTGAGATCAGAACCCTGTGGAACAATGGGACCTTCAATGAGGCCAAGGAAGCATGACACTGACTCTCCCTAGCAGGAGGGGACAGGAAAGAACCATTTTCCTGTCCCAGAGGGAGTCATTACAGAACACTGACTCAGTCTGACTGTAAGAGTCATTAGCAGATAAATAATAGTCTTCCTAAAGTTTATAACAGAATACTTTCAGATGGGTCTGCTACACAGCTGAGAAATCCACAAGAACATCATAAAGTAAAAAATAAAAACAAATAAAAAAGACCAATAAATTTAGAAATATTGAAAGAAAGTTGTAAAATGACAAAACAGAGTATCTTAGAATCAATCTAAAGAAAAGAGGAAATTCAAAGACTATTATGGAGCTCGGAGTCTTGGTGAAGATGCTCATAGATGCTACGTTGGATATTTAAAGGCTGATCCTCAACAAAAAAGAAATACAATTTCTATAATCACGGAAAATAATAGAAAAAAATAAATGCAATGAGGAGAAGTCAAATTTAGGTGAAAATAGAAAACATTTAAAAGTAGAGTAAGAATACACAGTAGAAAAAATACAAACATAATGCGGTACATGAGATATTAACAGTAAATCAAAGTACTATAAACCAAATGTTTGTTTTTGGTTTTTTTAGTTCAGTTCTGTGAGTGTTCACAAAAGAAACACCTATATGTACAGAAAATAAAAAGCAAAAAATGAATACAGATAGAAAGTTAATCTAGGTAGAGTCCAACCAAAAGAAATAATAGCCATATTAATACCAAATTACATAATTCTGAAAGCAATACATTTGAAAATATATATAACTTTTTCCAAAAAAGAAGAAACAATTCTAAAGTTCATTGTACCAAATTAAATAACTTCAAAATACACAGAATTGCAAGAATAATTAATAAATCCACCATTTGGCAAGAGATTCAGATTCACTTTAGTAATTAAAAAGCAAAACTTGGTAAACAGAGTTTTTACTTTTAAAATGACATGTATATATATGCACACACATATATAGATTATCTGCTCTAAGTGATTAGAAAATAGTGTTGTCTCAAACACAAAGCATTTATAGAAACTGATCAGATACTGATCACAAAGTACCAATGACTTTCAAAAAAACACACCCTCAGACATCCCATCTGCATCCACTAAAGTACAATTTAGTTTAAACAATAACAAAAAGTACAACTCTTTAAGAATTATGTCTTCACTTTTAAAATGGGCTGCTCTCAACTACTCAGAGATCAAAGAAAAATCAAACTATAAACTGTAAAATACAATTAAATGGAATGCATAGCCAACTTTAAAGTTTATAATAGAAAAATAGAAATGCTGAAATTTAATATTACATAAGCTTAAAACCACAAGCATCCAAATTAAAAATACTTTTTAAATTAAGGGAATAAAGCAGTTGCAGGAGAAATTTAACGTAAATTTATCATTAAGAATTAATTTTACTGGGCAGTGGTGGCACACACCTTCAATTCCAGCACTTGGGAGGCAGAGGCAGGTGGATCTCTGTGAGTTCGAGGCCAGCCTGGTCTACAGAGCGAGATCCAGGACAGGCTCCAAAAGTTACACAGAGAAGCCCTGTCTTGAAAAACAACAACAACAAAGAATTAATTTTACAGTTTGTAATATGGCACAGTGGGTAAAAGCACTTATTGCCAAACCTTATGACACAAATTCCATCCCTGATGCCCACATAATATAAAGAAAGGACTGATTCTACAAAAGTTGTCCTCTGACATTCACATGTGAGCCATGGCATACTCATGCCCATGAACACACACAATAAATGAGTAAGTAAAGAAGGTATAAAGTAGTATAAAGTAGTAATTAATTTTCTTTTTGGTTTTTGAGACAGGGTCTCTCTGTGTAGCCCTTGGTGTCCTGGAACTAGCTATGTAGACCAGGCTGGCTTTGAACTTCAGAGATCCACCTGCCTCTGCCTCCCCGGTACTGGGATTAAAGGTATGTGGCACCATTGGCCGGCAATAATAATTAATTTAAGTGGAATACAATAGAAAAAACAAAAAGAAAGTTTTTTAAGACTAGTAAAATAGATAAATTTGTGATAAGATTGGTCAAAAAAGTACAGGTAATTAATATTATAAATGAAAATAAAGTTATAAAGCCATATACAGAAAATAAATTGAGATACCCTGAACAACACTAAACTATAATTTAAAACTTAAATGAAATGAAAAATCACATTAAATCCACACAACTTTATAGCTTGGCTATTATATAGAAACTCCAAAAGAGGAAACACTTCTGAACTCATTTTTCTGAAAGTATCATCATCATAATATTGAAATCATTAAATGATGCTGAAAGAAAAGAAATACAGTCCAATCTCACTCAAAAATATAGATGCTAACTTCTGAACAAAATATTAACAAACTGAACCCAAATTCATAGTTTTTAATGTAACACATCTTAAACAAGTCAGATTTATCCTAGTAATACAAATAAGTATTGTCTTTAAAAATCAAAAAAGAGTATTTTATGGTGGTTATAGAAAGGTAAGAAAATATTAAGTTTTTCTTAATTTAATAAAAGATAAAAGCTTAGCAATCAAGAAGAGAATTTACAGTAGTTAGCATACGATGATTTTTTAATACATGAAATTCAAGTAGATATACAAACAAATTTGTTTTTTTACTATTTCAATTGACCCATAAAAATTGTACATATTTATAGGACACTGTTATTTCATGATACATGTGTACAATGTGTAATGATCAAACTAGAGTAATTAGCACTACCAGCATCTTAAACATTTATCATTTCTTACAAATTATTTTTAAAGCAAGATTTAGTGAAGCTACAACCTTAATATTCAAAAGCTAATTACATTTGTATAAGCCAGCAACAAACATAAAATGCAATTTTTAAAGGCCATGTATATAATGAAATATTAACAAATGAAATATATCTTAGATTTTATTGAAAATAATACAGTACAATAAAGTTCACAGAAATATGGATAAAACCAGACAGAATACAAAATGATCACAGTTGGGGTTGAAACCATTATACTATTCTTTATATATTTGTGTGCTTCAAAATTTTAACAATAAAAATACTTTTAAAATACTTTCTACCAGGTAGCTGAGTGGCGGTGGTACACATCTTTAATCCCAGCACTCAGGAGGCAGAGGCAGGGGGATCCCTGTGAGTTCAAGGCCAGCCTGGTCTAACAGAGAGTTCCAGGACAGCCAGGGCTACACAGAGAAACCCTGTCTAGAAAACAGCAACAACAAAAAAACCCAAAAAGATAGTATCTCCCACTACAAATACATGAGTTAATTTTTTATGCACTAGAGTGAGAAGAATCTTCCTATTTACCGACATATAACAAAATGTGCAAAGCTGAAACAAAAAAACCCAGAAAACACCATGATGCCAAAACACCAAGGTCAAATCGGAAAGGAAGAATTTGAACTTAGGGCAGGGCAGATCTACCAGAAGATCTCCCCTCAGCTCAGCAGACACTAATCCAGTCTGAACGTAAAAACAAACGTAAGCAGTTGACAGGAATGAAAGTGTCCAGCTTTACTCACGATAAAGGACAGGAATGCGCCTGCTCTCAAGATCCAAACCTCTGAGGAAAGCCCGGATCCTGACCTGATCTGAGAATAAGATGTGTTAGTTACTTTTCTAGTTCTGTCAAAAGTACCTGGCGGAAATAACTTGAGAGGCAGGGGAGTTCTTTGGCCCGACTTAGAGAGTCAGGCCAGGCAGAGCTCCCTGCAGGAAGATGGGTGGTGAAGGGGAGTTACTTCACATGGTGGTAGGCAGGAAATGGGGGGCGGGGTGTGTGTGTGAACAAACTGAAGAAGACCCATGGCTAGTGGCCTCACACCCAAAAGGTTCCAGAACCTCCCAAAACAGTACCAGCACTGTCTGCGGGCAGGTATTCAAATCAGGAGCGAGGGAGGAGCAAATGTAGCTGACTCAGATCATAACACAGGTCTACGGGGAAATGAGTAGTCTCTTAGAGTGTGGTGGGAATGCAAACATGTGGAACCTGCATGGGAACAGATTTAGCAATATTTAGCAAGAACTTATGAATATCATGATTTAGCGGTGCCACTTTTAGGGTTCCCCGCCAAAGCGCAGAGGACTCTGGCTGAGAGCAAACTGTATGGCTGGAAGTTATTCACTGTGGTGCTGCTGCTCCATATAGCAAGGTCAAGAAACAACTCAAATACACATTGCTGGGGACTGGGTAAACCATGACAGAGCTGCACAGAGCTGAAGTTAATCTGTACAAGGGATTAAATTTTAAAAATAAATAGGTCTAAATATTGTCACATAATCATCTCCAAATAGGTATTGCTAAACAACAAAAAAGCAACCTATAAACATCTATGGTTTCTTGTATTAATTTCCAGAGTTTTACTGCTTTTTATGAACTGTAACATCAATGTGCAAAAGATGAAAGTTAAGATAAGATTTATACAGATTAGAGTTTTGAAATTAACAACAAATTTAAAACGTACCCCTTAAATGATGAATGAGATAGGAAGCTTGAAGGGCAGATATGGAGGCTGAGCTTCAGAGAATGAATCTTGCTCTCAGCTGTCACTTTGAAACCTTGGAAATTAAAAAAAAAATCAAACCCAAGAGAATAATGAGTGTTAAAAAAATTAAAACAGAATTAGACATGACTTTATCTCTGTGCTATATGCCTCCTCACCAGTAGGAGACAGCACTTGGAACAAGACTAGCCTGAAAATACAGGCCCCAGAATCAACTATAAGGAGGGACTGCTCTTGGGTAGAGCAAGCCCCAAATGACAGTACAGTCACTACATCAGGTAAGACAGTCTACGGATGGGGAGTCTCATAGCAGAATAAATTTGACTTTCTGTTTGGGTGGGCTCCTCAGGAATGCGTTGTGGAATTTAAACCATGTCACAGCTGTGAAGGTCTAGCACAAGATTCAGTGGCAGCCATTATTTGACAGTGCTGTGATCTAGACAGTAACCTCAACGGCTTAACAGCCTGTAAGTCCACATTTAAAAAGTGCTGCATGGGGCTAGAAAGATGACTCTGTGATTAACAGCAGTTGTTGCTCTTGCAGAGGATCCCAGCTCGATTCCCAGCACCCACATAGGGGCTCACAACCATCCATAACTCCAGTTCTAGAGGACCCAATGCCTCTTTGGTTCCACAGGCACTAGGCACACAAGTTTGCTTTGTTTGCTGAAGTAAAATGTTATGGTGGTTTGCATTTCTCCCAGAGAACATGCCTAAATTTTCACGAGTCCCTTCAAGGAAAAAAAAAAATCTGTATTTCGAAGACTTCTTCTCTACTGTTGTCTTGCAGAAGAAAATGCTCTATTACATATGAAAATAGTTAACATTTTTGGTAGCTCAGTAGGAAAGCTCAACATTCTAGGCATGGTAGTACTAGACGTTCACACAGCTTTTTTTTTTTAGCATTTAAACATGTAGATGAGAATCAAGACAAACTAGTGGGCAGGCCAGTGGTTGTCCAGGCCTTTTTGCCAACCAGAGATCTGCATATGCTGTTTTCTGAGATGGATAAATTTCTTATTTTAGAAAGTAGAGGTCTAGTGTCTAGCTTTCCTCATACTTAAGTTGATAAGATTTTGTTTTCTTTCCAAAAACTACTATCTATTTTGTGAGTTTTATTAGTCATCTTCTATTTGGCAAATTATAAACTCCTCTACATTTACACAGTTTATATACTGATTATGGCAAAATTGTACAGATTCCTATGTTTTAAATGAGAAATTGTTCCTCTCTATGGTTAATTGTTTATCATCTGGCACTTTTTAAAAACTGTAAGAACTGTAGATGGAGTTTTCTCCAGTCCTGCCTGGCCCACGGTCAGGACAAATCTCTCTCACCCCGCAGTCCCGCAGCCACTTAGACCCAACCGAGTAAACGCACAGAGACTTATATTGCTTACAAACTGTATGGCTGTGGCAGGCTTCTTGTGATCTAGTTCTTCTATCTTAAATTAATCCATATCTATTAGTCTATAAGTTGCCATGTGGCTCATGGCTCACTGGTACCTTACATCTCATTTTTCATGGCGGTGGCTGGCAGTGTCTCTCTGACTCAGCCTTCCACTTCCCAGAATTCTCCTCTCTCCTTGTCTCACCTATACTTCCTGCCTGGCTACTGGCCAATCAGTGTTTTATTTATTAACCAATCAGAGCAACACATTTAACATACAGAACATCCCACAGCAAAGAATTATTAAATAAATTCAGAGAAGTTGTAAGATATAAAATCAACAAAAAATTTAACATTGCTATATTCAAATAGCAAGTTATTAGAACTCAGAAAATCATACAAAAGCAGGAATGAAAACTTTCTCATGGATATCAGGAAACTCTGGTGAAAGAAATTGAAGCATTCATGAAAGAGAAGAATGAATTTTTTTAATGCCCAAATCTCTTAAAACAGTCTACAGATTCAGGGCAAACCCTATCAGAATGCCAAGGTCAGTTCACATAACTAAAAACCACATACACATACAAATAACCCTGAATCGCCAAAGCCATCAAGCAGCTTTTCCTTGAGTAAGGAAAAGAGGAGCATTACAGCACCTGATTCCATAGGGATCAAACATGCTATTATCACAGACAGACACAGAAACCAAAGGAACAAATAAAGAGCGTAAGGTGAACCCACGCATCCATAGCCAGTGGTTTGAAAAGGCATTAACATGAGGTGGAGGAAGAACAGTTTTTTCCACTACACAGAAAAATTGAATATCTAAATGTAGATGAATGAAGCTAAAACAATAGTTCTCATCAGTTACAAAAAATAACCCATCAAAGACCTAAGTGTAATTTGAATCTATGAGACAGCTTGAAAAAAATGCAGGGAGAGGACCTTGGTGCATTGGAATGGGCAGAGACTTTTCTGGAAACACAGGAAACCAAAGCAGAAATAGTCAAATGGAATTCCACCAAATCAAAACGGTTTTGAAGAGCAAGAAAACAATAAGCAAAGTAGACACACAACCTATAGGATGGGAGAAAATGTTTTCAATTGTATATTTGCCAAAGGTTAATTTCAAAATATATACAACACTCCTAAAGTACAAAGCAAAAACAAAGCAAGTGAATAAACTCAAATCCTCCAATCAAGTGGACAATAAATCCAATCCAAGTAAGTAAATATTTCCCGCAATTTTCTAACATTGTGTATGTGTGTGTGTGTGTGTGTGTGTGTGTGTGTGTGTGTGTGTGTGTGACATGCCATTGTGTGCTCATGTGTGGAAGTCAGAGGACAGCATGCTTGAGTCAGTTCTTTGAGCCTTGTGGAGTCTAGGGACTGAACTGAGGTCATCAAGCTCAGCAGCAAGTGCCTTTACCCACAGTGGAACCTTGCCAGCCCAAGGAGACATTTCTCAAGAGAAGTTATACAAATGACCAAGCAGTGTTTGAAATAAACACTTGGCATCACCAACCATGAGGGAAATGCAAATTAAACCTTAATGAGATATTACCTCACAGCTGCTAGAAGGGCTATTGTCAGAAAGACAAAAGATGAAAGAGCTAGCTAGCATGTAGAGGAAAGGGCACCCATGCACATAGTGTTAGTGGAGACATAAATCGGTATAGGTATTAGGGAGAACCATATAGGGAAATCCTTAAAATGTCAAAAATAGAACTGCCTTATGATCCAGCAATCCCATTGCGTACACCTACAAAAGAGAAGACATTGGTATGATTTTTAAAAGACATACAAATACAATCCTATATTTACCTCAGAGTATTTATAAGAAATGGGAACATCAGCTGATTAGATAAAGAAAATGTGGTACCTATACACAATGAAATATTCTCTAACCCTAACAAGACTAGAAGTCTGCTATTTGCAACAGCATGGCTAGAGCCAGAGATCTCTCCATTAAGTGAGATGGGTCAGGTGTTGAAAGAGAATACCACATGATTTCATTGCTTTGTGGAATCTAACAAAGTTGATGTCTTGGAGGTTAAGAATAGAATGTAGTTACCAGAATCTAGGAACAGAAAACGGTGGAGGGAATGAATGGGCAAAGGTTGATCAGTGGGCCCTAAGTTACAGTTAGACACCAGCAACTAGTTCAGGATACAGTGTTGGGGCCATAAGTAATAACAGTGTGCTGTATGTTTCAATAATCTGGAGGAAAGAATCTGGAAAGTTTTCTCCATAATGAAATGATAGTATTTGGGGAGATAAATGTGTTGAACGTGATTTAACCAGAACCCAACGTATATATGTTTCAAACCATTATATACCTTGCTAATAGTAAAAACATATGTTTGTATATGTCAGTTAAGTTACTTTTTAATATGGTTAAAAAGTGACGAAAAATAAAATAAAAAGTAAGCAAGGATCATTCAAAGTAAAGAACAGACACAGGAAGGAAAGAAAGGAGGGGGTTAGAGTGAGAGCGTGCATCCCAGGAGAAGGTGGTGCTGGGATGTGGAGCTTATGGGTTTTACCACCCCCTCCCTAAGCCCACCTTGCTTGGTACGGTCTCTCTACAGTCCCTCAGCTTGGCTGGATCCTTTATGATGGCCCTTATTTGCAGAAAGAGTAAAGACAGCACTGAGTGGTGCCCTGGGTTAGGGCGTGTCTCCAAAGAACACCTTTAGGACTTGTTTTGTTTTGTCCCCAGGATCCTCAACAAACTTCCGGCCTCTTTAGCTCTTTTCAGGCCAGGAATTCCTAATGAGGCAAGCCTAAGGACCTCTTCTCAGAATAATGTATTTAAATGCAGAAAATATAAATGTATAGATTAAAAAGAAGCCAGCTGCCCTGGAATACAGTCCTACCCCAGGCCTCCGAGAGAGTTGCCCCCACTCCTGGCAAGGCAATGAGAACCAAGAAAGGTGACCATTGGCCAGGGCACAGAGATTCAACTGCTGACCCAGAAAGAGGAAAAAACTAACTCAAGAAAACTTGATTTGAAAGTGAAGTGCTGATTGTCTATTTCCTGATAAAGTACTGTAATCAAAAATACTCAGTGTTGTACTTCAACAGAGTGTTTCATTTATCAAATGTTTCCAGAACATCCAATCCATTCCCTAATTTCTGTTTACTCTTCATCATTCCCCCATGCACCCCTGCTTTAGCCCAATCTTGGATCTAAGTCTTCGATGTTGACAAAGGATTTGGCTTATCCTGCCACACTGCACAAGATTCCACTTCCTCCCTATTAATGGAGCAAACCGTTCTAGAAAGGGGTCTAATGTAAGTAATTCTCTGTGTGAACAGTAACTGTGACATTAGGAGCTCTGTCGATTGCTTGATTGCATGCCTAATTACACATGGTAATTCATCTACTGGGCTTGATGTGGGGGCAACACTTTTGGGCATGCCCAATCTGACACCCGTCACAACTTACTGTCTCATAGAAAGTACCCAACATAGAACTACGTGCTCACACGTAACAGGGTCTGTCAGCAGCTCTCCATTTGGAGACTCTTAATAAAAGACAAGGGTTTAAAATAGCTCCAGACACCGGAGACAGAAATACCTTAATGTCTATTTTCTCTTCTCATTTAAAACACACACACACACACACACACACACACACACACACACACACACACACACTTTTCCCCCAAAGAACTCAATCGAGTATTTATACCATATAGCAGATTTCAGACAAAATTACTTGTTCCTTATGTCACAAATATCAAATATATATATAAAACCTTATCCTTCCAAACGAAGACTCAAATTCTCTCCCCCCAACCCCTCTCTACCTGGTACCCTCTCTCCCTTTATATCTCAGAATAGAAAGAGGAATAAAAATTAAAAAATATTGGATCTTTCTTTGGACTGCTAACACAATAAACCCGAGCCGTAAACTGAATCGCCAGAGTCTGCTGTTCTTACTGCTCTCTTTGCTGTATTACTTCATGGATATTAGAAGCCTGAGGGATATTGGAATATGAATAAAGATTTTTTTTTTAAAATCAGCTGGGTTTTTTTTCTTGGTTCTGTTTCTAAAAATAATGCAGTTTGCAAAAACAGACGGTTTGGTCTATAACACAAACAAAATTGTTACATTCTGAATGGGTTGTAAGTACCTGATTCTTTGCCTTTTTACTCATCCCTGCAAAAAAAAAAAAAAAAAAAAAAATCTGCAAATCCATTTGCTAACCAGCTGTACCTCTGTGCGAAATAGATAACAACCTGTGCAAGCCAGGGTTTGCTGTGAATCGGTGCTGATAGGCCTGAATCTCACAGCTTTTTTTAAATGCTAATGACAAGAAACATTTCCGAAGCCAAAACGCTCTTGTAGATCTGTCTTCCTCTATTATGACTGATATTTGCTTGTAAGTACATAGAACACTTGTTCCCTGTCCCTTATCTGTGGAGCTGCAGCATGCTGACCTACATACCATTCAGCACAATGCCATGCACAAACATCTTCTATATAATTTTTCATTTTCGACTTAAAAACAGTAGAGGCAAAATAGGATTGCTGCAAATCTAACAAAGAGATGGCATTATTTCCAAATAAAAATGTGCATTTTTCCAAAGAATTTATTTGTCTAGCAGCATGAAGTTCATACACAGCATTGCTGGGGAAAGGGTGTTGAATTGCGATTAGGACGGAGACTTCAGGAGAAAAACAAAACCTATCTTTTCCACTACCCCAAAATAATTAAATTAACTTATTTCTCACTACAAATAAAAGTTTAGTTTTTCTGAACCATGTTTTTGCAGTGTCACAAAGTGTGACAGATATAAAGATGCTAAACCCTTACAATAACAAAGGGGTGAGGTGAGAAAGAGACACTCTCACTGTGGGGAGGGAAGAGAACCATCTATTTTCACATCCACCATTATCAGAACACTCCAAGCCACAGTATATGTTTTTTAATTTCTTGTTACTATGCCTGCCACTTGGTCAGTCCTCTCCACCACTGACAGGATATTAGGATTTCCAGCAGAGCTGTTCACAGCTGCAGACCTTCAGCTCATGGTCATCAGGTGACCTAGCTCCTCAATGCCCTGCAAGACCTTTGTAATTGCAAATCCAGTCAAGCCGCTTGAAAAGGAAGGCTGAATTTCTAGCATGGGGCACCAGCAAGGGCAGAGGGCAACAGGGTGACTGGCCAAACTGCACACCTCTCATTAACTCAGACCACAGCTGGAGGGCTGCCTTCTTTCACTCTCCAAACCAGGGGTGGCTTGTGAATGCACCTGAGTTTAATTTTTAATGATCTGCTGTCTTTGTGTTTCAGGTCTGATGTGACAAAAACAACAGGAAAATCCCTAAGTATGAGAAAAATGGCTTGGATTGTGGCCCAAATGACTTCGTTCCTTGCACTGTAAGGAACTTACTTTGTTGCCTAATTATTTTGAGGAGTCCTGAGTAAGAAAGCTGCCACAGACACTTGGCCAGCACCGTCAGATATTCCCAGGAAGGATGAATCCTACTTCTGGAACCTTATTGTATGGCTCTCTAAAAGTGACTTTTTACAAAGTATTGCAGTCATTTAAGTCTGACCAACTAGAAGTCTCTTTTCCCAAAACCCAGACCAAAGATAAAATAAAATTTCACACATTTTTGCAGTTTTACAGTTATTCTGCTTAATTATTTGCACCAGCCAAATTTATCCATCAGCTGCCAGATCGTCACTCATTTGTGAGCAGCATTTGCCTAGCATTTCACGATTTCTGTGGGACGCAAGGGAGCATTCTGCTAAATATCAGGAGCCCAGGGTTAGCCTTAGCTCCACTGGGGACTAGCTGAGTGACTTCTGGCAAGTCTCCTGACCTCTCAGAACCTGCTTGTCTGGGGCCTGCAGTAGTTGGGCAACGAAAGCTCTCCTGGATGCGAAGGTCTACAACGGCTGCCTGTCCTTTTTTGGGGGGACCACATACTCACCATTGTTGGTGGGGAGCTTGTTTAAGAAGGTGCTCGAGGTCCTTCAAATCTGTCTTCCAGCATCCTCACACACAGGCTTCCCTTCACATACACATACTGCTCACACTTGAACTCTGTAGACCTCACTTACTAATGGTCTACGCTAATGCAATTTCCAGAAAGCATGTTATTATTAGATATTCTAGAGTTTCAATCCAGCAAAACAACATACAACTACTTGATAAACTACTCTGAATAGATTTAGGGACTTAGCAAGGGTGGCTCTCATGTACCTGAGAGGCCTAAATCCATTTAAAGTTGGCGTCTGATTTTCTTATGTCATTCAAAAATACATTTCTTGTCCATGAGGAATCATCCCAAAACCCAAGTGAACTATTAATTTTGTTTGGGTCAAGCATAAAATGTTAATGGTACATGGTAGCCACAATTTGCCAATTACTCTCAGCTCCTTCCAAACCTGGCCCTGTCTTTTCTTTACCTTTTTTTCTCTGAGATTTCATAGAGAAGTCCTCTGCATCTTTCTTTGTTTTATCTTAAATGCAAGGGAAACACAGGTGGTGTTAGGAAGCCACACCTCCTAGCAAATAGTATCAAATTAACATTATAATTTTCACAGATTCAGCAATCTTCACATTGTAATACTTCTTTAAAATTTGGATGAAAAATATGAGTCAAACATTCTAAGTCCTTTCTTGGATTTTTTATTTATAAAATGTACCCAATTGTACTTCCTCCTCATCATTGTTTTACACTAAAGAGCATGCTGCTGAATTCAGTTGGAGACCCTGCTAGACACCATAAGTAAAACCATTTTTATAGTTATTATCGCTACCCTGTGAAAGCTGAGAAGATGACAGTAAGATGGATTTACCCACACAGAACCACAGATTATGAGATACACACTTGGGCTAGAATTTCTATAAGGAATGTAGGAAAAGTGGATTTTAAACGCTGTGCTCTGGCGGCCTCAGGCTTTCACAGACAGTTAACCATGTGTACGTACACTGGACACCCTGATGTAGTCAAGTAATTAAAGATGACCCATAAGTACAAACTGGTCTTTTTGTTAGAAGATGATTTGTTAAAGAGATTCAAAGTCAGTCCGCAAGTTGTAAAGAAAACAGATGACTGGTTTTCATCTGATCTTATCCAAATTCACTTATTTATTCATTTACTTAACAATTATTGAGTTCTTACCATGTACCAAACAGCATATTTTTGCTAAGTTCAATAAAATTCATGAGAGAAATAAAATGCTCAAAAAAGAAATTATACTGATATCAAAAGTACTTCCATCAGGGTTGCAGACAGGGTGAAATGGGTAAAATATTGTTAATGACATATTTCAGGTCTAATTTTTAAAACCAAAGGAAAAATTCAAAAGTGGTTCCTTCAAAGTCTCTCCATGAGCACTCTGGAAAACAGGAATTTTCTCCTCACATTCTCTTGTAGGAAGCAGAATATGCAGCCAATTGCACTCCACTTTGAAGCCCTAACTACTCCAGTAACTACAACCACTACCTGATCCCAGCTGGACACCCACGTAGTGGGAAAGGGGCTATGAAGGCCCGTTGGAGCCAGGTATGGTAACAGGAGCACTGTTGATGTGCATTTAAAGGTGAAGTGCTTTGGTCCAAAGCTCCATGTAATCTCTCAGTCTCTGCCCATCCCACAGATGTGCTCAGGAAGCTTCATCCTGGGGTCTGCTCATTAATATGTAGTAAGACTGACCATATGTTGCATTTGCTTTGGATACCACTATTCTCTATTGCTGCCCTGAAATAATTATTGATAGTTTCTCTTTACACTTTCAAAAAGGCCCTGGCTAAGGATGACTAGTGACACCAGCCCCTTGACCACAACGCAATCTATGTCAAAACAAATCTGAACACTGAGCCGCACCAGAACCTCCCAGTGATACTGTAGTGTTTTGCTAGAATTTATAATCTTCCACTTTTTTGCAGTGGACATCGTCTTTTAATAGAAATGGGCTAAATAACTACTCTCTGTTTTGTGAATGTAGCCTGTAAAACCATGATGCAGACCTGTTAACTGCCACTGAGTTCTGCACAAAGCCTGACTCTGCCACAAACTCCATCAGAACAGAAAATGTATCTTATTCACCCGTGTCTCTTAGTGCTTGTTGCTCTCAGCCTTGTTCTCAGGAAGTACTCAATAAATATTTGTGGAAATGCCTGGAGCACGCAGTTAAAGCACCTGGAGGGGCGGCCTCATTCTTTACTCTTTACCCAGTCATTTATCATCATGGATCTAAAGAAATCCAGAAAACAGACAAATGTGAGGTCCATGCAGATTTGTGGAGAGGAGCGCTCAGGTGCTTATGGAAGCAGGGAGCATCGAATTTGCACCTTCCCCTTCTAGCAATTTCTCAATCTATCTTCATGTTCTTTCTAAGGCAATTAATAGGCTATTTCTACAAACCAGATATTCTAAAGGTAGGAGCCAGATCTTCCCCATCAAAACAAAACAAAACAAAAAGTCTATCAATAAAACAACCAAAGCAGTAGTTTCTGGGAGCTGAAGAAATGGTTAAGGGCATTTGCTGTTCTTCTAGAGGACCTGAGTTTAGTTTCCAGAATGCCATATTCCAGTGGGAAGTGGCTCCTAACCACCAATACAAAGGGATCTGATACAGGCTTCTGGCATCTAGGGCCATACACACATGCTCAGCATATTACCGCACAGACACATACACATACTTACACACAAATAAAAATAAAATCAGTCATTTCACATGACCTTTAGAAAAGCCATCAGATGGTTCCAGAATACTGAGGGGGTAAGGCCAGAACTACAGAGGAGATTTCAACAATCCTCTGTTCATTTGACTTTTAAAAAGAAAAACAAATAGGTTGAGATCTGTCTACAATCTATTAGCAAGGATGACGGTATTTAGATAAAGCCAATGATACTGAGCTAAAGCACATTGCCTGCATTGTTACATTTTCCATTTGTGATTTTTTTTTTTCTTTTTTTGGTTTTTTTGAGACAGGGTTTCTCTGTGTAACAGTCCTGGCTGTCCTGGATCTCACTCTGTAGACCAGGCTGGCCTCAAACTCCCTGAGATCCACCTGCCTCTGCCTCCCGAGTGCTGGGATGAAAAGCATGTGCCACCACCACTCGGCTCCACTTGTGATTTTTCACATCGTGACTTCAGCACAGTTACAGTTTTTCCTCAGATCACTTAAGCAGGCTAAACAAACCAATACACACGCCTCCCAGAGATGTCTATCCCTGGAATCAACGCTGCCACACAAACTCACACTGTTCTTAAGGCAAAGGGGTTCTAGAACATCCTTGTATCTTTGAAAATCAATGAGAAAACAAAATGGATATCAAGCAGGACAGAAGGACTATCAGACCTGGGCCTCAGGACAGACTCCATAGCCTACACCTGTACCTGGGAAGGTTTGATTCTGGAGCATTGCTTTTCATCCGCCAACATGAAAGTTGTTTCTGCCAGAAGTATGGAACAAAGAGAGACTTTCATTTACAAAACAAAGTTTAATGGTGCTGCGTCTGCGGGGCTTTCATTTATGAAGCACCTGGTGCTGTGTTTAACCATCTGTGGATCAGTCACCTGCGCCAATGCCTCAACTCTTGTCCTCTATGTATGAACCAGCCCTGGCTCCCATTGGCAATATAGGTTTCTGTCTGTGGGCTCCAGGAGAGAGAATATGCTCACATTCAGGTCTGCCTCCTGCTTCTGCTCACGGAAAACCGCCACCAGAAGCTCCGTTCTGAACCCTCTCCATACATTTACACCTACTCACAATCCAGCACCACTTAGTGCCTGCCCCCGACCCTGTGTATGTATAAAGTGCCCTTTGGAGTGGTCTTTTGAGTCTAAAAAATCTATCCATGTGTCTCAGGCTCTTCCTGATCAAGGTAAGATTACAGGGTATTTTGTCCAAATTCTAAATTCTAAATTCATCCATGAGCATCCCATTCCCCTTTCTCTTTTAAGGAAGGAATCTACAACCTGGGTGCTTAGGTGTGCTCCCCTCTCCTTGCTGTCCAGTTCACCCGGTTTGGCATAGAAGCACACAGGACTGGTGATCCAGAAACCTGGGTTCCAGGGCCATCCCGGCCATGCCCCAGTTGCTGTTTCATTGGTACTAAACTGCCCTCTTACAAATCTATACAAAAATGGTCGAAGTCCCACCAAACCAAGACTCACTGAACAGAAGCCTAGCTCCTCCTGTCATTTCCTTGACTGTGGAAGCTTACTCCTAATGCACCGAAATGTTGGCCATTAAAGAAAAGAAAATTCTGAGCTACACAACCTCCACATCTCTATCTAAGCCCCAGACAGTCTGCAGGCCAAACAGAATGCCCTCTTATGATAAGATGTACCTATTTAGAAAGCTAGCCCAATGAAGACACTCAGTGACAAGATACATGTCTAATGTGCTGTCCATCAATCCCCACTACACTTCCAAAGTTCATGATGGGGAGTGGGAATGACCCACAGTCAATTTTAAATTAATGGGATAACTTTTGGAAACACGAAGTCCTAAGTGAGAATCACTCTTGATTAAAAACACTACTGCTAAAAGGGAAAACACAGTTATTTCTTGATGATTTTCATATTTTGCAAATCCATCTCAGTCTCCCATGCCAGGAAGTTTGTAGTTTAAAAATTATAATATGGGCCTATAAGATGATTCCGTGAGTAAAGGTGCTTGCTGCCAAGCCTGAAAAACTGAGTTTGATCCCAGAACACGCATAGTAGAAGACGACAAAACTTCCATAACTACACACACACACACACACACACACACACACACACACACACACGCACACACGCACATCTCAGCACGTGCATCTCAGCACATGCATACACACTTCCCCCTTAAAAATATTAATTAGTTAAAAATAATGAACTTGGAATTATAAATGTGTCCTTCTTCTTTACAGTTTGAATCCGCCTTTCTTCATCAAGACTATCCGGCTTTGCAGTGACTGCAGCCTTGACCAGCTCAGCCCAAAACAGTGCTGAATTTACCATGGTGCTGAGTTGCTGAGGTGCCCATAAAGGCTGGTTGAGAAGGCTGTAGTTTTCAATTCCAGATATCTTTCTCTATCGTCATGGGGGCAGCTTACAGGAGCGATGTCTCACCCCTTGGCTGGGCTGCCCCTAGTCCTTCATTCAGCACAGACACGGCGTTTCCTGCTCAGGTAGGCAGGCATTGGTCTACGCAGGGCAGGCTTCAGTATATGTGGCCATGCTTCTCTTTGTTGCTAGAGCTGTTAGCTTGGTTCCAAGTACCCATGAAGCACACTTAGCTGGAGCCTGGGGGGAGGGCAACAAAAAAGAGGTACACAGATGTATAGTTAGTTTTTATGTCCTGTAGGGATCCCCTTGAAACATGTTAAAAATGTCAGTCAAGACATCTGGTCAGCTGCCCTATCCCATATTGGGGTTTCTCGGCTACTGTTATGCCCCAATATGCTTTGAACATTGCCAATATGCTTTCTCCACAGAAGCAGCAGTGTGTTCCCTCTGGTTTCTCAGCTCATCCCCAGTACTACTGTTTATAGTGTCACGTACTGAGCGGAATGAAAACCCGCACACTCCTGTGTCCTGGCTAATGAAACAGGTCCGACAATCCTTGTGCAATCAGGGATGGAACCGATTGGCTTAGGTTGGGTCCATCTTGCAGACTGCAAAAGAATCAGCTGTCACCAGTGCCATGCGGCAGATGGACAGTTTGCATCCGATTTCCAGTCAGGCGCCAAACCCTTTAGAAGGTTTGGCAGCCCGAGCGCCATCGGGCAGCAGCCTTTGATGGCCTGCAGATGGCTGCGGCAGCCATCTTGCCTCTGCATCCTGCGAGGCCCTTCCTTGTCTTGCTTTCAGGCAGCGTTCACTCTGGCCTGGACCCACTGTGCCATAAGACTCGGGGGCCACTGGCCCGAGAGGTTCTCACTATCAGCCAGAACCTGCCGACTCAGCTTCCACTTCTACCAGAAGCTGCTAAAATGTTTTATAGAGAGCGCAACTGCCTACGCACACAGGGTCTTGATCTGATCCCTCGTACCTCAGACTTCCCACCCTTCCACCTACCGCCCTGACAGTAAGCTGTGTTTTCTCTGTGGAAAATTAGAGTCCTTTGCTGGGTCACATCTGCTACATGGACTTCTGTGTAGTTGGTATGAGAAGATGGACATTCCTTTAAAGCTAAATAAAATCAGGGCGTAGGGGAGGAAAAAGGAGGGGGAGAGCTGAAGGCGCCGTGGGAGACAGCTCCCTCTTGCCTGAGACATCCTGAGACAAACCATCTCCTACCCAGGTCAAAGGTTAGCTTCCAAATAGTCTTGGACACCCCCCAATTACCATCCAAATTGTCACCAAGCATTCATTCCAGACCAATCGGGCTTGCAAATTGGAGAATTAGAGGTTTGGTGTCCATTTTTAAACCTCTTAGAACCCTGCTTCCTCTGGGTCTGACTTGCCTTGAGCCCCAAGTAGAACAAAGCTTCATCTTCATGGTGAGAAAACTTACCTTGTGTCATGAATAGCCCAAATCTGTCAGAAAGCTGAGCCTGGAGGTCTTCCAAACAGCCTCTGCACATTTGGTAGGAGCAGTTAGGAATTCTGACTGGCGCTATTAGTTAGAAGTCATGTCACTGTGCTGTGGAAGGCAGGGTGGCTCCCGCCAGCCGAAAATCAACCAAGAAATTTCTACTTCATCCCACAGCCCAAGCTAGTACAGGGCAGGCTGAGGAAATGTGGAGTGTCTGACAAAAACTGAAAACAAACTCAGTGAGAATCAACTCAATCATGTGTGATTTCCAACCACTCAAAAGTAGTAGAAATATTTGGTAAAAATATATAGATATAAATTGCCAATTAATGCAAACTGGTTAAAGTCAGTAAATGGGAAAAATAAAAAGTTAATTAGTGCTTTTGGAAGCTTTGTTATATACACATCATTTGCAGGTGCTAAAAAAGTGAAAAATAACCATTATAATTACTAGTATTCAAGGATTCATATTTTTCCCTGTGTAATTTATTTAGGATTATCAGTTTCCTTGTAGTTATACAAAAGGCCTGTCAAGGTGTTTCCCACGTGTTTGGCTCAGGCATGTTCCAAAAACAAGCCAAAATGCTGTTGTATTTTACCCAGCACAGGGAGGCTACTCTTAGGGAAAAAAACTAGGCCACGTTCTACCTGGATCTCTGTCTTGGTTAAATTATCTTACATATGCTTTAATTTTCTTTCTTGTTCTTCCTGTCTTTCTCTCTCTTTTTGTTAAAATCCATCTGTGTTTGTAGACTGCGCTGGATTATGTCTAAGTGAGGAGTTGGTGTGCTAACACCTGGTATAGTATATGTAGCTTAACAATACATATCATTACATTATTTACAGCTCATTTTATGTTATTCAATAGTAAACTGCAAATTAACCCTCCAAGAGCCAGGCAGGGAAAATGCCCTGCTAGGTATGAGATAGCCAATGAAGGCTTTTCGCCCCAGAAGAATTGTTAAGAGTACATCCATAACTGTATTCATAAACACGGAAGTATGTTCATTACAGCAGGGATGCCCACCAGAGCCAGCTAATTCCTCTCCCAGGAAATCTGTTTCATAATGATATCCCTTACCACACCACACTTGCACTTATGCTGATAACACAGGTTGTAAAAAGGACTTAGGACAGGAGCAATTAATGTACTGGCTCCTTAACCTCCTTTATTAGAGTACATCAGGCACCGAAGGGACCCAGTGTTATGCTGCTGGTGATACCATTTCATGCCGTCTCAGCCCTGTCTTAGTTCACAGGCATTCACATTCTGGTGTGACCTCTCTGGGCACTTATTCAGCTACAGGCAAGTAGAGGAGGGAGCTGGCGAAATGGCCACCAGCAAGGACCCTTTCTCCCACCTAAGAAGAGAAATCAGCCTTACCACACTGGCCTCAGGGCCAATGGTACCTTCTACTGACCCCTACTGTCCTCAAAGAACTGATGCTAAAGATGCAAAGCAAGCTTAGTCACCCTGCCCACGAGGGCAGGACCCAAACTGGAGAACCCAAATCAGATTTCAGGTTCCTAGATGGAGCCCCAACTCCATCCGAGTCAGCATTTCCACACAAAAGCCATCATTAACGAGAAATCATTCAAGATTGGTCTCTGAGAAGTAAAGCAATTAAGGTATAAATATAAATAAATTCGAAAAGGAAAAGGGGGAAGAGGGAGAGGGGTAAAGGAGGAAGAGCTGGAGGGAGACTTTGGGCTGACTGCTGAGAGGAGCAAGTCTCAAGTAAGGTCCTTGCTAATCAGAACTGTCTCCTCCCACCCAACTCCCGGGATGGAGGAGCAAATGCATGTGCTGGACCAAAGGTGAGAACTTTCTTACTAACCTGAAGTTTTCCAAAAGAGAGATATGATGCAATTTGAGAGCAGGAAAAATCCTATGCTACTTTGCTCCCCAAACACTAGGCTGTGTAGAAGAACCCCACAATGTCTCATGGCTCAATTAACCAGTCTAAACATCATCAGCAATTTAGCTACATTCTGCTGGTAATTAAACTTGATAAATTAAGATTTGTAATAGAAAACAAGACATTTTACTGTTCCCTAGGTTTTATTGATATTTTTCCTAAAGAGAAAAATGCAGCTTTCTTTATAATTCCCATTTCTGTTTCAAAGAGACAACAAACCCAAAGTTTGCTGAGTTTGGCTCTAGACAACAGCCTTCCTCAGATCCACTGGGCAAAATATCAAAGACCAGCCGTTCCTACTTCAAACATGTGGTGTAAAATAACATTCAAATCCTAGGGCTGTGGACAGTGGCTTGTAGATAGTGAGAGACTCTCACTATAATTCCTTCCTTCTCTGTTCTTTTCTACAATCATGGACCAAATGGGTGTGGCTAAATATTATAAAAACTGATGTGGTATACAGAGATGTGTCCACGACCATTCCACTGGCTCTCTGTGTATTAAGAGTGCAAAAATAGCTAATTGGAAGCCGAGGTCTTTTTCATCAAAACTAGCCACAAACAAGGTGATTTCTTGGGGCTAATTCCCACCCAGGAGACAAGGAAAGTTATTTTGAATGACCAGAGCCATTTCCGAAGGGTAAGAGCAAATCCCCGTATGCAGGGTTCCAAGTGCTTGCTCTCTGAGGTCTGGAATGCCCCCAGAGCTCTGCACAGCTCTCAGCCTTTCCCAGTGAGTGGGAACAAGGAAAAGTATCTTCCTCTGAAACCTGCTAAAAATGTAGCAATTACCCGATGCAGAGGTGGCATTTCAAACTCCAATTCCAAAGCATTGTTTCAGGCATGATTTCCATTGCAGAAACTGTACTAATAGAAACATCCCCATCAATCTGAATGTGAGATATTTCATACAATGTATATCACCTTTCTGCTGCTTGCAACCTTCTGCCAGGTTTTTATTTTTTTCTTTCTTTTTAGGAGGTGCTTTGAGGAGACCATACCATGAGAACAATACACAGCTGCTGCTGTATAGAGATATCTAATTGTCAATATTGTAGAAATTCTACAGCTTATTACGTGCATTCAGTCTAATTCTGGGCAAATTGCCAGTCACTTCAGGGACAATCAAGTGAGCCACATCGCACGTGGTACAGCATCACAGCTTTAAGATACCCGGCTGTTTTGCCTCTGGCCAGAGAGTGTTTGTACCAGTGCTACCGAGTGAAGGGGGGTAACTACAGATAAAATAAAATTTGTATTTTTTTCAAGTGGGCTACATTTCAAGCCCAGATGTTAGTAATGAAAGATTCAATTTAAGGATTTAAATTACAAATAAATAAAGTATGAAACAGATGTGATTTTTAAGGAAGTTCAAATTATCCAGGAAGAAAAATATCTCTGTGCATGACAAAGTAATAGGGATTGTGTTGAAGAGTCTGTTGAAAGCAATCTGCTAAGCGCAATTCACCCTTAGGACAGGATTGGTTTGGAATGGGAAGGACTGGTGGAGCTTGTCATTAAACAAAAATTGTGTTTAATAAAACTTTATAACCGTGATTAATCCTATGAGGCCCTAAAGGAGTTTGCAGTTTCTGATAAACACATTTTCCTTGTTTGCAATGGTAATGATATTTTGGAGTGAATGGAATAAGAACAAAAAAATTCTAAGGGGATAAAAATGGAGGGTTTGGCAGGTACCACCTAGGCAGAAATTCCAGGGACCCGTAAGAAACACAGACCACCCATTAGGAGACTACTTTAATAATTGTGTGGCACATGTGCTATGGAGGGACATCAAAATAACAGAGAAACAAAGCTATCGAGCAGGCAGGAACAGAGCGCATCTTTATTTATACAAACTAATAAGGCTTCTTTCTTCCAAGCTGACAATTAGATTTGCCTATCCAAAGGATGACAGTGATTTAAGACATGGTATCTCAGAGTGGGAGATTCTTCCACGAAAATAAAACCATAAGGGTTCATTCAGAGCTTCACTGCCCAGTTGAGTGGCCATTAGTCATGAGTAGCTATTTAAATTTTAATTTTAATCTATTAAAATTAAATAAAATTAAGGATTACACTTTCCATCATGTTAGTCACAATTCAGTAACTTAATAGTCATGTACAGCTAGGTGGCTACCATATTGGACAGGATAAATAAAGAGTATTCCATCACCACCAAAACTTCTGCTGGCCAGCATCATTATACAGTAATCAAAGATTAGATTTGGATATCGGGGTAAAATGTGATCTGCACTTGGTTGTCCTTTACCATCCCAACTCTCACCCAGACTAAATGTGCAGACACACACCTATATGTTCTAATGCATGAACAGGATGATAAAAAAAAAATAGCTGTTATAATAAACTTCTTGGGCCCAAAAGAAAAAACAACCCCAGATCTCAACCCTGATGGCCTGAATGTCAATTATCTTCAACAAGTCACTGAAGGCAAATGTGCCCAGAATCTCTTCCTTGAAGTGCAGGCATTGCATATGGGTCCCCAGCACCAGAGATCAGTCCTCAGCTGATCAAAGACCATAGAAATAAACCGTCTTGCAGGAACCTAGAGGTGAGGAAACCCAAACTTCAAAGCAATAGGCCTTTAAGAGAAGAACCAGTTCAAAGGGAAAAAAAGGAAAAGATTTGTCTTTCACCATGCAAGCTCTCACCATGGCGACGTGTGGGGTAGAAATCTTGTCTCCTGGGCATCTTCCCCAATGCCAGCTGAGCACCACACAAAGCCACCCGGAAGCACAGCACAGCTTCTTTGTGTGCAGGGCATCACCCGTGTGCCACATGAACTCTTCCTGACTCTGTGGAACTGCCAGCAGCCATTTCACTTGGATTCTGGCTGTGACAGAAGCAGCTCTGCCTCCCTGGCATCAGATGGGAAATGTGATTTTATAATACTCAAAAGTCAAAACCTCCAGTATGCGCCAGAGTCATTACTGAAAAACTTTCAGAGCCTTCAAATTGCAAAAGCAGTTACAAAATGCACACATTTTCTCCAGAGTAAAATAGGTATTCCTCTGCTGTTTCTCACACATGCCCTCTGATTCCCTTTTTATGAAAAATGTTTGTTTCATGAGTCATGCATTGTTCTCTGATATTTTAGGGTAATGCAAATGTTAAAAACTCCCAGGACTTTGAAGATGGGTGGGATTTTAATAAAAGATCATCTAGTCCAAAGGTCAGAACTTAGGATCTACAACCCCAAGGTGATTCATAAGAAGACAACAAGAACGATTTGACTCCTACCAAATATCAAACTTCAGGGCTGGTTCTCTGGAAAGTGGTCCATACTACTGCCAAACCATCAAAGACCAAAGAAGATGAAGAAACACTCATCTAGCCCTTTTTAAATAAGAATATTGGATCTTGAAGAAACAAAGCAAGCTTACCCTAAAATCCCTGTGAGTCTATGACTCGACCCAGAAACTCCTCCTCTGAGGTCCTGATGTCTGTGGACTCTGCTACACCAGACCTCAGACAGCACCTTCCTTCTGGGTGATGGGAAATCCACATGCAAAACTAAACTTGGCTTGTGAGCCACAAAAAAGAGAAGCATACGCGAGGGTTTGGGACATGGAAGAACTCAGTTGCAGGAGTGTTGTGTTCCACATTCCTATTCCACAAATATCCACTTACCTGGAGAATCCAGTGCTGTTAGTAAATGTAATACCTTTGTTTTCTCCAAAGTTTAGAACTATTTCAGTTATATGACCCAGCACCAGTTACTTTCTAGAGACATATTTGTTTTATTTTAAAATAAATCAATGTGTTGTATTTTTCCATATGTCTTGATTTGGGATATAAGGTGTATTAATTTTCAGGAAATGTGTATGTTAATACTATTGCTCATCAGTGATTTTTTTTTAAAGATTAAAGGGGAAGATAGTCGTCTTATAGTTGAAGTTTTTAGTACAATGTGTATACACTTCTTCAACATAGTAATGACTAAAGACTCCAGGGCAATACACATGAACTCATACAAGTTCCATGGCCTTGAACAAGTCAACTATCTTTCCCAAGCCCCAGCTTTCCCATTGATATACTCTCTTTCTAGCCCTCAACGCCTGTGAATGTGACCTGATTTGCAAAAAAGAAAAAGGATCTTTGCAAATCCAATTAAGGATCTTTTTAAAAAGATTTATGTGTGTGTGTGTGTGTGTGTGTGTGTGTGTGTGTGTGTCTGCGCATGCACACAAGCACATTCAGAGAAGAAAGGGGCTGTATGCTCTTATATGCAGGTGCCCACAGAAGCCAGAGGCCGGCCATACATCCCTTAGAGCAGGAGTTACAGACAGTTGTCTGTTACGAATGCTGGGAACTCTGGAAGAGCTGTAGGCACTCTTAACTGCTGAGTCATCTCTCTAGCATTAGTTCTGGATCTTTCAATTCTCTTATCTTGGCTTATAAGTCACTAAATCCAATGGCAAATGTCCTTTTACGACACACACAGAGAGACAGATGCATGGAGAAAGGAGAGAGAGCCAGGGTTGTGCAGCCACAACCCACAGAGCACCGAGGACTGGCAGAAGCTGTGCAAGCCGTGCAAGCCAAGAAAGGGTCCTCCCTAGAGTCTTCAGGAGAAAGTGTGGCCCACTGATACCTTGATGTTGGACTTCTGGTCTTTGTTACAGTGAAAACTACACTATTTTAAGTTTTCAACTTGTGCTAACTTGTTATACTAACCATAGGAAGCTAAATCATCCATAATGCTGATTACATACACTACTGGATGTTGATAAACTCTTACATAATTTATTATGGTTGGTTTTAATGTCAACCTGCTACAAATTAGAAACATCTGAGTAGGGAGCCTCACCTGAAGTGTCCAATCACCTCAGTTGACATGGGGGGACCCACCCAATTGTGGGTGTCGCCTTCTGGGAGCAGCCCAGATAAGTCTTTTGCTGCCTTGGCCTGCTCAGTGCTGAGTTGATCTGCTCTGGTGCTGATGCTGATTCCCTCAGTGATATTAGAACCAGCAAGTCAAGCTTTCATCATGGACTAGGGACGAGTAACTCTCCAGGAACACTCTGGGTTTCCAGCATCAGACTAGGACTACTGAGGTACCCCACCTTGTGGACTGATCAACAACTTGTTGTAGCCTCCCCAGTGAGAAACAGCATGTGGGTAGACTTCAACTGTTGAGGCACACAACCTCCTGGACACAGTAACTACCCAGTCCTTGCTCTCAAGTGTGGCTCTGTTGCTGTTACTATTTTAAAACTGACTTAATCAATTCATTACTATATATATATACATATATACTGACCCCAGTAGTTTTATCCTTTGGAGAATCCTGACTAACACACTAATTACAACATAAAATTAGGGTGATTCTTAAGCAGGTCTCACAAGTTATGAATGTCAATTTAGAATTAATAAAACTGAGACGAACATAATCAAAGGACTAGATGTCCTGGGCAGCTTCCTTACTTTTAAGTCTACCTTCCTTTGGGACTGCACCAGGATTTCCATAGTCCACAGGAAGTACAAGGTCACTTCAAAAATCCACCCTGTACTCTCCCAATTGGTGTCATCTTGTTCTTCAAAGGGTACAGATTTAGGTGAAGTCTCCGTCTCTCTGGCTTCCATAATAAAGAAGGGCTGAATGCTGTCAGTCAAACCCAGAGCAGCTCCCCAGTCAAAAGCTGCAGCAGCAAGCTGAGAAAAGAGTGGTCCAAAGGGGCTCACCCAAACTACATCCAGGAACAGAAGCTTCTCCCTTTTGTGAGGGTTTAGAATACAGTTTTTCAATCAAGTAACTCTGTTTCACTGGATTTCCAAGTAAGTTAAATAATATCTTCAGGAATCTTTAAAGGCCATAAAATGGTATCACTAATCATAGCCAGCAAAGCCAACCCAATAGCCTTTTCTACTGTCCCTCAGCTAAAGCCAAAAATGTGAAATGTCACATGCTGAGATAAAATAATGTCTGTGAAATGGTCAACACAGTTTTGTTACCTACTCTAAGGGTTAAAATGGTCAAGACACAGCCGATGCCAGGAGAGCACTCAGAACCCCTTTGCTGAGCTTTGTATGCATGTCTTCCAGCTTCTGCACTATTAACTCCTGGCTTCTAATTAGTGTAGAGGACTGCTCTGTGACACTGGAACTGGTCCATCCTTGTGAAAAAGATGGAAGCTTCAGGACATTTCTACTCTTGCCTCCCACCCTCCACCAGACACTTTTCATCTGGGGCCTACCTTTGTAAAAAATGTAATGTTCCTGAATCCAAAATCTAATTACCCTAGAAGCTCTTGGAATCTTACTAGAATGAGGAAGGTGATAGATTGATAGATAGATAGATAGATAGATAGATAGATAGATAGATAGATAGATAGATAGACAGACAGAAAGATAGACACAAAAAGATTTGCCTTTGATGACATCAAGTTTCTTTCTTTCTTGGGGCAGACAAACTCCTATTGAACAAAGCAATGAACTGATCCAAATAACTCAGTCTTAGCAAATGGGCACAAGTAAAACAGAAGAAGAAGAAGAAGAAGAAGAAGAAGAAGAAGAAGAAGAAGAAGAAGAAGAAGAAGAAAGAATTGTCCTCTATGGCTTATAAACTAGCTCTGAGAAATACTCTGTATTAGTTACTTTTCTGTTGCCACATGTGATAGACAGTGTGATCAGGACAACTTGTGGAAGGAAGAGTTTATTTAGGCTTACAGTTCCAGAGGGTTAGAATCCATCATTGCAGCGGGTAGAAAGCATGGCTGCAAGAAGATCTGGGAGCTCACATTTCAAACTACAAGCAAGAGGAAGAGAGAGCAGACAATATGACAGGAAGTCTTTAGACTCTTAAAGCCTGCCTCCGTGACATGCTTCCTCCAGCAAGGCCAAACTTCCGAAATAGTGCCATCAGATGGGGACAAATGTCCAAACATCTCATTCAAAGCACACATTCCAGAATTAGCCTCAGCACATTGCAGAAAGTAACCAGTTCTTGACATTTGAACATTTCTGCTGCTGAAGATTTGGAACTCCAAATTATGATCACCAGCCCCATTTTGTGCATGTATCACAATGTCACCAAGTGATACGTCTATTCTAAAAAGGGGGAGATCTGATGGAGCCTCCTGAAAGTCTGCCTCACTAAAAACAAAGCAAACAAAAAACCCTGCAAGCATTTAGCTCAGTCTTTTCGCTTCTTGGTCAGTAAAAAACATGCAGAGAACCAGGCCTGAAGGAACACACCTGTAATCCTATCTTTGGGGAGGGGCTGAGATGGGAGATTCACAAGTTGTAGACAAGTTTGAGCTTCATAGTGAAGGCCTGTCAAGAGAAAAAGCAAGAAAGAAAACAATTTAGCATGGTTTAATGAGATAGGGAGTTGTCAGTATGGCCAAACAGCCAAGGTAGAGTCAAATAAAAGGAAAGTCAGGGTAAGAGCTCAGAGAGTGGAGATTTGACAAAGTGGCCACAGTGGTTCAAGACAGAAACCCTGGGCTAAGGTCTGTTCTGCCTGTTTATTCAAACCATTTTCTTCCCTGGGCCCTTTCCCTGCTGTGTAGTGGGCATGCTGACTCTCTGAGGCTGTGAGGAACAACTGAGGTGGAGCATATATAAATAATTTTGTGGAACTTCTAGAAACACAAGTAAAAGTACTTGTTAAAGCCCAGCAGCCCAAGTTTGATCCCCAGAACCTGTTCTAGCTTGTCCTCTGGCCGCCACGTGTGCTGTGTGTCATGTACCCACACACAGTACACACATGATAATAGATAAAAATTAAATTTAAAATGGTGTTTGTGAACCAGAAGCAACAGGAGATGTGAAAATTTCCTCATTGATGCTAAACAAACATGAGTAACATTTGAAGCTTTGTGAAAGAAAATTCAGGGCTGTCCCAGGCCCCACACTGACACTGACCTAACCAAGAGTCCTCCTCTGCCCTCCTTCTCACTCCTGCCCCAGATCCCTGTAGCATCTCACCAGAAGGCATCTGGCCCCGTGATTTGGGGGCCTTTTAAGTGGAAATTGGGGAGAAAGAAGAGAGAAGGAGGATGGAAAGAAGAGAAAGGTCACTGTTGACTAGAACTAGAGGGATTTCTACTGAACTCAAGAGCAAGCTTCTGGAACATGGTGTGAGAGGAGGGGTTCAAAAGAGACCCAGGCAGCTGGCTGTCGACACTGCTGATTCCACAATTCAAATGGAGAGCGGGATTCTTTTAATACTACTCTTGGCTGTGGAAATACGATTCTTGAACAAGATATGATTTCCAGACTGGGCCAGATGGGCCCCTGGATTTACAAGGGCTATTAACTATAGCTGGCTGAACGGAGGAGTTGAGCTTATCAAGGTATAAACAGAAATTGTTTTATTTTTCTAACACTACCACCAACTGTATTCTGACAATCACCCCCTTTATCTGCAGACTGGTGACACCTTTAGTTGAGGCTCAGCCTGGTGTCATAACTTCTCAGTCTCTCCCTCAACCCAGTTGTAAATAGTCCTACCTGGGTTGTAGGAAGGTAGTCTTTATTTATGGTCAATCCATTTTTCATGCAGAGAGGTCCTGAGATGCTGATCGTCTGTAAGGAATACTATCTGCTCTCTTTCTTATATGTCTTTCTTACTGTTCTGTTCTTCTGTTTATTCTGGGTTGTTTCCTCTTGAACTACTGTAACGAATTGGCTATCTTTTTGCTGGCCAAAAGCATAGGGGCTATTCCTGGATGAGGTGGCTGATCTGTCTCCCGGGAAATGTGTCCTTGTGCCTTAGTGAGCCTGTAAGCATCCCCACTAGTGAGGGACTCCATCCCCAAGCCCCTTCATGCCCCTTGCCTATATCTTCTACTGATTCTCAGCAAATTCTTTCTCGTACATGAGTCTCTTTGTCCCCATCAGAAGAAGTCTCAAGATAACAAGACTTCCTTACTCTCACCAAACCTCTGCATTTCCAGTTATAGGACCTAGAAACATGATCCCACTTCAGTATCACTGAGAAATTAGAAATTCAAGGGAAGGGTCTGTGGTGATTTGAATGTCATTGGCCCCCCTCAAAGGGGGTACAATTATTAGGAGGTGTGGCCTTGTTGATGTAGGTGTGGCCTTGTTGGAGGCAGTGTGTCACTGTGGAGGCAGGCGTGGAGGTCTCATGCGTACTCAAGCCACGAACAGTGTCTCAAACCGCTTCTTGTTACTTGCAAGTCAAGATCTAAGTATCAGCTGACCTTGCCTTTTGGCTGCCAGAGAACCACCTAAGCCTTCCTGCCAAAACAGTTATTAGTGCCGTGCAAAGTTAGAGCACCGACCAGCTATGCGCCCCCAAAGGGAGCCAAAGGTCAGCCCTCAAATTTCCTTCCAAGAGTTAATATCTGCCATGTGATTCTCCCCACCCCCACCAAGCTTTCCCCAGTTTCTGGTGCACTGCCTCTTCTCTTCCTAGTAATTCTTGAATCCCACCCCCGGGGATTCTTAATTAGTAGGTCTTGAGTACAGCTGGGCATCAGGATTTTTAAATACACTATTGTGCACCTAAGGTTAAAACACATGGCAGGAAGGCATTTTAGAAATAATGAAAAAGGTATTATGCATATCTATCCACATCTTACACCACCAGGTCACGAAGACCATCAGCACATTTGCAGAAATGTTGACCACAGGGAAGGAGGCGGCAAGGATGACTGTGTCATTAATCCTCAAAACCAGAAAGCAGCTGTCGAAATTCCGCATGAGCAGCACAAAGTCTGGCAACACACCGTATACAAAGAAGTAAAGAATGTTCTCCCTGATCATCAGGTGCTTTCATTTCATTAAGAAAGGAAGAGAAGCACTCATGTCAAAGTAAAGAACAATACAGAGACGGCAAAACGATAATTGGCATCAAAATGCAAAACAAAACAGTTTGGGTTAGTGTTGAAACAATTCTCTCTGCTTCTGCTGTCTGCTTCCACAGGTGAACACACTAGCCTCCACCTATGAGCCTCGAACTAGACTACAGAGAGTCCAGTCAGAATCTCCAGGGTCGGGCTTATCTAAACATTCCCAGCATAGCTCACTCACTCTCAGTTAAATTTGAATAGCAGATAGATAACAACTTTAAATGGCTAATGTACAGAGACATGGTGCAATATTCGTGACATAACATACCAAAAGTTATGTAATTTATCTGAAGTCCTCATGTAATTGAGCAATACTAAATTTTATCAGTTCTTCTGAAGTCATACTGCAAACAAAAGACAGATCTAAGTGAGACAGATTTTAACTTAGGCTTCTGTGACCCTGAAGTCCTACATACTACATTCTCTCATTTAAAAATGTTTGTTTGTTCATTTGTTTTTAAAAACAGGTCACCCAATACAGACCAGTCTATCCTCACAAAAGGTATGAATGAGGAATCAGCATGATGGACATTGCCAAGAGTTTTGACTACACTCTGAAGCAGGGTACCAACTTATCAGAGGAACAAAAGTTCCTCCTGGACTGACAGTCCTACAGCTTTCAGAAGCATTAAATCAATTTAAAAATATAGAGTTCTCAATGGAATTACAGCCCTCTAATTCAGTTGCCTGTTACTTACTCTGTATTAATAATCCTATTCTATGGCCAGCCATTGGATAGAGACAGTTGATCTTATAAAATTTTAAAGTAAACCTGTTTTATTCCCAGGAGGGCTCAGTGTGACAGAACATATTATAGAAGATTGACAAGAAAATATTTGGGTAGCCAGGACATTCTCAGGAGCAGAATAAGAGATTTAAATGATTTCCTTGGCGTGAGGTGGTACTTCTAAGAATGGCTGGCATAGGAAACTCAGTCAGTGACTAAGACATCCCTAACCAAAGCCAATGTGATCTTTAACTTCATCAGCCCTCATTTAGATTTTCATTAGTGAATATGTTTCCTCACCATCATTTCCTGAAGATGAAGCTTATTATAAACCTGAAACCCTCAGATCTTAGAAAGAGCAAGGCTGAGCTTTTATGCTATTTTTAAGGAACTTTAGGGTCCTGAGGAGTTTCTGGGTCTCTCTTAGGGTGCTCTAACCAGTATGTTTAATAAATCACCAGCTCTTTACACAGCCCCGGGGAGCTAGGACTGATGCACAGAGGACTTTGGGAAGTTGTCCTGCAAAGAAATGAGAGTGGGGTGCTCATGAGGTGCCTCCTTTGAGAATGAGCCCCATCTTGCTCTTTTTGTAGCACAAGAATTATTTCCCCGATACACTTTTTTATGAAGACATTGGAGTCATTCTTCAAGGTAAATGACAGGTTCATAACCTTGCATGAACTGTATTTTATTATTTCTTAGAGAATGTCTGTGCACACAGAAGGTGTGAGATCTTAGACATCTCTCCAGCTTACTTTTCCTTGAATTCTGAAAGTATGTGCATGCACACACTCATACTTACCACATGGGTGTGTGCAACCCAGTCACTGTTTCAAGAGGGGTATGTGACCAGAGATGAGCCAATTGGTGACACTCCTTAAGATAATTCTCATTGAAGAGAGCAAGGGAGGCTGCAAGGACATGACAGCAGAGCTAATAGTAATTATATATATTTTAATATATATTAAATATATATATTAGACATATATACGCAAATATATGGATCATATACATATATGGGGAGGGGAGAAAGGGGAGGGAGGAGAGATGAGGAGAGGAGAGGATGTCCTCTGCTTTAGTACCATGCTTCAAGGAGCCAGTTCCTCGAGCATCCTTCCCTTAAACCCCTTCCTTATTTTAGCTGTTTTGAGCTCTCTCTCTCTCTCTCTCTCTCTCTCTCTCTCTCTCTCTCTCTCTCTCTCTCTCTCCCTCACTCCCTCTCTCTCTCCCTCACTCCCTCCCTCTCCCTTGCAACCAGAGGAATCCAGACTTCCACATAAAGAAAAAGTAGCATTTCCACTTTACAGATAAGAAAACTTGAGGTACCAAAGGTTATATTATATGACTTTGTCATAACTAAAAACAGCATTAAATTGATTATGTTGCTTTCTATATGAAAGTCACTACATACTCTCCCCATAGCAGTAACTTCAGAAACTTGACAGGTCACTGAAAGAGTGCATTTATTGTGTGACCAAGTCTATATGTGTGTCTGTGAAACAGAAATTTCACACGCTACCACCTTATTAAGTGTGATGCACTCTTTTATTTTATATTCTATTTCATTCTTTCAAATGCTGTTTGTGGCCCACTAAATGCATTTCATCTCTCACTAAACTGATTTCATAAGCCACTAGTGGGTTCAAATTTGTAACTGTTAAAAAAAAATGTACTATAGCCCCTTTCACAATATAGTGCTAATTAAATAACCCTTCTCCCCACTATAGATTCCCTTAGGTGAAACTCTAGAATATGTAGATTTTCTTCTGTGCATATGTAAACTGCAAGTCACTCCTACCTGCAGTGATCAGAGAGGAGGAGGAAATGGATCACAAGCCTAAGGCAAGGTTTCCCACCTACCCACCAGACACACACAGGATGAGAGTCTATTATATCAAGCTGATCTTAAGGGTGTCCTATGTCTGTCCACTTCTACATGAAGCCGAAATTTCACTTGCACAGTGTCTTATTGGAATGTTTTATGATTGTTGTGTGTAACATATATAAGAT
Organism: Peromyscus californicus insignis; assembly: GCF_007827085.1. NCBI lineage: Eukaryota > Metazoa > Chordata > Mammalia > Rodentia > Cricetidae > Peromyscus > Peromyscus californicus. The sequence goes on along the minus strand of NW_026294491.1, from coordinate 66,619,038 downwards.
CTTGTAAGTGTCTGGCATGCAACAGCATGTGTGTGGAGGTCGAGGCAGCCCGGGGTTTTGTCGTAGATCTCTCCTTCCACTGCAGGTTCTGGGGATGGACTCAGATCATCAGGCTGACAAGGCTGCACTTTCACCCCACCGAGTCATCTCACTGGCCCTAACTTGGTTAATACCTTTAAAACACTCAGGTTTTAAACTTAAAAGACTTTGTATGTTTAACAGTGTTTTTGGTTTTCTTTTTCTCTCTCTCTCTCTCTCTCTAAGCTTCTGAACTCACTATGGCATTACCATTGACCAGATATTCAGATTGAAAGACCACTCCCAATACCAGATTCTTACTTCAGAATGTATTCCAAACCTCACCAATGATGCCACTGGGAACACCCAGAGACCTCACTTTCCACTGGCCTTTACGAGAGCCTCCTGTGCTCCCCAAGTTCAAACCTGCCACTATGGTCTAGTCTCTCACTACACAGTTGTCAGTATAACCTCTGAAACTAACTCTGACAATGTCACTCCCCATTTGAATTACTACAGAGTGTTCCCTTCATCTTAGTAAAAAAACACCATGTTCCCGTGTTTCCCAATGTCTCCAAACTTGCCTTCCTCAATTCTCCTCACAGCTCTTCCCTGCACAATTGTTCCTACATTGGGACATTTCTTCTTCCTGATCCTTTCTGCTAAAGCATCCTTTCAGCAGACCTTCTTAGTCTTACACTCACTTTTCACACATTAATGTCTTCCATTAAACTACCCCAATTAGCCCAACCCACTCAGACTCTTCTATCCCCTTCCCTTCAGTTACAGTAACTCTTGGTCTCCAGTTGATGATGCTGATTTATGAAGGGGTAGATGTTGTAGATTATCATTTTAAGGTGTGTTACTTTTGTTTAAGTTGCATTTGTTTAACTCTGTGAAACTGTGTTACTGTGCCTGTGTAAGATACCTAACGGTCTAATAAAGAATTGAATGGCCAATAGTGAGGCAGGAGACAGGATAGGCGGGGCTGGCAGGAGAGAGAATAAACAGAAGGAGAAATTTGGAAAGAAAAAAAGGAAGATCAAGGAACAAGACAGGAAGGAGGAGGACTTCAGGGGTCAGATACCACCCAGCCACCCAGCCACCCAGCCACCCAGCCACCCAGCCACCCAGCCACCCAGCCACCCAGCCACCCAGCCACCCAGCCACCCAGCCAGACATGGGCTAAAAAGGAAAGAAAGGGTATACAGGAATAAAGAAAGATAAAAGCCCTGAGGTCAAAGATAGATGGGATAACTTAAAGTTGAGAAAAGCTGGCAAGAAACAAGGACAGCTAAGGCCAGGCATTTACAAGTAAGACTAAGCCTCCACGTGTGATTTATTTGGAAGCTGGGTGGCAGGCCCCTCAAAAGAGCAAAAACAAACAATAACAGGTAGAAATTTTAGAAGGTAAAGTCTCCTTGGAGAAAATAGGCCACTGGGAGTGGGTCTTCAAAGGTTGTACCTACCCCAGCTACCCTGTTCTTATCTTTTTCTCTGATTCCTGCCCACCATGAGGTAAAAACTTGCACTGTGTATCCCCATGACCAACTTCTGTTTAAGTGCACAAGGCCAAGAAAGCGTGGGTGGAACCCTCTAAAACTGTGAGTCACAATGAATCATTCCCCCTGTGTGTTTCTTTTCTTGTATGTTTAGTCACCATAACATGCACCAGCTAACACAACCATCATCCATCGTTGCACTTACTTCTGTCTGAAATGATACACACACTTGTCTTGCTCATGGTCTTTCCTCTTCAATGGACTGTAACTTCTGTGATTGCAGACACTGACTATGACTCTCTGAAGAGGTCACCACTTCAGTTGTTGGTCAAGCAAGGTCAAGTTTACTACATATTGTAGGAAGAGATCTAATGCCTGGTGAAGACTTAGTAACATGTCAGAAAAGATAGAGAAGGACAGGATATATTAAAACTTTTAATTTAATACCAGGACATCAGCGTAAGAGTCCTTACAAAAATGTTGAGCAGAGTTTCTGACAGACAGGATAGGAATAGTGGACATAGTGAATGAAGGTTTTGATTGCTTTAAGAATAAGTGATCTTTTGATAACCTAGTCAAATAAAAATATGAAAATATTTACTGCCACTCTGATAAGATCTAGTTTATAAGTTGTTTATTTAATATAAAGAAAGAAGATTTTCAGATAGTCTAGCAAAAAAAATGGTTTGCAAATTTATCTTTCTGGTAAAAAAAAAAACCCTCTGGATTTTAATTAACTAGTTTTTAATCCTGTTAAACTGTAAGCCCTATGAAGTTCTAGGTCTCACGAGACTCTTTTCTCTCTGAGATGATATTATAAAGTGTTTTACGCTGGGCGGTGGTGGCACACGCCTTTAATCCCAGCACTCGGGAGGCAGAGGCAGGCGGATCTCTGTGAGTTTGAGGCCAGCCTGGACTACCAAGTGAGTTCCAGGAAAGGTGCAAAGCTACACAGAGAAACCCTGTCTCGAAAAACCAAAAAAAAAGTGTTTTACATAGTACCCAGCACATAGTAGGTACTCAATAAATATTTCTTGCTGTTTTTCTGTGATTGTTATTAGTAACCTGCTGCGAAGTCCAGGTGGTGCTCACAGCACATGCTTGCTGAATTGATAAGTCCCACACAGAAATGACAGATGACAGCTAAGTCAAACATGAGAAAGTGCCTGTTCTCATTGTGGATTGTCACATGGAATCATTATGAGGAAGAATACCGGAAAGAATGTCAAAGAAATTATTTTTAAACGTCTTAAACATCCATGGAAGTGGGTTAAACTGGCAAGTCTCAGTCCCTAACCCTTTCCCCACATCTGGCTATCCTTGTGTTATGACCGACAGTGGGACCCCATGATAAAATCAAAAGTTAAAAATGTAAAATGACAAAACAACAAAAATATTTTTTAAATATTTTTTAATTTCATTTTTATATGCATTGGTATTTGACCTACATGTATCTCTGTGTGAGGGTGTCAGATCCCCTGAAATTGAAGTTACGGACAGTTGTGAGCTGCCAGGTGGGTGCTGGAAATTGAACCCAGGTCCTCTGGAAGAGCAGCCAGTGCTCTTAACTGCTGAGCCATCTCTCCAGCCCAATAGAATTCTTTGATGGAAAATCAGATGTGACATGACCAGACCCTTCCATGCATCTGCCACAAAGCAAACAACTTCCTACATGACTCATTAAAACTGCAGAAGAGAGAGACTGAATGTTTTCGATTAAGCTAGGCTGGTGAGTAGAAACTGATTTTGTATTTATAAAAATGTAGTATGTGTAAAATGCTATACAGAAGTCAAAGACTAATCCTTAGAGTTAAAACTCATAAAAGATACACAACAAATGCCCGTATTAAATTAAATGCTTATTAATTCATTAATGAGGGAAGAGTGAGGAAGACAGAGTTCAGAGAGCACTTTGAGAAATGAGGTCTGTACTGGCACTTAAAAAGAAATCATGAGGATGAACACTGTAGGTCAGATACGAGAGATTAACACTCACAGGGCAATGAGAGCCATGGCCTCCAGAGTTGTCTCTGCTGCTAGACAGAAATTATCTGCATCTCTGCCACATGTGATCTACTCACTCACATGGAGTCTCACTGGATTTGAGCTCTAAAGTCAGTGAAGACAAAGTCCTCAGGTCACCTTGGCCGGTGATGTCTGTGTATAACACTGGAAGGACATTTCATATATGAAGATTTGTTGGATTGTCCTATGTAACTAGAGGCTGGATAGTCCACCACTGGCCATCTTCAGGCTGCTCAGAGCAGCATCTAACTAACGCCTTCTGAGACTCTGGGAGCCTCAGAACTAGTAACATGGCCTTAGGGCAACGCTGAAATACTGGAGCTCCTTGAAGAGCTCACGTGAATTGGATTCAAAAGACTGAAGGAGAGCCTGGTATCCACGGACAAGGGGGCTTTCTTTTCTGCCATCCAGGCCTCCAGCCTGCTGGATGGTGAGGCTCACATTCAGAACTGCCCTCTTCCTCTAGGTTACAGTCCACGCATCAATCCGGAAACACCCTCACACAGGAAGTATGCTTGGCTAATTTCTTAGATGTCTTTTGGTCCAATCAAGACTGTCTATCAGATAAAGTGAAGACAATAAGGACCTGGACCAGAAACCCAGCTTTCAACACAGTGGTAGAAAAAGATAATTATAATGCACCCAAATCCTATTTGCTGATAAAGGAAAATATTTGAAGATAGCCTTGCTCCATGTGAAGAACTTGCTTTCCAGATTCACAGAGGGAAACTAGACACAATAGTAAAGACCTTCAACACAAGTGTTCCCCATACCAAATTTGCGTTTATATTTCCATAATTTAATATCATTGATTACTAATAACCAAGGCAATAATGCTATGTCACACTATATACTCAGACATCTGAAACATGTGTGGTCTAATTGTATGCATGTTTAGCGTCTACAGGCATCAACTTCATCAATCTTTTGGTTTCTCTCAGTTATTTGATCCACTCTTGGAGCAAAGGGGCCCATTCAAGATAGATATAAATATTTACATACAGCAATATTTTTATCTGTGCTCCATCTGGTACTCAGCACATAACAGGTGCCAATTACTAGTTGACAACCAGCATTAGTGAGTGTTGAATGGTGTTTTGCAATGGGGGAGCTTCCAGAAAGCCATAGTGCAGCAAACATGGTCTGAAGAAAAGGATGCCTTCTCTGACCCAAAAGGAGGCACATCACCTCCCCTGCCCTTGTTAATGTGTCTAGCAAGTTAGTGCTACTCACACCAGAAAACCTTATCCATGCCTGTACTAATGGCTGAAACTTAACTATTCAAGACCTTTATATTTCTCAGCTGAGGTTTAATCAGTAAGTATCAAAGTTCTCGCCCTTTCTACAGAGTCCAAGGATGCTCCTGTAATGTTCTGGCTCTTTGATGGTGGAGTAAGTAGAAGCTTACAACTCTGAAGTCCTCAAAGAAACAATCCTAACCATACCAGATCTAGGTCATATCAATGACCTGAATTTTCATGATAAAACCATCAGCTGGGTAATTGAACGGCACACCAAAGACCCTGAGCGTTCCCTCGTCAGTCCACCACGAACTAGCACACAACTGAGCTTCTGCAATATCCCTACCATTGTGTTGTCCATACACACAAACACATTCCACATGAAGGTTAAGACAGCAGACAAAAGCGTTGGAAACCAAAGGGCAACGAGCTGTACATTCTTCAAGGGCCATCTGCCGTTGCTGCCTCTGCCCAAATTAAACATCTGATAAAGCTCTGCACGGCAGCTGGGTCACAACTCCAGGGACTGTGAAGTACACAGTGTATCACATATCCTTCTTGTCTTCCCCTCAAACACTCTGGAAGGATGAAAAAGCAGGGTCTTCCTAGGAGTGTATCAACAGTGATCACACCAATAGAGAGCAATATGTTCTCATGTATTACTCCTTGAGACTCACAGCAACCCATTTTCACAACAAATATCCCATTTTCTTTCATATGTAGAATATAGGCTTAAATATATAAATATATCATATATATTTAAATATATGACATGAAAACAAAAAAGGCTATAATGGGAGATAAATGGGTCTAATGTAAGGGGAAAATAAGAGATAATTGAGAAGGGGTTAAAACAAAACATTGCTTATTTTCTCATGTGGAATCTAGATTGAACTGTATATATATACATATATATATATTAAATTCACATGCACAGATGCAATATGAAAGTAGAGGTAGGCTGTCAGTGTGGATGGAGAGGACCAACCATCTATAGGGAAGGAGGGGTGGGAAGAAGAGTTGGGGGGGGTAATAGCAAGTTATGATGGTATATATGGATGAGAATATTCTACTAAAAGTCACTATTTTGTATACTAGTAAAAATATATTTTTTGATTTATATATCACTGCACTACTGAGCACAACAGTGAGTACAAATTTACTTAGGTCCAAGGCAGGTCTCAAAACAGAGTCTCCTGTATCCCAGACAAACTCTTATTCTCCAGCACAGCTACTTCCAACTCCAGGCCATGAAGACATGGGATTTTGTGTTCCCACCCCGGCAGATGTTAAGCAAGGCTGTTTTGAGCAGGCAGAAGAGCCAGTGACACCTCCTAGTCCAGTGGTCAATTTGAACCCATCATCAACCAGTTTGCAGTTCATCAAAACTGTCCTTTCTTCTTCCTGGGCTATCATAGATTTCCAGACTCTGGGAATATGGATATCTTACCTACTGGCCCATCCCCAAGTAGCCCCCATATGTGGAGACCTTGCTGCCTCTGCCATGCCCATCTTCCAGTTCCTCATAGCTGAGCGTTTTGCAGTCTTTGCAGAAAGTGTGCTTGATTCCCATGAACCTCCCCACAGTCCGGGTAGCTCACCGCACACCCTCAGATTTGTTTACTTGAAATGTAAACTTGGGATTTGTAAATCTATTTTGATCTGATTTTTTTGTAAGTAAAAATTAAGCTTAGATGGATATGACCCAGTATAATTTATTCTTTCCTGCTCCTCCCATGCAACCTGAGGTCCTATTTCTCCGAGGAAAGATTCTTTCATTACTGCATTGTCCCCGTCACACGGCTCCCTTCTTCACTGTTTATAAAAACACTTCTGGGAAATTAAAACAAGATATGCTATTTTCCAGGGAAACCACGCTTAGGCAGACAGCACTGTTTTAAGTGCGATTGGAAACTCAAAAGCTAGTGCAGTGATTAGCAGACATTGTGTAAATGGTTAATTATGATGATGGAGATGATGTCTAAACCCACCTACTCATCAGGAAAACGGAGAGGAAAAAACATCAATTCAGAGACTGCAGACCCGGCTCAGGGCGTGATGCTGTCTGATGAGCTTTTAGGGAACTTCAGACCCCCTTCATCTGTCCAATTCGGGTCTGGACAGCCATGAGCACCTATTTTTCACATTTGATTTGGACTGGGACCTGAGGCTGAAACCTGAGATCATTACCCCTTCTGCTCAGCACCCTCCCCTGCGCCTCCCTAACTCTGTTATTTCTCCTATTAATATCTCATCAACATCGGGCAGGTGCTTCCGGGAGGTTCTTCATTAACAAGTTGTCAGTGGGACAGAGTCAGATTCCCAGGGCTAAAGGAAATCTGCAGGCAGGCAAACACTCTGAGAAATGATTTCACTTTCTATGGGGTCCGTGTTTTCTTATCAAACCTAGGTTTGGACTGACCCATCTGACTTCCAAAAACTTCCCTAGAACTTCCTTCTGCTTCAGCCAGTGCTTGCTCTCATATTAAATCTGTTTTTATGCTTCATGAAATCTCTGAATCAGCAGTTTTTAAATACTCAATATATCTTTAAATGCCACAGACAACAAGTATAGCAGGTGTTTAATTGTGGTTTAAAGATCTACATTGTTCACATTTTACAATCACAATTAAAATTAAGCAATAACACCAAAGGAGTTCCGGTACACAGCAATAATACTTACCCGTATAGTGAAATTGATAAGGACCCAGATATAATGGTGCCCATTGTAGTAACCCTGTGGTGACTGATTGCTATTCTGCTGTTAGCAAACAACCAAGAAATACTTTATTTTTTCAGAATTATCAATTTGTTTCCAGGGTATGTGAACAATGGAAACCTTAAGGGAGAATGCAATAGTTAGCGAGGTATTAAAACAGTTATATAACTAATAAAAACGCTAAATCAACTTAGATATGCAGCAGTGTGTCATTTCCATTTTAATAAAAAAGTACATTATTCTCTTCCCGAAATTACAAAATTTTATTTTTTTTTACTCTGTGCCAACATATTTGGAAAGTAAAAAAGTCATAAATCTATGGTTTCTGGAATTGTCGTTTATGTGATTCTCTAGTCCTTAAAAAAGATAGAATAAAAACAGGCATTTTCATAAAACGATCGATTTGAAAAATTATTTGCATTCTCTGCTTGCAATTTTTTTTCTTTGGGATGTTGGAGGAGGAGCACAGGGACTTATAAATAAAACACATTTGATTTTCATAGCATCCTTGTATGGTGTGTGTGGAGGCCTCTGAATGCCTGCTCAGAAAGGCCGCGAACTAGGATGCTTTACTGAGGAAGGTGCCCCATCCTCCACTGTGAAGGCTACAGGATAGCAAAACCCAGGCAGAGGGTCAGATTCCTGTTCAATTAAGTCTAGGCCTTGGCCAGATGGGAGACAGTCTGGACACAGAGCCAGAGGGCTGTGACAGCTCTCACATTTATAGGCCTGAGCTGCCTTGGAACTCATGGCTGCAAATCTGGACAGAAATGATCACATCTTACACCAGGCAGTTTAGAAGCACTCAATTCTATCACACAGAAAAGGCATATCAACAGGACCAGGGACGGCTTCCAGCACCCTTGATAATTCTCGTGGGTTTATTGCCCAGGGTGTGAGTGACTGCCTTCCCACAGGGAGGAGTTAGCCTCTGGAAGGGCCTGCGTGCAGCATTTTGGAAATGCAAGATCATTTCATAAAACCTGAATAAAGGTGAGAGGAAGGTCAGAGCCAGAGAGGACCTGTGAATTCATCCATGGAACTGAGTCTCATTCCAACAGCAGAGCAGAGAGCTGAGGTGTGTTCCATATATGTGGTCTAGGCCAGTTGAAACCAAATCTCTGAGAAAAAAGCATGAGCCCCTAGGTGCTTCTGGTTGTATGTTTCTCTGTGTGTGTATGTGTGTGTGTGTGTGTCTGTCTGTCTCTATGTGTGTCTGTGTGTATGTCTTTCCATGTGTGCGCGTGTGTGTGTGTGTCTCATCTCTCTCTCTCTCTCTCTCTCTCTCTCTCTCTCTCTATATATATATATATATATATATATATATATATACATATATATATGTATATATATGTCTGTCTGTCTCTATGTGTGTCTGTGTGTCTCTCTATATATATATGTCTCTCTGTGTCTCTATCTCTGTGTATGTCTCTTTCTGTCTCTCTCTGTGTCTCTGCCTCTTTGTGTGTGTGTGTGTGTGTATGTGTGTGTGTGTGTGTGTTTGCTTGTGTGATAATGCATGTGTGAGAGCATGCATGCCATGGGATATGCACAGGTCAGAGGCCAGACATGTGTGTTAAGTCCCTTTACCTGCTGTCATCTCATTTGACTCCCCTTAGGTGATTCTGACACATCAATGTACATCACCAAGGAATTTGAGTTGAGTCCCACCGTATTAAAATTAGTTCACATTTTATAATTTTATTCAATGAAACTTTTTTTGTGTTGTTAGTGATATAATTCTCCTCCCTATTCCCAAATATTCAAGTGAAGTTGTAAGGAACCAAGACCATGAGCCATGTTTATTCCCTGACTTAACTGTTCAGAGGGTTGTGTAAATTCTAGAGAGACAAGAATCTAACTCAACATAAATTTAGAAACTGAGGCTCAGGGAAGTAAAGACCCTTCACCTTCTGCCCATACACTGCCACCTGCTCCTCTGCAGCACACATGAAGGGAAGCTTTATGATTGAATATTCTTGATACTTTTTTGGGGGGGTGGGAGTTGGTTTTTAGAGACAGGGTTTCTCTGTGTAGCTTTGGTACCTGTCCTTGAACTCACTCTGTAGACCAGGCTGGCCTTGAACTCGCAGAGATCCGCCTGCCTCTGCCTCTCCAGTGCTGGGATTAAAGGCGTGTGCCACCACCGCCCAGCGATACTTTTCAAAAGAACATTAGGAAATATGAAATGGCTGAGTCTGATAAGAGTGCACCATAACATTGACAGCCCCTGGTAATTAGCATATATTTGCATAGTCATGCATCCATTCAGCAAATTTTATTGAACGTTATATAGGCAAGCCACTGACTTAGCTACCTTGAACAGATGTAAACCTGAGCTAGGACCTCTGTCTTCCTAGGTCATCAGGCTAATGAAAGTGAACAGCATAAATAGAAAAGCACAGTAATCAAGCCCCATGGTGACTACCCAAAGGGACTCTGGGTCTATGAAAGCAACAATGAAGACGATCATAAATTCAGGAAAGAGACACCTATACTGAGAGCATGAGGGATGACTAGAAGTTTACCAAATAGAGGAAGGAGCACCCTTCAGAGAGAGAAGGGCAGTGCAGAAGTCCAGTGTGAGTAAAGGCAAAGTGCTCTGGAAGACTTGAGAGAGGGTTACGAGGCTGGAATGAGGGAGGAAATGGAGCAAGAGCAGACAGCAGGCAAGCACGGGCCAGGCAATTTGTGAACAGAATCTTATTCACCATCTTATATAGAACTTGTTTGACTCCCATTGTGCAGATGAAAAACCAAGGCCCAGAGTTCAGCTACCAGGCCTAGCATCATTAGAAAGTAACTGGAAGTCAGGCCAACTAGTTGCCCTGCGTTATCCTTTTCCTCACACCACCCCAGGGGCCCTGGTCATAAATACAAAGACACTCTAAGCATGATGTCTCTATGTCTCCTGGTGAGTCACATGTTCCTTGTGCATCACACCAATCAGCATCGTGCTCAAGGCCATGAACTGCAGTCTACCAGCCATGAACAGAGCAGGGAAACTTAGTCAGCAAATAGGGATATGAATAACCAAACGCAAAGGAACTGCCAAATGTTAGAAGGACAAGAACAGACAGGCTGCTGGCACAAGCCCTACCCGGCAGAGTCTCTTCATAGTCTTACAGTAGAAACAATGAGGATCTTTCCTTATTTCAAATAACGCAGGTTCCAGGGCTGGGATGCGGCTCAGTTGGTAGAGCACTTGCCCAACATACACAAGGCCCTGGGTTCCATCCCCAGCACCAATAAACAAAGCATAGTGGCACATGGCAGCAATCCCAGCACTTGAAAGGTGAAGGCAAGAAGATCAAGGTCACACTCAGCCACATATTAAGTTCAAGGCCATCCTGAACTACATAAGACACTGTTGTTAAGAGTGGTGGTTGCTCTTCCAAAGAACTTGGGTTCAGTTCCAAGTATCCACATGGCAGCTCACACCATCTGCAACTTCAGTTGCAATGGATCCAAAATGCCCTCTCTGACCTCTCTGGACACTAGGCATGCCTGTGGTTCACAGAGATCCATGAGGAAACATTTACAAACAATAAATAAATATATACTTTAAAACAACTAAATTAAAAACAGTGTAAATTCTGAAGAGGGAAGTGGGCAGTCAGTGACTCTTGACTCAATCAGCTTATCCTCTGTGACCTCCATCCTCCTCCTCTGTGACCTCCATCCTCCTCCTCTGTGACCTCCAACACTGCCCACCTTGTCCTCTGTGACCTCCATCACTGCCCACCTTGTCTTCTGTGACCTTCCTCACATGCAGACAGGACAACCATCAGCAGAAGAGAAAGTTCTGGTTTTCTTGTGTCAGAGTAAGCAAACATGTACCTATCCCCAGGTCACAATGTAGCAGGGTCACAGGACCACCCACCTTCAGCAACTATCTGGGGCAACAGGACAACCACACAAGCCTTAAACTAATCAGAATTTTTGTTTCTCAAAATAGGCTTAGGATCTCTTGAACGGTGATTACTGGAGTGAACTGGAGTTCTGTCAGTAAGGACTTGGGGAACTTTGTCTGAGATGAATCATCTGTAGTACTTGCTCAGAAGTCTCACCATCTAGGCTGCATGAATGTGTTGCATCAAGCTCATTGATAGTGCACTGGATACCATCAATGTGGTATAGGTATGGCAGTAGGCAGTGGGCAGAGGAGGAGGGCAGTCCTGGATCTAGAGAGCAGGACCTAACTCTAGTGATACCGCAGGAGAAGGTGTCTGCTTGCAGTTGCCTCCCTGGCTCTCTGGTGCCTGTACTAACTGGCCCATACAGGAAGGTCAGTAATTCCTCTAGGCCAGCCAGCCTTAAATCTAAAGATGGAATTTGTATTATTCCAAGGGAGCATGGTTTAAATACATAGTCCCCAACTGGGGTTGCTATTTGGGGAGGCTATGGAACCTTTGGAATGTGGTAACCTAGATGCAAGTCACCAGGAGTGGGCCTAGAAAGTAATATCCACTTCTAGTGATAGCCTGAGCTCTTTGCTTCTGGGTCAGCTACCACTATACCCTACCACTAATAATCAAGCCAGTCCTCATGCCTTTCCTGTCATAGTGGACTATAAGCCAAATAAACCCTTCTTCCCTCAAGTCTCTTCTGCCAGGAATTCTGTTACATCTATGAAAAAGTAATTAATATTACTAATCAGTGGGAGGAAAATCATGATGTACTCATGTGACTCATTTCTCTCTATTCCATCCCAGGTGAGGGTGGAGCTAGGGATCTGCAGGAGTCTGGGATGAGATAGCATTGGAAGCACATCCATCCCTCTCAAAGTGGCTCATAAAGCAAACAGGCTGGTGGCACCTTCTGGCTTGATGGCACCTTGTGGCTTGGTGGCAGGTGCCTCTGATGCTCAGCATCTAGTGAGAGCCATAAACCTCATCTCAACAGCAAACAGGCCCTGCAGCCAGCCTCGGCGCTGGGCTTTGGAGTAGCTTTGAACCCATCTCTGCAAGCATCTTCCTGCTCATAAGCCGTTTATAGTTCCTGCAGATGCGGTATGAGTTCATAAAAGGCTGCTCAAGTACCGGACAGTCTTCAGGGGAGGGTAGCATACCTGGGGAGGACTTTCTTGTGGGTTAACATGTCAGCTCTACTCCTGACTAGTTTTATGAGTGACTTCACCTGTCCAAGTCCTAATTTCTTCATCTATGATATGGCAATTATTTTAGAGAATATAAGAATTGGGTGAGACAGGAAAATGTAATGGAATTCAGCTACTATGAAAAAAGCTATTACTTGGAAAGGTCAAGGACTTTTCCAAAGGTCAAGCCATAGCCAAAGAAGTCTTGGTGATATTTTAGCTTTTGTATGTATATTACCGATTCCTGCAATGACTTCCTTGTATGCTATGTGTGCTTCCAAAAACTCATAACAGTCCATTTTATCTGAAATACCTATCAAGCATCCAAGGTCAAACGATCTCCTGAATTAAAGTAAATTAAGCTCACACCCTCCTTTCTTATACAGCCTTAGTGGTATTTATACTAACATTATAGACTCCTAACATTTACCTAACCATCTCTAGGAATGTAGTTTGAGCACAAAAATTCCCTTTTTCTGATATAATAACCGATTTTAGCTCTCAGTTGACCTCCTCCTTTACCACTCCCCTTTTGGTTGTGAAAGAAAGCCTGACAGTCACTGCCTGAGGAAAACTCTTGTCTGTCTTTATGACCCTGTAAGAATTCAAGTCTGGTGAGCTTGCTTTAGCTAGAGCACTGCTATTGCGTGGGTATATAACTGTAAACCTCAGAGACTGAGGAAGGATTTTTGACTGGAGAACTAGAAGAATGAGATGGAAGATGAGGAAGAGCCAGATGGGGAAGAACTAGATGAGTAAGAATGAGATGAGAGTTGTTTAGATTGAACTGTTTAGGGGGCCCCCAGGCAGTGGGATCGGGACCCATCTGGGGTGCATGAGCTGGCTTTTTGGAGCCCAGTGCCTATGGTGGGACACCTTGCGCAGCCTTGGTGCAGGGAGGAGGGGCCTGGACCTGTGTCAACTGAATGCACCAGACTCTGCTGACTCCCCATGGGAGACCTTGCCTTGGAGGAGGTGGGAATGGAGTGGGGGAAGGTGGGAGGCAGGAGCGGGGAGGAGAGGGGGATCTGTGGTTGGTATGAAAAATGAATAGAAAATCTCTCAATAATAATTAAAAAAAAGAAAAAGAACAAGATGAGAAAGACCAAGATGGGGCAGAACTAAGATGAGAGAATTAAGAAAGAACTTAGAGGGGACAGTAGATAAATGTAGAGAGAAATCAGGCAAGAAAGGAGCTAGGCTTGAGAACAGAACTGTAGCTGTGTAGATAGAATCTCATCCCAGAGGAATAAAGTAGACAGACTAAGAGCTCGGTGTGCCGAGATTCTTTTCCCAAAAATAATTCGAGCCATCCATAGCTTCTCTTCTGGGCCCCTGGGAAGAAGATTATTAAGGCTGGACCATAATGATTTTGGAGAGATAACCTGGGCTCCTGGTGAGGGTTGTGTTTGTACATGGCCTCCGTCAGAGACCTGTCTTTCTTCTGTTTTAATACTTGGAAAGGGCTCATTATAAACACTGCCTTCTGGTCAGCTCCTTGCTGTTTCTTGTCCAAGCAGCAGCAGCTGCCCTCCTTGTAATAACCCTCCCAATAAATCTCTCATGTGAAAAAAAAAAACTGGGTGAGAGAATGATGAGAGACTGAGTGGTCACAGCAAGTACTCAGCAGCCATCAAGTAACACCAGGAACAGTGGAGAAAGTGCTGCAGCAAAAACAATTGTCCAACAGAAAAGACAAGCAGCGTAAGACATGCACAAAGGGGAAACTCTCAGGAAGGGAAGTCTAGTGCCAACAGACTCTGGGATTGCAGAACTGAGAGAGTTCTCAAAGCATAGAACCTCTCATGCTGCAATCTAGGAGCACTGGAATCTTCTAGATCCTCAGAAAGTTACAGGTTAGCATCCCTAGAAAATGTCGAAGGACCCTAAAACAGTATGTGTGTGTGTGTATATACGTATATATACATACATATATATGTGTATATGTGGATGTATGTGTGTGCATGAATGTATATGTATATACATATATATACACATATCTACGTATATGTATATATATATGTATTAAACGAGTCCCCACATGGGACATTTCTCACTACCGCCAGTCTTTGAGACTTCACCCATACATCCAATAGACATTTATTGATACTTACTATGGTCCAGATACTGTAGAGGACCTTAAGGCCTTATGTCCAGTATGTCCTATTCATAATTGCTTGTCTTGACACTGTTATATCTTATAATAGCACTTCAGTGTAAGAAAATTGTTCTGGAGAGTCTATCAAGCTCATGTACTCCAGTGAACCTACTTATTGTCACAACAATGCTTCCATTAACACTTCAAACACCAGCAGATTAAATTTACATTGACTCTCAGTGATTTGCAGATTGGCCCAGAACCATTTGATACATACTTGGCTTGATTCAGGGTGGTTTTGTTTCTGGAGCATCAGGCCTCTTGTGTTGTTACTTTTGTGTCCCTGTGACCAAATTATCTGACACAGACAATTCACGGAGGAGAAGACTTATTTTGGCTTGTGGGTGTTTCACTCTACTTCCAGAGTGTTTCAGTCCTTCACAGCAGGACAAGCATGGCAGAGAGACTCCACCTGAGGCAATGGAGGCATGAAGTTGGGGTGGGGGAGGGCGGCTGTTCACATCCTGGAAGACAGGAAGCAGAGAGCACAGGCCCTGGGGTTCAAAAGCCTGCCTCTCTAACTAAGCCCCACCTTCTAAGGGTTTCAAAGGTTCCCAAACAATGCTACCAGCTGAGGAACAAGCATTCAAAACCTGTGCCTGTAGGGTCCCTTCAGACTCAGACCATAAGGTCTGAATGTGACTATTCCCCACAGGTTTATGTGTCTGACAGATATTGTTTTGGTGATACTGTGGGTCCTTTTGGGCTTGTGACCTAGCTGGCAGACATAAGGCAGGTTTGTGGGTTATAGTTGGGCACTGGTTCTGGTCCAACCTCTCTGAATCCTGATCTTCTAAGATGTGAGGTGTTCCCCAGGCTCCTGTTACCACAGACTCTTTCATGGTTTTACCACCAAGACAGACTGTTGATTCCCAGAATGTGAGCCAAAACAGATTTTCCCTTTGGTTCCTTCTCATCAGGTATTTGACCACAGAAACAGAAGATACTAACACTAGTGATAACCACATCCTAAGGGCCATGGGAGAGACCCTGGAGCTAGCGTGACTGTGCATCTACTGTAATGTTTCAGTGGCCAAAAAAGGATTATATGGAAGAACATAGTTTGGGACAGAGGATTGTGCTTGACTTGTCTTAGCATGGAACAAATGAAGGCATGTGGTAAAGAAACTAAGAGTTGCCATGTTGAAGTGACCCCTGACTCAGACTTCAAAGCCTGATAACTTTCATTACAACAGCCTTCCCAGATAAGCAAGCAAATTTGATTTTCTGTAAGATTTCATAGAAATGTAACCTAAGTTTGTAAGGAAGTATAGTGGTAAGCGCTCAAAGCATCAGGGAAAGATATGCGAGTGCTGAAAACATCTAATGGGTATAAATGTCTCCTGATTCAACATGGCAGAGATAACCAACAGTGAAACCCAAAGGCAAGCAATGAGACTGGAGCTTTCGGTGGTTTGCCTAATTTGGAAATCAACCAACCAGAGAGAAGACGATTATGATCAGTTAGGCATTTTGTCAAACTTCACACTGTAATCTTTAGGCAAAAGCAGGAGAATAACTCACTGCAGGAGTTTAAGAGAGGTCAGCAAAGCAAAAGTCTGACGGGAGAGTGGCATCCAGTGGTTAAGGGGAAACTTGCATTCAGTCACAGCTGCAAGATGGCTGTTGCTGGTTAACCACACTCCAGCAGAGTCTCAGTAGGCTACAGGAAGTGGCCATAACCAGCCTGGGACCCACAAAAGGAAAGAGCTCCACCAACAAGGACAAAGAGAGGTACAGTCAGACTCCTCCTGGAAGGATACAGGGTCTTCCTGAGTCCCATCTCCCCTATCCAACCAATTCTATCAGGTTGCTATTAGCTCTAAGCCAATCACTCGCTGAGCTGTGTCTCACTAATGTGACATAATTAAAGAAGGACAAGACCACTGGATGACAAGTTCAATGGGGATGCAAATTGCTGCTTTCAAACAATGGTTCCCAAGGAAGACAAGAACATCAGCATCCCTGGGCACTTGATGACAATGCAGATTCTCAGACCTCAACCCAGACTTCTGGAATCCGGAACTCTGAGAGTAGAGCCCAATATCTACCAGGCCATTCTGAGTGACTGTTGCAGAAAACAGTGAGTCCTGAAGACAGGAGAATCCCTAATGGAAGTCCATCTCCTGATGGACATTGATGGAGATGGAGAATGGGAGAGACAACGTATTACACACACTGAAATAAAGAAGTTGACAAAAGGGTGGCTCACTTGAGGGCCAATGAGGCAAATGCCTGGACAGAGGCAGCGGGAGCTTCCAAGAGATGGGAAGAAACAGACCAGCTAAATGTGGTGTCTTTAAAATTGAGAACAAAAATGTTTGGACTCAGAAAAAAAAAAGTTTGTACTGGCTGCAATACAAAAATGAACATTTTTTACTCTGGAGAATGAATATAACAAGAGGATAGATAGGAGAGACAAAATGTAACACCTGTGTATAATTTTCTCTACACTGACCACAGACTTCAGCTTCCTCACCTGTAAAGTGGAATACATAACTGAATTTTCCCAGACACTTCAGACTTTGTGTGAATTTGTATTTACTAGATAGTGTGTGAATTACAGTTTCAGCATGCAAGTAATCTCCCACAGTATCATGCACAGCACAGAGGCTTAATAAAGAGCAGCTTCAGGGCTACCATGTACACAAAAGCAGATAAGGGTACTTGTGAAGTTGTCTTCAAAGAAAACTATGGGTGTGTGGATTAAAATATCCGGGATCTTGCTGCCACAAATAGCTATGATCTGTGACTACATTCTAAGGTCCACAGGAAAGGGGCATAATGGGCACATTTGAAGCTCCTAACTTGAGTTTTGTGTTCAGTTTTGAACGCCATTCTCAGGCCCATTGAGAAAACCAGGTACTTCCAAAATGACTATTGAATAGCTTGGGAAACTATTCCATGAGCACAGCAAGTATATTGACTTAACTGTGGCATAATAGTAGCCACAGATATGCAGGTATCCACCATGCCATATGGATATAGACAACTTCAGAGGGCAAATCCGAGACCATGGAGTGCTTAATATTAGAAATAGCAGTGAGTGTTACCAAAGAACTACTTATCTTTCTGGTAACCAGTAGTTAAAATATAATTCCCACGTTTATATAGAAGGAAGATTAAAGCTAAAATTATGGTAGTTTACTAAGATCTCAAAGTTAGCCAGTATAGAACCACAGATTGGCTATGATTTAAATCTTATTCTTGAGACTCTGTATAAAGGCTCATCATGGGTCTTACCCATCAAATAGAGGCTAGCAAATTCATGATCTCTGGCTCTACGATTTGGTCCAGTGGCCAGGACCTCATAGGTGAATCTGGTACCAACCAATATGCAAATGTTATGAAGCAAAAAGTTAGTCTACAGCACTGAGCTTAAACACGGAAGGTGCTAACTGTCACCATGTAGCCAGCTAGCACTCCCCATGAGTAGGGCAGGGCGATGGGTGTGAGCAGCTGCTGTTGTTGATGCTTGTTGCCAAGTGTTTGAAAACCCATGGAGGATATGGATGCCAAGAGCTCTTAGAAACAGAAGAAAGAACAGCCATTTTTCTCCATCAATACAAGATACTATTGGACAAATGCGGGCTTTGGGTTTGGTTAAGAAACACATGTCCATTATACTGTCCTATTGGTAAGTTGTGGTTGTTGACTGGGGTGCAGACATTCTTCAGAGGATTATACTAGCCACAGCTTGGAAGTTCAGGATCCCCAACCATGTGTGTGGTGATGCCTTGTCCTGACTGCTAGGTCAGCCAATGAATGGATTTTTAAATGATTATTGAGTCTCTTCCAACAGAACCTCATTAGCTACGACCATTGTCACCTTGTATCTTGTCAGTGAACTGGGTTTTCAGTTCAGTAGAAGCTTAGAATTTTCCTACTCATGCGGGCAGATTAAAACTCTCAACTAACTCAGGTGTAACCTGTTTAATTCACCATCCACCTAATTACTGCAGATGCTCATAAACCAGGCTGGTGGAAAAGGGTCTGCCACCACAAAACAAAAGAACAAGGAAGCAGGCCTCTCGGTGCCCAGGAGAGGAGGCTTTGCATGGCAGACACCTTAGAAAGCAACAAATGCTCCAGTGAGTTTGAAAATCTATGAATTCTAAGTTAGGGAAAAAAATGGTAGCATAGTCTTTGTGCATTTGGGGTCTGCTTAGAGCAACTTTGAACACCATTTAGTGGTACAAGAAAATCACCTGTTTCCAAATGAGATCTGAATTCACCAGGTTTTTATACAATTCAATCTTTAAAACCTAGTGTTTTTCATTAGAAATGAGCAAATGATGGAGACTAGAATCAAGGACATTGTTCTAAAGTGAACCCTCTGTCCTTCAGATAGGTTAACTTTGAAATAGGAACTTAATTGCAAGTCTTTTGCTCTAAAGAACATTAATTGGATATATCTTATTATGGCAAAAAAAAGATTATGTTTCAAAGGGAGATAACTAAAAAACACCAGACTTTTGTTTTGACAGGTCATTTTTCTCAAAAGGCATACCCAGAAAATAAATTACTTGAGCATATACTTTAAAAAGAATAGAGAACTAATCTTAAAGGACCAGTTAAAATATTTCATGTTTTTTTTAATCCCAAAAGGTTATGGACTAAATGAAAGTTTACAGCTTGACAGAGAATACTATTCTTACCTGTAGAGGGAGAGCTCCATGCAGTGTCTCTGTATTTTGTAAATGACTAGTTTATGGTAACAAAATATTCACCATATCCCTACTAAGTCACTCACTGCTGTGGAGTGGGTTTGGAAACGTGTCTTGGCCCTGTTGCGTAGTAATTGCATCATATTTTGAAAAGTATAGCCAAAGGAATTGAGCAGGGCAATAAAGAAAAGTTTGTGTGCTCCTGACACCATTCTAAGCCTGACCTTGAGAAGACCCCAAATCCATTAATTTCTGCATCTGTAAAGAACAGTGCCTGCCTCTTTGAACATGCAGCCAACTGAAGCTGTAAGTGACTTACCAAACAGATAAAGTCCCCCCCTCTCCTCTCCTCCCTCTCTCTCACTGGTAAATCTGTAGACTCCCTAGCCATTGAGGAGAAAGATTACTCTAAACTCTTTGATTAACTTTGTTTCCATCTTGAGATAGACAGTCTTGAGAACTCTGTCCTGTAAAGAAGTACCACGGCCTTCCCAGAGAACATCAAGCAAGAATTCCCTCAGCAACCTTAACACAGGAAATCCTTCAAAGTTCATTCTCCCAAGTCAAGCCCTAAAAGGCTCACCAAGAAGAAGAAGAAAACAAAACCAGACATTGGTATTATTTGTTCTTGCTCTTTTGGGGGGCCTGATACCCAGCTCCCAAATAAATCACACACAGAGGCTTATTATTACTTATAAAGCCCAGCCTTAGCTTGGCCTGTTTCTTGCCAGCTTTCCTTAACTTAAAATTATCCCACCTATCTTTGGCCTCCAGGCTTTTATCTTTCTCAATTCCTGTATACCTTTTCTTTCCTTCTTACTCCGTGTCTGGCTGGGTGGCTGGGTGGCTGGGTGGCTGGGTGGCTGGGTGGCTGGGTGGCTGGGTGGCTGGCCCCTGAAGTCCTCCTCCTTTCTTTCTCGTTCCTTCCTCCTCTATTTATCCTCTCTGCCTGCCAGCCCTGCCTATCCGTTCTCTTGTCTTTCTATTGACCGTTCAGCTCTTTATTAGACCATCAGGTGTTTTAGACAGGCACAGTAACACAGCTTCACAGAGTTAAACAAATGCAACATAAACAAAAGTAACACTTTAAAATAATATTCCCCAACACAATGGATTTATGGATTGAATATTTGGGACATTTTATACACTTTACAACCCTCTTTGAAATTCATTTTCTCTAAAGGAACTAACAATTGCAGGAAATAAGTCTGTTTAACTTTGAATAACTTGGAATTTTGAAAACATGTTTGACCCTTTCCTCACTGTGGCTATTAAAAATCTCCCTCTGTGTGTCACAAAACATATTACATTTAGGACATGCTTGTTGAGTCACTTGGTACCCATTATCCCTCCACCACCCTTCAGAAATAAGTCACTAATCTTCACACCTATGGAGACAAGGTCTCACTGTGTAAACCAGGTTGGCCAGTAACCCTCCTACCTCTTTCTCCAGAGTGCTAGAATTACAGGCCTTAAGCCACCACACTTTATCATGATGCATTTCTTCCAGTCTTTAACAACTTCAAATTAATATCCTACCAGCTCAGTAGTGCAAGAAGAAGGCCCTCTCTTCACAAAGTAGACCTCACTTAAACTGAACCTATTTGGATCAGCCATCCAACTTCAAACTCCAGCAAGAGATGGACTGGGATGTGGGAAATTGACTAGGTAAGACACCGTTTCTCAAAGGAAACAAGGGCTGTTACCAGAAGAGAGTGGAACAAATGATAGGTTTGAAAAAATCAAATAGGCTTCAGACTGTTAGATAACAAACCACCCAGTGAGTTTCTCCACCCCATGGTGTTAGTCTGCTGCCTGAACAGATATCCACGGAGTTTTTTCAGGAATATAGGGGACATGAAAGATAGCCATAAATCTTCAAGAATAGGACTCTGAAAATGGATATGCTTGTTAGGGAATTCATGATTCCTTCTCAGTCACATACGTTCCTGGTCAGAACCATGCCTCAAGCATACTCTGAAGAGATAACTGATCCAATTATCAAAAAGGTTGCTAGCTGATACATTAGATGTGTATGTGTGTGTGTGTGTGTGTGTGTGTGTGTGTGAGAGAGAGAGAGAGAGAGAGAGAGAGAGAGAGAGAGAGAGAGAGATTCTGTGTCTCTCTGTGTCTAAGCTTGTGTATTTGTGTCTGTGTTTGTATGTCAGTGTGTCTATATGTGTATGCCTGTTTATCTCTCTCTGTGTACATCTGTGTGTATATATGGTTATGTATCTCCCTGTGTGGGCATGTGTACTTGTCTCTGTGTCTCTATGTACCTGTTTGTGTGTATCTATGTTATGTGTGTGTGTTGTGTGTCTCCGTGTGTGTCCTTTTACACTCTCACAGTAGGTTCTAAATTTCTATTTTCCTGTGAGCCAAGAGGAAAGTTCCAAGCTGTAATTTTTGGAGAGTTGGCTATTATGCTGAATACATCAGAGATTGTGGAATTTAATGTCTTTTCATAATGGTCCAGTAGTGAGGAGAAGGTAGAGGAAGCAATGCTGTATAGTGAAAAGGATGCAAGCTTTGAAGCAAAATGTACCTCTGCCTTTTAATCTAACAGTAGCTTATGAGTATCTCAAGGTGACAGGGATTATTCTGTGTGCCAAAGAATCACAAGTAAACAAATATGGAAGTCACTGACCTCAGCTAACGTACACTCCAAGAGAACCTGCATTCAGTTTTTCGATCAATAATTCACCAGCTGTATAAACTTAATTATTATCATCTGTAAAGTAGTTGTGACTACCCATTCTGTATAAGTATGCAGTAAGACCTGCTTGGGATGAGAGCTGGCATGAAAAATAGGCAATAAGTGGTGACTGTTATAATTCCAATTAACACAAATGGTAAAAACCAGAGAAATAGAGTGATACTTCTGTTATAAAAATGAGAATATACAAAATCACATATAACATAAGTAAGTTCTTCCAGTAGACAAAAAAGATAGTCATTATGCTTCCTACAGTAAAATGGAACAAACCAGAAGCAGGAGCAAGCATCCTCATGCATCAACATTTCTGGAACACCCACTGGCTTTTGTCCATTCATTGTTGTGTTTGTTGTGCTGGGGCTGAAGCCCAGGGCCTGTGCACGCCGTACGAGCTCTCTGCATAGCTTCAGCCACTGTGTGGGAATGCCCTCCCTGGAGAATAGTCCTCTGACCTCTGCTCGGTCCTCTTGGTTCTGCAACCGAGCCCTGACTTGACTCTACCTTACTGAACACATTAGAGTAAAAATTCAGACAGCTCAGCTTTATAAAGGATTGTGGTTACTCCACAGAAGTGAAACAACGAGGTGAGAGAAGACCGTAAGGAAACCGTTTTCCATGGCTGCATAACCCCCGCAATAGAACAGTAATAGCTGCTAAATACTAGCCTAGTCCTACAAGTGAGCAGATTATTGAGATTTTCAAAGTGGCAGCTTTGATTTGAAGATTCACCTCATTGACTATCTAATTCATTCCTAATGACATAATCATTGGTGAACAGTAAATGCAATTCAGAGGGTCAGAACTCTCCTATTAGTCATTAGCTTTTATATCTGGAGTGCGGTTTTACTGCTGAGCCTTGGATTTTATTACTTAAAAGAAGAAGAAAGTATCCCCATTTCTAAGGTGATGGTTATTAAAGCACTGCCACAAACTGTACATGGTTATTATAGCACAAATAGAGAGCTGTTTGAAACATGCACAAAACACATTTAAATCTGTATCACTGAAAAAAATTTTTCACAAATAAAACTCAACTAGAGATAAATTAATTACCTTATTACGCTCCACAAGGAGAACAAGCATTAGACAGCCTGCTGCATTGTTTGTGGTGAGCAATCAATATTTTACTGTCTAACCATATTTAACTTTGCATACAGATCCAAATCCCTTTCTACTAGGAATTCTAATACAATACTCTGAGCATAAGTCATGGCCATAGTCGGGTGAATTAAAGATTCCCTGAAATGCACCACATGAAGGAAGTCATATTTCATCTGCATCTATTTCACTTATTCATTACCTAATCCTTCAACTCCCAATTCTCTCTATGGTGCTTTATTAATTTAAACAAACATACTCAGTTTGGACTTTTCTAGTAAAACATAAATACACATTCTTACCCTATCATAGATTATTAATAAATATCCAAAAATGTATATAAGTGAGTACTTATATAAGACTATGTTCCTAAAATGTTGTATTATTAATTTTAAAAATGTTCTTGCTTGTAATAGACCCCTTTGGAAGCTTACTTATAGATTCAATTACCTGTAACTAAAATATTGATTCTCCTTCTACATTCTGAAGATGGATGAGATTGTGTCATAGTGTTTGGGTTTCTAGTGGGCACCCTGAAAGTCTTTTAAATGTGCCTGAGAAATTGCTGAGTGGCAAATTCAAAAACTCTTTAACCATGGGGAGTGTCTTAGTTAGTGTTGCTATTTTGTGTGATGAAACACCATGACCAAAAAGTAAGTTAGGGAGGAAAGGGTTTCTTTGGCTTACACAGCACTGTTCATCATGGAAGGAAGTCAGGACAGGAATTCAAACAGAACAGGAACCTGGAGGCAAGAGTTCATGCAGAGGCCATGGAGGGGTGCTGCTTACTCCTCATGGCTTGCTCAGTCTGCTTTCTTATAGAACTCAGGACCACAAGCCCAGGGGTGGCACCACCCACCATCACCTGGGCCCTCTCCCATTGATCACTAGTGAAGAAAATGCTTACAGTTGGATCTTACAGAGGCATTTCCTCAGTTGAGGTTCCTTCCTTTCAGATGACTCCAGCATGTGTCAACCTGACATAAAACTAGCCAGGACAGGGAGGATATATTTTCATGACTATTTATGGTGATTTTAACTTACGGTTGGTTTTCAAAGCCACCATACATGTGGCTAGATAGAGGGGTGTGGTCAGTCCTTTTCTTACTGCTGTATCTCAACCTTCCTGACAAGGAGCAGGTTAATGGGGGAAAGGTTTGTTTTGACTCACAGTCTGAAGAAACACAGTCCGCTGTGGAAGGGAGGGCATGGTGACAGCAGTTTGAGGCCGTGGAGAACACTGTGACCACACACAGGAAGCAGAGGACAGACAGCAAATAGTACAGACTGTAAAAGCACAAGAGCTGTCCCCAGTGACCAACTTCCTCCTAAAAGGTCTATAAAATCTCCAAACAGCATCACTAGCTAGGGACCAAGTATTCACACAACGAGCCTGTGGGGCCATTTCATACCCCCAGGGACTGGTGACTAAGGAGACAGTGGTGAGACAGGGGAACCTCGTAACAGCGATGGGTTTGTTTTTATTTCTGTACACATTTCCATACATGTAATATATACACAGTTATTATAAATCACATGTGTGTGTCATGCATACTAGGAAATAGATACAGGAAATCTGATTTTTGTGTTATCTTGAAGTTACTAAACTTCAATTATAGATTATAAGAGTGAACAATGTTTCCAGTACTTTACACTTAATGTCTAAATTTAACCAATGTTTTCCTCCTTGTCCATGATTTCTCTATTTTACAAAATCAAAGTTAAATATTCTCTTCCAGTATATTTCTTAGTAAACTTTATAATCTATACTGATATTGGGTATTTCTAAGACTTAACATTGGAGTTTAGAGAAAAGCAATATCTCTTGTTCTAGTCATTGAAACTGCACACAGCAGTGCCCTGCCTCATCTGGAGGAAGTAAAGACTCCAAAGAAGTAAAAGGCAAAGTTTTCATATAATGGAGCTGAGTGGACTTGCTACCCAATGTTAACACAATCATTAACCCAGTTCCAGCACTAAAAACAAACAAGTTATTTGAGAGGATGAGCAATGCCTTCATATAATATTAATGATAATATTTTATAATCCTCAGAGGCAAAGACTCACCCATTTATCAACAGGAAGTCCTTTTGCAGATTTTCCCAAAGGCGTAACATTCTCAAACTATGCTTTTTCAAAAAAAAATTTTAAAATATAGATGCTTTTGTTAGAGGGAAAATGTGGGGGTTTGATGGAACAGGAAGTCACTATTCCTTTCTTCCCATGTCTCTAAAAAAATAATAAGTAAATACAAGTAAAGATTATGCCAAGAAGCCTTCTGGAGTAATTCAGTCTCAGTCCTGACTGAGGCAATGTTCACAGACATCAGATTTGGTCACTAAAACATAACAAGCACCAGTTATTCTAAATCCTCTGCTACCTAAAGTTCATAGTTGAGACATAACTCATCACACTGTCTCATGCCATTGGTCATGATTCTTGGTCCTTTATCTTTAATTTACAGAAAATAGGGAGGGAGGGAGGGAGGGAGGGAGGGGAGGGAGGGAGGGAGGGAGGGAGGGAGAGAGAAGAGAAGAGAAGAGAAGAGAAGAGAAGAGAAGAGAAGAGAAGAGAAGAGAAGAGAAGAGAAGAGAAGAGAAGAGGAGAGCTGACAATACAGCTCAGCAGTGAAGGTCTTGCCAGCATCAAGGCCCTAGCTTCAGTTCTCAGCACTACAAACAAAACCTACCTTCAGTTGGAACCTCTTGTCATGTTTTACCAAAAAGCCTTTAACAACTGACCATATTTTATAGACTTTTCCTAAAAACTATACCTTCCACCACAACTCTGCTTTTGCCTATGGAATCCCTCCCTAGTCCACATGTAATAACAATCCTAATATTTCCTTACTAATATTCCGAGTAATGGTGACCTTTTGCTTCATTCTGTTTAAATCCTCCGCCAATAAGTGAAGTGTGGAGAGTGTCTGAAAAGTCACCATGAACTCCACAAAATCCCAAGTAAGATTTTTTACCAAAATTTTAATATATGGAATTCCAGGTTAATCACTTTCATAAGACTCATGGCACACTACAGTCACATTTGTTATTATTAAGAACATTACTTTGGCTCTTCATCCAGATGCCCACAAATCCCTCTGGACCATTTTCTTCAGAGAAATGTCCTCTAGCATTGCGCGTCCCAGCGGTTTGGAAGTTCACAAGTATAATCGTCGAGCTCCTTTGTCAGAGGTTGTGGAAAGCTACGTTTCTAAAGTCAGAATTGTGGCTTTAAAAAGGAACAAACTTAAGATATGTTTGTGACTACAAAGCGTGATGCCATAACACATTTGATAAAGAGAATATGAAGAAAAAGCAACCATTCTCCTAAAATATTCAGAAAATTTTCCAAGAAATAAAAACTACAGAGTGCTAATTGAGAAGGTCCATGACCAAACTGTAAGAGAAATTAAGACAGAGACTAGAAGGAAACAACAAATCTGCAGAGCTAAGGGGATAAAACAAAACCCGTGGCCACAAAACCGAGGTAGACTTTGGATTTCAGATTGCCAAGGATCATATGGGAAAAAAAAAACAGAGAGAATCCCCAGGTTGCCTGAAATTGAAGAAGAATCATAGGGACATCAGATGTTCCACCAGCAGCATGAGCTAATGATCATAACAGTGTATTTCTTTTTAAGTTAATAGAATTGATTTTGAACCAAAATAATAAGTGAAGCAAAGTGGATGTATTTTTAGACAAAATGCTTATCTCTGTGAGTCATTTAAGGAAGAGGAGGAAGAGGAACAAGGTAATAGACAGACACACACACACACACACACACACACACACACACACACACACACACACACAAGAATCCAAGAATCCTAATTTCTAAGGCAGGAACCCAGTAAATGTGTGTCCTGGTGGGAGGGTTGTACAACAGAAAGCGGCACAGTGGTTCATAGGCAGGAAGTTAGGGAATGCAGGAAGAATCTTTTAAGAAGGAAGCATTTCCTGATGAAAGAAAAATTAATACTTAAATCTGAGCATATGTTTATTTTGTCACGGCTGGGAGAAGAAAATCTATTAGAAACTTTTTTTAAAAAAAGGTTATATAAGAAAAAACATGATTCAATACGAAAGAATTAATACTGGCATGATTTTGAGCAGTGGTTTTAATGCTTAAGGTTCAACCTTCCTAGTACCTCAGTACAGTTCCTCATGTTGTGGTGACCCCCAACCATAAAATTATTTCATTACTACTTCATAACTGTAATTTTGCTACTGTTATGAATTGTAATGTAAATATCTGGTATTTCCAATGGTCTTAGGTGACCCCTGTGAAAGGGTCATTTGACCTCCAGAGGGTCTTGACCCATGGGTAGAGAAGCACTGGTTTTAAGCATTTAAGGCTGGTGAGCATGATAAGCTGAAAGGCCTGTATGGAGAACGGATTTGGGTATGGCACTGGGAGCCTGTCTTCAGTGATCACTCACCCATCAAATGCTGACCCTTCGTGTCCTTATCCTTCTTTCTTTTTAAAATGTTTGTATTTAATTAAAATATAATTACATTGTTTTTCTTCCATCTCCTCCCTCCAATCCCTTCCCATGTGCCCTCTTACTCTTTAATTACTATTATTACATCTATAAGCAAACAAATATATAAATGCAACCTGCTGAGCCCATGTAGTGGTGCTTATACACATGCTTTTAGACCTGACCATTTGGTAAGTTCCTTCAGCCTCAGAGAACTGTTTAGCCCAGTGTTTCTTCCCTATAGGGGTGTCTACAGCCTTAGTTAGGAACAGTTACCAGCGTCTCCTGCCATTCCTGCCCTTCTCACTGCCTTACAACCTCTCCTTCCTCTGTGCCCATTAGTCTTTGCTTTCTCGCATCTCTTTGAGTGCATCTCCCAAGAGCACTTCCCATGGGCTTCTCCATTCTCAAGAAACTTGATTTAAGACACATATTTAGGGCCTGGGAAATGACCCAGTAAAGCCCTGGTTACACAACTGTAAAGACTTGAGTTCAGATCCCTGGGATCAGCCAGACGTAATTACACAAGCCTGATGTACACAGTGGCCAACAATGTCTCAAACAACGCAGAAAGCAACTCCCAAAGTTATCATCTGATCCCCACACACGGACCTTGGCCCAAGCATACACATGAACATACACACTCATACACGCACACACATGACACACATGCACACACGTAATGTATGCATTCCCATACACAGAGATGGGGAGAAAGAGAGAGATTGTTTTACGAGACATCAGTGTAAAGCCATTCTCAGAAGACTGCACACAGTTCTGTCCCTGTGACTGTAAATAAGATTCACATGGTTTTTATGACTTTTCCTGGGGAGACACAAAGAAACATTAGTTCACCCTTGACAGCACACCAAGGACAGACCAAAGGAATCATCCCATCCCATGAGCAGCTTGGTGAACGAGGGAGTTTTTGGGAGTCACTGGCAGGTGCACAGGAAACTCAAGCAGCTGCATCACCAAAACCCTGCTCCAGTGTGAGTAAAGATGCCCCAAAGCTGCATGCCGGAGGGAGTTCCCTGCACGCTGTGCAGGCAGCTGCACCCACAGTCTCCTCATCTCCCCAACCCCTGCTTATGCAACCTCAGAGAAACCTTGTGAGGCTAGTCATTTTCTTGTGGGTTCTTTTTCTTTCTCTCTTTTACAGTTTTTTGTTCGTTCATTTGTTTGACAGTTTCATGTATTTATATAATGAACTTTAGTCATTTCCATCCCCATTCTCCTCTCTCATACTTCTCCCTCTTCAGCTGACACACTTCTCAGCAAGTCCCTTCCTGTGCCGGTCGTGTGGCCCACTGAGTTTGATTAGTTGCTTTCCTCCTATATCGGTGGGAGGTTACTCCGTGAAGCAAGGACAACTTATCTGTGGCTACACCACTAAAGAAAACAACATCCCTCCCCAACAATACTTCATTGCCAATATTTCTTCTGGGAGGGTTGGGGCTTTGGAAACACCAGCCTGCTTCATGAGTTCTTGTGATGTGCTTGTGTTTTGTGACCTTCTCTACTTCAATGAGGGAATGTCTTTGTGCTGGATAGTTCTATTCAACTTGATGCAAGCTAAAGTCATCTGAGAGGAGGGAACCCCAATTAAGAAAATACATCCATAAGACAGACACAGCTGTAGGGCATTCTCTTAATTACAGATTGATGTGAGGACCCAGCCCATGGTGGGTGGTGTCATTCCTTGACTGGTGGTCCTGGGTTCTATAAAAAAGCAGGCTAAGCAAGCCATGAGAAGCATGCCAATAAGCAGCACCCCTGCATGGATTCTGCATCAGCTCCTGCCTCCAGGTTCCTGCCCTGACTGAATTCCTGTCCTGACTTCCTTCGTTGACAGTCTATGATGTTGAAGTATAAGCCAAATAAACCCTCTCCTCCCTGACTTGATTTTGGTCATGGTGTTTCACCACAGCAACAGCAACCCTAGGACAGTCTTGATCTGAAGGAAACAGTTACACAGCACATGAAAGAAAGGCAAGAAAAGAAACAAAAAGGCATGAGAGGAGGCCAGAGAGTGAAGAGACCTAAATACCACACAGAAGGATGTGCTCAAAGCCAGTGTTGCCTTGGTGAATTAACCTCTATGTCTTCATTTGGTTATAAAACTTGGGCTTTTGTTAAGAACACCAAGATAGCATCTATGTAAATGCTTTGATGCTTTGTAATGAGACTTGGGTGTAAATATTTTTAATAGACTTCAGTCCACAGTGTTCTAACATGGCTGCAGGCCTGGTAGAGTTGGCCAACTATGAATACATTACAAAAACTAAAACCCTCCATACTAAGGGACTGCAAAGGCCTGGGGCCAGTGGAGCAGAGGAGGTGACTCAAGAGCTGCCGCCTGGGAACTGTCACCCTCTACCCCATTCTCCATGAATTTCATGTGAGTTTGTGCTGATGGGATTGAGAGAGGATGGATGAGGGAGCAGGCCGAGGAGAGTTGATAAGAAAGGAAGGCTGCTGTGGAGCTCTTTAGGACAATGACACAAATGTCCCTGCATCATGATGGTACCCACAGTTAAGAGAGGACTGTTGTTCACTGCTGCCAGGAGGAGGATGTGGCACCGGCTCTGAGAGCATCAGAAAATGTGCCGTGTTGTTCCCACCAAGGAAATCTGCAGAGTGGTATTGAAGATACTCTCCGGAAAAGTGGGTCCTGTGGAGAGCAGCCCAGCCGTGGCCACAGAGGCAGTAAGCCATCACAAGAGAGAGGGGCTCTAAGCAGAAGAAGCCAAAGAAGGAAGAAAGAAATGGGAAGGTCCGTGGTACTCATCACAAACATTATGGGCCTCCCAGTGATGAGGGCTAGGCCTTTCCATACAGAGGTCTCACACTTCCGATGAGAGGAAAGGGAGAAAAATGTGTGCTGGTTAGCTAATGCGGTACCATCTCAGCCAGGATTCATGTAGCCTGGAAAAAACACATAATAACCATTGTTGTTTACAGATAATAGCAATCTCAAAGGAAAAATGTCCTTCATTTCTTATTCATCATTGCCTAGCCCTGCTGTCTATGAATGACTGTGAATAAATGTTGACTGAATGAATAAATAAACAAGCATAGGACTCTTCCATCCTGCCAGGTTTCCCTGAAATTACCACATGAAAGATGTGACTTTCAGGCCTCATGAGTAGCACATCAGATTCACAATCAATGAATAACAAGTGAATGAAATGAAAATCTAAAGCTTCTGGAAGATTCCAGAAGCTTTCAAACCTCCATGAGTGTCATCTGTAAATGTATCTAAAAACTCCTCTGGAATCATAATAGTTTCCATCTGTAACATCTCCTTGGGGTGGTAAATGTCATATGTTACCATCCCCTGGGTGAATAGCACATCCTCCCCCTGTGCCTGTCTGTCTAAAACTCTGCAGAGTGTTATTTGTCATCAAGAGTGTCTTTCTACAGGCATACTCGGAGTGTTCACACTCGCTAATCATTCTGTGTCTGCCCTGAGCGGCACTAAACTCCAAGTAGCTTCTCTGGCTCAGCCGTGCTGTTCTTACTGACTTTGCTGAGAACAACATGCTTTGACCCAAGTCATTAAGGTCATAAATCACAACATGCAAAATCTTACCATCTAACCACATTCCCTCCAAAGGCAGAGGTCACATCAAATGGCTTTTTCACTGTAATTAAAATCATTGTCCCAAGTAAAACTGCCAACTAGATTTCCCATGTCTTTCTTGGCTGGACCCCAGAGTTCATTAAGACTTGAGACTCCTCTACTCAAAAGGCCCAGGATGATACATGACAAAATAGATAGAAGTTTAGGGTTTGTTTTTAGAAGGCATAAGTTTGCTGATAATTGTATAAATAACAAAAACTACTTTTGAAATAAAATGCCCTGCATGTTTTAAACTGAGAAAGATCCTATTTATTTCCTCCCTTTGAACATACCTTGGGAAGAATATTCTGATTTTATCCAATAAATATAGCTCAGCCCATTTTTCTCATCAGACTTTCTTCTCCTGCTAAATTTCCCTAAGTATAGTGTAATATTGGCATTCTCAATGGAAACACTGTCTATTTCTCTGGTCTCCTATAAGCTGTTTATCATTTGCTTCTCAATGCCAGACAAAATTAATCTTCTAAAAACAGATTACACTCTAAGATGTTTTACAGCTAAAAGCTCCATCAAGACTTTTTCACAACTTGTTAATGGAACTGAAGCACCAGATAGGTAAGCACCCCAGGTGCTGTAACATCGCTCGCTCCCACCGCCTTCAGCCACGCCCTCGGGGCAGCTTCACAGGCATCTAGGAAGCCTTTCTGTTTCATAAATCATTAAAATCCTTCAGGACCTTCTGCATGAGCCAGAGATTTTCTTAGAGTGTTTAGCATCAATAACAATGAAAACTGGCAGGACGACATCTTAAGAATCTCCAATATGTCATGAGTCCTGACTGCTTCTTACTGAAGAACTACTAAAGTGAGAACAATTTTAACACCCTCCCAACACACACACCACTCTCTCTCTTTCTCTCTCTCTATCATACACACACACACACACACACACACACACACATACACACACACACACACACACACATACACACACACACACACACATACACACACACACACATACACACATACACACACACACACATACACACACACATACACACACACATACACACACACATACACACACATATACATACACACACACACACATACACACACACACATACACACATACACACACACATACACACACACATACACACACATATACATACACACACACACACATACACACACACACATACACACATACACACACACATACACACACACATACACACACACACATACACACATACACACACACATACACACACACATACACACACACACATACACACACACACATCATGACATTACAGCTAATCCTGCCCTTTTTCTTACAGATATTATAACAAAAATTATAACTTTCAATCTCTTTATATGCAATAGCTATAAGACAAATTACATGACCATGTGTTATACATTATGACAATGGGAGATTTTGCTCAGTAGAGGCTTTTCGTTAGAAAATACAAGGTTTTATCAAAGAAGACAACCTAGCCCTATTAGGACTCGGTGTTTGTTTGTTTGTTTGTTTGTTTGTTTTTCTTGTAGCTGCTCGGGCCAAAATCTAAGGCTCCTCCTTGATTTCTTTCTTTTTTCTCATCCACAGCCAACTATTGACAACCTTGACAGCCCTGATCTAATAAGGTCACAATCCAACTTCTCACCACATCAACAAACACAGCCTTCCTCATCCAAGCTTGTCATAGTTGGCTTTCTATTGCAATAAAGACCATGATCAAAAGCAATTTAGGGAGGAAAAGGTGTATTTGGCTAACAAGTCATAGTCTATCATTCAGGGAAGCCAGAAGCCTTGAAACAGGAGCCGATGCAGAGACCATGGAGGAACACTGCTCACAGGCTTGCTTCTCATGGCTGGCTCAGCCTGCTTTCTTATACAATGCAGAACCACCTGCCCTGGAATAACACTACTCACAGTGGGCTGTGCCCCCTGCCACATCAATCATTAATCAAGAAAATGCTCCCTTAGACTTGCCTGTAGACCAGTCTGCTGGAGACAGTTCCTCAATTAATATTCTAGCTTGCAACAAGTTGACAAAAATCTAAACATTGCCAAGTTGACCTCTCAGATTCCTCCTTTATTCCTCTGTTATCTACTTTCCATCAAAAGACACAATCTTTTAAAAAGACCATTCATAGGCCCTAGTGGAGAACATATTATTGTTGTTTTGCTAAATGGACATGTTATCAAACTGCCTTCTAAATACTTAGGCTTATATCCAGAGATCAGCCTGTGAAATGCTGTCATCTGGACATGACATGGCTATTGCCCTCATGAATTCATTGTGACAATATGATGACCTTCACAAGCTCAAACCAATAAGATAGTGAATATTTTATCAGATAACATTAATTGAACAATGTTCCCTGAGCCTTGAAGAGGGAGTTTCTCCCTCCAGGAAACACCTCATGGGTATACTCAGAAGTGTGTCTCCTAGTTGATTCCAGATACCTTCAAGATGACAAACAAGATTAACCATCACACATAGCAAATACAATTAAATCCCTGCAAAGCTTGTCATCAATCTTTAGTAGTTCCTATCATTGCTCTTGGCTGTACTCGATGACTCACTGTCCCAGCATGGAAAGAGTTAGCCCTCTTTGGCTCCAGAGTCTGGATCCAACCCAACCTGGCCCATGAAAATACTGGTCCAGCAGCTTCCCAGAGAGTCCATGTAACACAAACCCCAAATGAAATTCCTAGCCAGTTGTTCAGTGAGAAAGAAGAGATAGGAAGAAACAAGCCTAAATCACTCTGCCTTCATGCACTGACAGTTTTGAAATATCGATATCCATACAGTCTCTCTGCAACTGTTCTCAGTTTGGAGCTAGAGTGTTCAGTTTCGTGTGTTTAAGACTCAGTCACCAGCCTGTGATGCTATTAGGAAGTTGTGAAAACTCCAGGAGACACAGTCTAGGGGGAGGAAATCAGATCACTGGGGTCTGCCCTTGAAAGAAATACTGAGACCCAAAACCTTGTCTTTCTTCATGGCCACCAAAGGTGAGCAGCTTTCTCTACCATGGGTTCTTTATCATAACAGACATTTTGTCACAGGACCAGAAATAATAGAACCAAGCACCTGTGGACTGAGAACTCTGACGCCATAAGCTGACCCCCTCTTTTCTTCGTCTCAGTTACTCTGTCACAACAGCAGAAGGCTGACTACACAGCAAGCCATCTGCTTTCTTCCTAGGCTACAACCAACTCAAAATCCACACCTCTTACTTGTTTTCCTGATTTCTTTCTATTTTACTTTTCCTTCACTTGGTTGCCCTGGGATTGTATCTTACAAAAATATTGGGATATACTCCAAGTTTCAACTCTATGTTCTAGAGAATCAAAAGTACATTCATACACACACATTCACACACACTCTCTCACATACAAACTTGCACACAACACACACTCTCTCACATACACACTAACACATACTCTCTCAGAAAAACATTCTATCACACACTCACATAAACACATAAACACATGCTCTCTCACACATATAAAGACACACATATACACACAGATACTCACAGATACTCTCTCTTAAACACAGTCTCACATACACATATATACTCTCTCACACACATTTATATTCTCTCTCTCTCTCTCTCTCTCTCTCTCTCTCTCTCTCTCTCTCTCTCACACACACACACACACACACACACACACACACACACTTCCCTCAGTCTAGACAAGACCTATTTATGTGTAGGGCATATTTTAGGGGTCATATGCCTTCTCTCTATGTAAACCTAAGCAGAATGTGCACATCTTCAGCCCTGAGTCCACTGCACATGTCCTCATAGACACCCACCCAGGAGTGATCCTTCCCACATCACAGGCCCTCCTCCTGGTGTTTATAGTGATGCTCTTCACTGACAGCATATGATGTGCGAGGCTTTGTGGTGACTTTAATCCTCACAACAACCCTGGAAAGTATCAAAACAATCTAAAAATTCATTCATGTTGATTTTGTGATTTACTATGTTCCATTCTGGAGCTATTTGTCTGGATAAAGCTGACCTCGTCAACAGAAGCTATTTGTCTGGATAAAGCTGACCTCGTCAACAGAAATGAATCACTCTGGCACACTTTCATGCATGAGGAACGAGGGGCTCCATGGAGCAGTCAGGGGTGTTTTCTTCTTCGTGTTCCTCCGCAGTTCACAGACCCACACAAATCATGGAGTTGTGGCTTTGGAAGTAGCGTGGCATTGTTTAATAAGGATGTGTTATGTAAAGCCCCTTGAAGTCAGACAGGTCTTGCATTTCTTGGTATCCTGTATTTGCTTCTGAATTTGATGTCAACCTCTATTTGTTAAATGCACTCATACTTTCTTCAGTTTCTACAACTGTGTCGAGAGTAACGAGGCATCCACACAGAGAGAGGACCCAGGCCTCTTTAACTTTCTGACATTCAATAAATTGCAGCTCAAGATATCCAGGTAAAAACCAAGCTACAAATTACATAACTGACTGTTAACTACACTAACCCTGGCAAGAAGAATGCTTGTCCTAAGATTTCTGTAAAGAAATTCTGACATAGAAGAGAATTTAAAAATTCCCAAACTCAAGTGAATAAGGAAATGATGGAGGCAACATTCTTCCCCTCAATACATGCCATTTATGTAACACATTGTAAGTAGATTCAGTGACAAAAAAAAAATTGGCTCAAAAAGAATTTTAAATTATTCTGAAGATGATTTAAATATATGGGCTTGCATACATTTTCATTAATAATGACTTCACTGCCTGTATAATTGTGTCCTGACACATTGATTAATGATATAGATATACTTTGAAATAATGGTAATGGTAACATGAAGTGATCACAATTTACAAAATATTTAACAAATAAATATCTAAAATATAAAGAAACTGTGCAATTTTTCTAATGATGTTTAAATTTAAGCAATATTACATCCATTATTTTAAATAATTACAGCAAACAGGTTAAGGGGAGATTTGTTGAGACAGGGTTTCACTAAGTAGCTCAGGCTGACCTCACTATGTAGCTAAGGTTGGCCTTGAACCTGTGCCTTTCCAGCCCCGGTGTCTTAAGGACTGGGGTTACAAGTGTGAGTCACCATGTTGAATATAAAGTTTGCCCTTAAGAGCAAACCACAAAAGGAGTATATGGCTACAGAAACCCTGATTTCTTCTGCTTTGCTGAATATTAAGGTGCTGTGTACAAAACAATACAGCATAAGACAAATGGACACTGCAGTCAGGATTTTTCAAACCAATTCTTTCAAAGAAGTTCACTGGAATTTGAACCCATTTTCATAAGATGCATAGAAAACACTCCCAAATTTTTGCAAAAGATGGGACAAATCCCACAGCATTATAAGAATTTGGTTGGTAATTTAAATGAAATTATGGGCATTTCTGGCTGGTTTTGTGTTTTACCAAGTCTCAGCACATAGTTCTCACTTGGTTGGTTTGTAATAATAAAACAATGAAGAATTCAGCCAGACACAGTGACATACGACTGTCATCCCAGCACTTGGAAGTGGAGGCAGGAGGCTCAGCAGTTCAAGGAGAAGGTCAATGTAGCTTCATCTACATAAGAAATTTGAGGTCATCCTGAGCTACATGAGACCCTGTCTCAAAACAAGGAAATAATACAAATAACAACAACAATAACAACAATAAAATAGATGAAGAATTTCATTTAAATATGTGGATAAGGTAAAATCTCAACAGTAAATAGTACTTTGATGGTAAACTGTTAGACCAAGTGGCTCTTTTGACCAAAATCTTAAAGATTTTGGCTAAGTTTTCTGAACACTCACATGCTACATTCAGCATTGTTTACCCTGATGTATGCAGCAAGCATTAGCAGCTAAGGAGTTGGAGCCAGGAGTACACAAAATGTTTCCTGATACCAGTGAGACATTCAACTTTGGTTTTTAAAGAGCACTGAAATGGAGTTGACTCTTTAAAACAAATTGAGATGGAGGTAACCATGGCCACATTTTCTTCCAAACAGATGTGAGGAAAGTGCTGGGAAGAACTACAGACATGTGAATACAAGAAGAGAAGTGTCCAAGTAGTTACCCTTTTCTGTGATGGAAACAGGGTCATTCTAGGCATGGATGTCTCAAGTATATTTGTCAAGTGACAATAATGAAAGTAAACATAGCCTATCCTTTCAAGGTGACAGTAGTGTTTCAATAATGAATAAGAAGGAGCTGCCTGGAAAAAAACATTTAGGATAGGTGTGTGGATAGACTTCCACTATTAGTTGATTTTGATGACAACAGAAGATAAGTGCATCCATTGTCTAAATAAAAAAAAAAAAAACTCACATCAGTGCATTCCAAATGTTTGAAAACATTTTTTAAACTTCCTTAAAACTCTTCCAAGTAGCCGGGCGGTGGTGGCGCACGCCTTTAATCCCAGCACTCGGGAGGCAGAGGCAGGCGGATCTCTGTGAGTTCGAGGCCAGCCTGGTCTACAAAGTGAGTTCCAGGAAAGGCGCAAAACTACAGAGAAACCCTGTCTCGAAAAAACCAAAAAAAAAAAAAAAAAACCTCTTCCAAGCCAAGAATTTCAGTGGAATTCAAATGGGAATTCTCCCAAATCAGACCTACCGTTTTTGTACAATACATTCTTCTAAAACAAAAAGAAATCCAGAAAATTTTCAATAGTTTAAATATTAAGAAAATTCTATTTAAATGACTGTATCAAAGTGTAAAAAAAAAGTGACACATGCTCAAATACAAAAACAATCTTTAAAAAAGACTTGCATCATTAATAAAAATGAAGCAATGATGTTTTGTTTCTTCATTAGCTAAGCCTTTGATATGATAGTTTTCTCTATAATTGGCAAGTGTGGTGGTTAGAGAAAATGACCCCCATAGGTTCATATATTTGAACACTTTGTCAACAGGGAGTAGAACTGTTTGGGAATGATTAAGAGGTGTGACCTTGCTGGAGGAGGTGTGTCACTGGGAGTTGACTTTGAGATTTCAAAAGCATATACCAGAGCCAGTCTGTCCATCTGTCTTTCTCTGTCTCTCTGTCACTGTCTCTCTCTCTCATCTCTTTTTTTCTCCCTGGCTGCCTGTAGGTCAGGATATGAGCACTGAGATCTATTCCTGCCTGCCTGCATGCTGCCATCATGCTTCCTATTATCATGATAATAGAATAGTACTCTGAAACTATAAACAGGCTCCCAGCTAAATGTTTTCTTCCATAAGAGTTGCCTTGGTCATGGTGTCTCCTCACAACAATAGAATACTGACTAAGAGAGCAAATACATAAATATGTTGAAGGTGTATAGTCAAAGCGTTTTTAGTAATAAGAACAAACAAAAATCTTGGAATGCCTCATTCCTGGTGTCAGTGTTAGTCATGAGGCATTTAGTGAAGCCCTACATCCAGGGCAACATACAAATGCAAGCTGCAGGGCTCTCTATCCAATACCTGCTGAGTCAGAGTGTCTCAGAGCAGGGGACAGGGATGTGGAGTTTACAGGCTCTAGAAGTGACTCTGATGCATTTTGAAATGCATTTGCTCTGAAACAAATCTGATCCAAATGCTTATATTTAGCAGTTGCCTGTCACTGAATAGAGACTAATGTCACATCCATGCAGTCAGTGCTTCCTTCTTGTCCTGTTTCATGATTCCTTGTAGAGTTGGATCCACATGATACTCATTCTCTGTTCTCCCTTGCTTTTGCTCTTTTCTTCACTTGGAATTTCTCTCAGCCTTACTGAGTCTATAACCAAAATCTCCACAACTTTCAATGTTTGCATTACAAATTGTCTATTCTAAGACTTGCAAAATATCAGAAGAGAAATAAAGCTACCTGGCAATTCTCCTCCCCTCCTTACAGTTCTCACGTATTTCTTTTTACTGCCCAGAGCACTCATTTGTTCGTTTCCTCCTGGCATTTAACTCCTGTTATATTTCTCGATGCAGTCTAGTTATTTGGGTACACTCCAAATTCCTTCAACAATCTGCAGGCTCCTTGTGGAGGCCCACAAAGGTTTTCTAGTGAGATCTAAGTTTGCTTTACCCAACAGGGCTGTACTAGAGGATTGCCTGACCCTGTGCATGGTTTCTAGGTGATTGGAAGGATCTACACTTGGCTAGAGGGAGGTCTTTGCTCCACCCCTTGGCATTTCTATAAATGATCCTTTAGAAGAGATAGAAGGGGCCACTGGATAAGGATCCAGGCCCTCCGGAGGCTATCCTGTGTTTCTATCTGTTTCTCTCCCCTCTATCCTATCTAAATATTTCTCATTTTACCCTCCTCAAGAGTACCCTGGGGCAGAGGGATGTGGGAGTAGGTCTTTCACAGATGGCACCCAAACAGGGACCAGGGACTTGGCAAAATGAAGGTAGAGGGCCCTGTGGGAATTTTGGGCATGTCCAGTTATGTTGCAAAATTAAGGTAGGGAGTATTCTATTTTGGGGAATGA
This sequence comes from Peromyscus californicus insignis, assembly GCF_007827085.1. NCBI lineage: Eukaryota > Metazoa > Chordata > Mammalia > Rodentia > Cricetidae > Peromyscus > Peromyscus californicus. The sequence goes on along the minus strand of NW_026294491.1, from coordinate 66,579,272 downwards.
AAGTAAAGTGGCTGAAAGATGCCCAAGTGAAAAGTGAGGCTGCAATGAGTGTATCTCTCTAACTAGATTTCTTTCTTTTTTTTTTCTCTCTCTCTTTCTATCTAAAAAATTTAAGGAAAAATATAAGGCAGAATATATAAATGAAGTGTAAGAAAAAACTTAGGGTAAGAAGGAAAAATATAAGGTATAATATATGAATACAGAGTAAGAAAAAACTTAGGATAAGATAAGCAACAAGACAGAGGAACAATGTCCTTGATTTTCCAACTATGGGATTATGAACATAAACTCCTGGGAAGAATCGGAGTCATGAAAAAATGCTATGAGAAAAATGGGTAGAAAAAGATTCCTGTGGAAACTTTGGCCTGTAGACAGTTTAAATCTAAGTCCTGGGTGGCAGAGGAAAGAATTTTCCCTGAGGTAGATTTGGATGAAATAAAACTCTTCAATCCACTGACATTGATACTGCATGATAACATCATACCATCAAAATTAGTATCCTCTTGGCCATGAAGCTGAGAATTGGGAACAGAAGTCTTGGAGGAAATTTAGTAATTGTTCTCTCAAAAACTGAAAGCTTTTCCAGTCCTTTCTTCTCAGATTTTTAATCTTTCTGTAGAGGCAAAAATTAAATTCACCTGGAATAAACATCTATCAGAATGGGAGAGTCACTTGTAACTGCCCTAGCATAGAAAAAAATCCCCTGGAGCATTGCAGATCTTTGCTGTTAGTGTTGTATCTCCACTTCTAACCAGCAATTGGGAAGCAATTAACAGAGGGCCAGGGACCAAGCACCTCTGAGTTTCAGTGCATTCCATAGATAATGGGGTCCCTGCAGTTGCCAGGCACTTTCCTCAAGGGTGGAGCCATGGCAGAGGCAGTGCAGGAACCACCTACCCAACCGTGAGCCCTGAGTCAGTAGGTGGAGCTATGCCATGCCTTCAGCTGTGAAAAAGGCTCTTTTGAAAAAGCTCTTTTTTTTCTACCAGGGAAAAGATCTTTCTGAAAAAGTTCTTTTTTCAAGTACTCTCATTCCTTTTCACTGACCTGGTGAGGTGGGGGAGCAAAGTTGCTTCTGGCAACAAGTATCTGTCGGAGTGCACACAGACAGATGCAACCTGCTCCAGGGACAGTGTCAGGTGAAGGATCTGATTAGAGAGGTAACACCTGTCAAACAGTAATGCAGGCATCCTAATGCAAGTTTAGGGAAGATAAAAACCTCCTGTGGTAAAAGCAAAAGCTTAATTTTGTTCAACACAAATACAGACCATATGAATGGAAGTTTTCTCCTGGACCCAGAAAGGCAGCGTGGGAAATGTAGTTTGTTCATAACAGCATGATGATATAGAGAAAGACAGTTTGGGAAATGTAGTCTGTAATGTAGTTTGTAACAGCATGACCGTATAGAGAAAGGCAGTTTGGGAAAGGAAGTCTATAACCAAAATGAAGGTACTACACTGCCCCCAAACCATTTTTTCAGTATTTACACGACTACAAAGAAGTTTTTTTCCAAATGATGTTAGAATGCTTAGCCTTATCTACTGGGAACTAGAAGTAGGCAAACAGTTTGCCTGTTAGGAGGCAATTAAAATTCTAATACCATTTGTCAACAAGCCACTTTGAAATGCTCATGATAATCTTAAAAAGCAGCTTTAAAAAATGACTTCGAACTCTCAAGAAAACTTTCAGAATGATATCAAAGCTGACTATAAACTCCGAACTTTAGAAATGATTTCCTTTCTGTCTTGTTAAAAGAAAATGTAATAGTTCAGCTAATAGAGTTTGATTTTGATTATAAGTTAGTTCTGTTAAGAAATTCTTTCTAGATGTCTATTTAAAGTTTGTAAAATAGTTCTATAGCATTTCCTTTTGAATATAAGTTTGTAAAAAGTATAAATAAGTATAGTGATATTCATGTTAGTTGTAAATATGTATAGTGATGTTAAGAGGTTATTCTTGATAAGTTTGTAAAATAGTTCTATAGAGTTTCCTTTTGAATATAAGTTTGGTAAATAGTCATTTTAAGAAATCTCTTATAGATTTTTCTAGGTTATTCTTGCTAAAGTTTGTAAAATAGTTCTATACAGTTTCCTTTTAAAGATAAACTTCTAAAATAGTCCTATAGAGTTTCCTTTTGAATATGTTTGTAAAAAATGTAAATGTTGAATGTAAGTCTGTAAAAAGTATAAATATTGAATGTAAGTTTGTAAAAAGTAAATGTTGAATGTAAGTTTGTAAAAAGTGTAAATATGTGTAGTCATGTTCATACTAGAATTGTATTTATTACTCCATCAATATCTGTCTTGCAAATTAGATATAATTTTAAAGGAATATGTTCTATCTTCAGATATATTTGAACACTATTTATGGTAGCCCAAAATATATATTAGGGGAGTTTTTCTGTCTTCTTCCTAAAAGTTTTCACTCTTCTTCAGTTTCTGATTAGAAGGGATAAGCCTCCCACAATCGAGTTAGTTTGTATAGAAATTCTACCACTACTTAAACAACTAAAGGTGTCTCTATAATTAGCATGGGTTTTTGTTTACTTCAGTGGATGTTTTGAAGTGTTTTTAAATGACTGCTTTCTCCTGGGAATAAAAATAGTCTCTTGAAAATTTTATTGAATATCTATTAGGACAGAGTTTTGATCCACAAAAAGGGCTTGGTGCAGCTAAGACTGCTTTAGTCACCTTAGACCCATTCCGAAGAGGAAATTCCATCTTTATTATCCTCTACTCCTTTACTGGGAGGTGTGGCAGTGATGGAGATCACTGTGGAAGTTTGCAAGCTCAGTAGGGACCTGAGTCAGAGCTGAGTTAGGCCCTATACCCCCTCCTGCCAGAGACTGGTAGTCAAAGGTGGGCAACTTTCTTCTTGATAGCTTCCAACCTAAGCCAGAGTATGCTTGATAGAAAGTACATCTCCATGACGGAAAAGGAAGATTATTCAATAAGAATGACCTAAGACAGGCATAGTCTATCTGGGGGGGGGGGGCTCTATAATATATCTAGAAGGTGGTATTGTGGAGGCCCACAAAGGTTTCCTAGTGAGATCTGAGCTTGCTTTACCCAGCAGGGCTGCATTAGAGGATTGCTTGATCATGTGCATGGTTTCTAGGTGATTGGAAAGGTCTACACCTGAAATGTGGGGGCTAGTCTCCCACAGCTCCTTGAGAAAAAGAACCTTTCTTAATTAAAACTTCCTTTATTCCCAAGTAAGCATGGTCCTGAATAACTCTAATGACTACAGCATGTGTGCTGGTCACACTTTTGTCACCAGAACAAAGGAAAAGAGGTGTGCTTTGACTGTTTTCAGAGGCCTCAGGCCATGGTTGACCAGTTCCATTTTTCTTGGCTATTAGTGGGACAGGGAACTGAGGTATAAAAGGTGAAGAGAAGGCAAGTTAGGTCATCTTGTGGAGACCAAGAAGCAAAGAGATAGAAAGGGATCAGAAACAAGACACAGCCCCCAAGTATATGCCCTATTTCTGCTACCTGGGTTCCATTTCCTAAAATTTCCAGAATCTTCCAGAATAGCACTCCTAGCTGAGGGCCAAGACTTCAAACAAATGAGCATTTTGTGATGATACTCCTATCCAAACAACAGCCCTGAAATAAAGTCCCACTGTTGAGCTCTGCCCATCCTCTTCCTCATCTCTCTATCTAGACACTGTCTCATTGTGGAGAAACTCAACCACTCACAGGCTTCTTATGTGTCTAATGACTCTCTGACCTCTTCTGCACACATGTCATTTGGGGTTGTATAAACTTTGCTGCTTACTAGTCAGGGTTAGGGGCTCAAGACAAGAAAGCAAATTAATTTTTAATGTGTGTTTGGGGACTTACTGATTCCAGACACTGTTCAGAGTGCTTCAAATGATTGTTTCATTCAGTCTCAGCAGAAGCTCTGCTCTCTGGGCTCCTACTTGCATTTACCAGATGAGGAAGCTGAAGTTCAGAGAGAGCTAAGAGAGGAGCAGAGCCACAACTGGAGTCCAAGCTGACTGGTACAGAACCTGCACAATCAACCTTTACATCATCCTGCTAACAACAGAAGGTGCCAGTACTTAAAGGCCATCCGTCTATTAGGTCCAAGGCAGTAGCTCTCATGTGCACATGAAAATCATATGCATTCTAATTGATCATAATACCAATTTAAAAGCTGGCCTTTTATTATGTATGTTCAATTTAAATCTAGATCAAAGAAATCTAATTGTGCTTCATTTGGGCTATAATCTTATATTCCAAAGCTTAAATGCTTATAAGAAAGCTTTATCTAATTTAAGACTACTAGCTCAAATATAAGCACAGAGTTAATACTTCTTTTTCTCCAAAGTAATCAGTACAAAGAGTTCTATTCTCCCAGAGTAAAATGTCATGGAACTTGTAGTAGTGAGCAATCACTAGCTCTTCTTTACAAGAAAAAAAGCCTTTGAAATATGTACCATAACCTCTGAAAAATACAATTATCCTCCCCCAAGAAATGAGGCATTTTTTCTGACAAAAACGATGAGCAATTGATCTATAGTTCTTTTCTTTCTCAAAAAATTATTGTATATTGTGTAATGATCATTATAATTAAAAATTAAGATGGCTTGCAATAATTCCACCATTATTTGATTCGAAATCTTTATAAAATATTGGCATTTTCCAACATTTATTTTTCCTGTCTATGTTCCATTTAAGGCCAAATTTTCAAACCCAGCTGCCAAATTACACATATAATTACTGCATTTGCGCACAAAAATGTGATAATTGCTTACACAATTTCAGAGGCCAGCTTGAGGCTCCTTTCCAAATTTGTTTTACATGTACAGTGCGGTGTATGTAGTTTTATATAAAAATGGGGGAAGGAAAATTCATGGTTCATCTGGGTAATCTGCGAAAATGGGTATAAAATAAAGCCTTTTGATAAATGCCTGAACCTGTCTTCATATTTCTCCTCAACAGGCCTCTATCTGATTCTTACAGAACAGCTCTAACTTCAGCTGATACCACATAATGACAGTGGAAGGTAATGGAGCCTATCATGACACCAAAGGAGTCCAGGTGCCCACTCTTGTTGGGAGTTGACTTGTCATGGGATACTCTTTTGTCAGCATCAATAAGATAGGTGTTGCCTAAGACCAACAATTAGAGTCAGTCAATATGACACCAGCCTTGAGAGGGGAGAGTGTGTGAGCACTGCTGGCTGGGAATTACCTTTTTATATTAATCGTATGCCTGACCATTAATAATACTGTCTGGCAAGTGTTTAATATGGGTATATCCCATGATGGATATTCATAAAGAAAGGTTGGGTTCAAAACAAAAAGGCAAAGAAACAGGATCCATGAAACCATGCATATTAATGAGATTATCCAAGGTATTTTTGTTTCTACACAAACAGGGTAGTAATTTGTGTTCTTTCCTATGTAAACCAATGCCTAGGCTCAAAAACATCTACTTCCCCAAATCAAGGCCTCTGAGCCTCAATCTGTGACTATGGCCAGATATCTTACTGGAACTGAGGAGTGAAGGTAGTAAAGGTAGATCTCTTGTTAAAGAAACCCTTACAAGTGTCACCCTTTCCAACACCTGTCTCAAAAATAACCAGCATGTTCTGACAATTGGTGTATATAAGCAATAGAAATGTATCACAAGCCAGGTTCTTGGTGATATTTCTGAACTAGCCAATCAATAGTCATTAACTAGCCCTCTGGACCTCCAACTACCTGGGCCAGCAGATTTCCTTCTGTGCTTAAGTCACTCTGGGTTTTACCTTCTGTTAATTAATATATCCTCTACATTAACTAGTAAAGTCTTCTGTTTGTGCATTGAGAAAAGCTTTGATTTCCATGAAACCATCTGAGAAGGAATACTCATTCTAACCCTGCCATGGTGCTTCATGTGCTATGAAATCCTGCAATAACTGGCCTGTGAAGTTCTCAGGTAATGTGGACTCAAAAGAGACATGGGGAGTTTGGTTGAGCTTGATTGCCAACACTTGGACTTATCAGTTGTATAAGATGACCATACAGTTGTATAAGATGACCATACAGTGTATTGTCCAAATCAGGATATTGATGGGTAAAAGTGCCCCTAGGTCAATAGTTGCCCTAGACAGTGCCAGAAAAGTAGACATATGTTTGTCTATAGCTGGGCTGCTTTGGACATGAGTCTGCTTACCAGTTCACACATCTGCTGCTGGAGAAACTGTCAACTTAATTCAGCTGCTGCTATAAGGAGAAACTGGTCCTGCCAGGGGGAAGAAACAGGTGATTCTGACTGCTAACAGTTCATATAAATATAGTGCTAAGCCTTTCTGAACAGAGAGAAGGAGTAGATTGGGGGGGCAGAGGGGAGGTGGAGGGAGGAGAGGTGGGAGGGGAAACTGCAGTCGGGATGTAAAATAAATGAATAAATTTAATTAATACTAATAATTAAAAAAAAGATCATCATTCTCTCTCTCTCTCTCTCTCTCTCTCTCTCTCTCTCTCTCTCTCTCTCTCGCTCTCTCTCTCCCCCCCCAGTGTGTGTGTGTGTGTGTGTGTGTGTGTGTGTGTGTGTGTGTGTGTGTATGTGTGGGTGTGTGATCAGTCTGTATCTGAAGTTACAAACAGTTGTAAGCTTCCTGCTTTGGGTACTGGGAACTGAACTAGGGTCCTCTGCAAAAGCAGAAAATGCTTGTAACCACTGAACTGTCTCCAGCCCTCATTTCAATCTCTCTAAAGCAGATACTACTAGTATTTTTATTTTACAACAGAGGAGACAGGAGCTTGGAAAATTACACAGATACAAGTTATGTAGTGGGCCTAAGGTCAGTAGTCCATGAAAGACACGATTGAAATTTGAATTCAGCAAAGTAACTCCAAAGCCCATTTGTTGGGGTGGAAGCTGTACTTCCAATTCTACCTGCACTGTACTTCCAATTGTACCTCCCAGTTTCAAGCATTAGAAATGAGAGGTACAAAGATCTGGGGAGAGCAAAGAAACATCAAAGCATACAGATTAATCAAGGAAGAAATTGTTGAGACTTGGGTCCTTTGTTGAGAGGAACTGGTTGCATAGGGAAGGGGGAAGGACAACCAAATGGAAGGAAAAGGTGTAAGTCCCTGGAACAGCTGATTTGTCATTAAGATTGTATTCACTTCGACTCTTACAGTGACCACGCTTCCATCTTCATATTGACTGCCAGGGAATAAAAACTCACATTTATAACACTTCAGCAACTAACTGGATTCTAATAGTACAAACGTGTGTGTACCAAACAAACCTGTGTCAGAATTTCACTCCCACTTTTCTTCTTTACCCAAAATTTTATTTTCTTTATGCTTTGATTGTGATGTTAACTCCTTATAGATTTCCATAGAGTCTTTTTAAATGATAAGGCATATATAAAAAGTAATCAATTAAGAAGAAAAGACATACTTTTCCTAATATCTTTCTCAGATTCATTTTTATGACAAGAAAACAAAATGGAGAATAAATAAATAAAAGATGGTATTTTCTCCATACTGGGCTATGAATTCCTTTATGGATTCATACACAAAGAACCCAGTTTGCTAATACCTTCTGTTGGTAAGGCTAAGGGAAACACAAAATACAAATAAGAATAGTATGGTTTAATGAAGGCTAATAAATGCTTATAGAGGGTAGTGTAGTTGGTTGTTTTTATTCCTTGGCTCTTTTTACTCCTTTGGGAGACCCACCACCCAGCTCCCAAATAAAAACACATGGAAGCTTATTGTTTCTTATGAATGCCCAGCCTTAGCTTGGCTTATTTCTAGCCAGCTTTTCTTAAATTACCCCATCTATCTTTTGCCTCTGGGTTTTTACCTTTTTCTATTTCTATATATCTGTCTTTCCTTCTTATTCCGTTGCTGGTTGTGTAGCTGAGTGGCTGGCCCCTGATGTCTTCCTCTCCTCCTTTTCTTGCTCCTTGATCCTTCTCTCCCCAGATTTCTTCCATGTATTCTCTCTGCCTGCCAGCCCCGGCTATCCTTTCTCCTGCCTTGCTATTGGCTGTTCAGCTCTTTATTAGACCAAGCAGGTGTTTTAGACAGGTAAAGTAACACAGCTTCACAGAGGTAAACAAATGCAACATAAAAGAATGCAACACATCATTGCATCATTAAATAAATGTTTCACAGTATAAACAAATGTAGCATGTCTTAAAATAATATTCTACAACAGGGTAGTTCAGTAATAGTTATAAAAATTCCAAAGTCACAGAGCTACTGACCTAGTTTCTATTCATCATGCATCTATCCTGCAGATATTCTATTCCTACAAAAAATAGTGCACGTGCAATGTTACTTACTTCAGCCCTGTATTAGCTACTTTTCTATTGCTATATAAAACACCATGACCAAGGAGTAAGTAGTAAAAATTCCAGAAGGGTAAGAGTCCATCATGACAGGGCAATGGGGCTGCAAGGAGCCAGCATGTTGGCTAAAGTAGCACATGAATTTTGAAACCTCAAAGTCTGCCCCCAGTGGCATACTTCCTCCAGCATGCTACCACTCCAAAGCCCTTCCAAACAGTCACCAACTGAGATCAAGTATTCAAATGCCCAAAACTCCTGGGGGAATGGCTAATTAAAAACAACAAAAGCCCCATTTCTACTAACGTGATACTGGAAAACAAATTAATATCCATCAGTAACACAATGGATAAATCAATTGTTTATTTCAGTTCTCAGGCTCTGTTCCAATCTTAGACTATTCACAACCTATGATGACTTGTGATTAAATTTGTCCCAGCAGAGTCAGCGACCTAGAATACCACTTCCAGTGGGCTTTTTCTGTTGTCTGTAAGGTCACTGACAGTGGATACACTGCTAACAAACAGATGTCCTCCCTGCTTCACTCCATTCGTCCAGTCCATATATTCATTATTTATCAAATCTTCACAGAATCTGCTCTATGCCAAGCTCTCAGCAAGGCATTTTTTGAGGGCAGAGATGCATTATGCATATATTTACAGACTATGAGACTTTGCTTGCAAGTTATGACTCAGAACACCCTTGTTCCATGTACAACTATTAGGTCTAAGATTCAAATGAATGACAAGCAAAAGCAGAGATTTCATCTAAATGCCACTCCTTTCATGTGCTTGATGATGTAATGTGAATGAAATTCTACGTGAACAACCTGAAATTATGCAATTAATCACATTTGTTCTTAGTTTCAATTACTAAGTGACCCAATGCTATTATTAAAGCATTTGGAAGATATGACAGTAGGGATTGTCAAAAGCTAAGGCCTTAATATTCTACTGGCTCCTGAGCACTGATGTAAATCCAACTGATATTGAGCAGAAGGTGATTAAGTGCCATGTCCCAGTCTACCACTCTCTGGGGATGTTTGGTGGTGTTAAATGAGAAGTGTCACTGTACTTTGAAAATAGAAATGATTTGTATTCACTTTACTCCAATCAGGAAAGGTTCATCTTGCACTGAAGGATGTTATTATTGCAGTGAGTACAGTTTCTACAGATAATGCCTAAGTATTTAACATTCCAATGTGAATATGCACCACGATTTCTTTATCCATGTACCAGGTCCCCAGCTTAATTCTATAACTTAACTATTGTGAATAGTAGAGTTTTGACACTATTTATTTGCCTTAACATCTGGCTCCCAATAATTAATCCAGTGGACATTTATTAATTTCCTCATATGTGCCAGGTACTATGTTTGGTACAGGAGTGAACAAAGTGTGAATCTTTCCCTATCAGGTGCTTCTACCGTTTTATGATGTGCCTATATCAGCTACACACACACACACACACACACACACACACACACACACACACACACACACAAACACACACACAAACATTAACAACAACAAGCCAGTTAGTTTATTAACATATTGGCACTTATTGATGTCTTTGTGTCAGGGCAAAATCTTATAAATGTTGCTTGGAATGTGCATATTGGGCCAGGACTGTTGGTTATGCCGCCGAGCTGCCCCTCGTGGCTGGTCACCGCCCGCGGCGGCCATGCCCGCGGAGGAGCGTGCCCGCGGAGGAGCGTGCTGATTGAAAGAATCTTAGCCATGGTTACCTTTTTAGAGCTTTATTGGGTGGGGGGGAGACAGAGAAAGACAGAGAGAGAGAGAGAGAGAGAGGGGGTGGAGAGGGAGAGAGGAGGACCGACGGGGGGAAGGAGCGCAAAGGAGAGAGGGGACAGAGAGAGCCCACAGAGGGCCCAACCGCTTTTTAGGCTGGGAAGCCGGCGAAGGCTGATGACGTAATAAGGACCAAAACCTTACATCCCAGACTTTCCCTTATTATAAAAAAAAGCAGGTAGATGGGACTAGGGGCGTCGTTCCTCTCAAAAACTGCTTCCAGCTGACTTTTGGACGTTGGTTGGCTCTGGGGGGAATGGAGAAGGGGAGTCTTCCGAGGTAGACAGGCGTTGTGGGATGTTGTCTGTCATCAGTTTGCTCTGGAGACATGTATCCCTCTTGGCTGTGACTGGGAACCTTCTGTTTGACAAGATGCTGGTGACACAGAAAAAACTTAGAGAGAGAAAAGAATCATTATTATTTTATGTTGACATTTATCTGAGGTAGATCCGGCCTGTCCCTATGGATTTTGAAACATGTTAAGCTTTATCAGAGACAGATTAAAGTACCTGTTTACTGGTTCAGCATCTAGGAGACAGGTGATCAATTGTTAAAAGCATCTCATAGTAATAGATGTTTACATTAAAGTCTTTTTGTAGCGCCCAGATGCTTTTGGGTCTGGGGGTGTAAATACCTTTTAGCTGTTACAGTTTCTTATTTGATGATCTCTGGTCTCCGGTTCTGTGGTGGTCCTGTACCATTAGCTGAACAGTGAGTTAGAACAGGGAACTGGGAAGAGAAAAGCTTGTGGTACATGAAAATTTTTTTTTTTTTGAATTAGGGACAAGGCAAAGATCAGGGCCCTGTCTGTATGCACATGAGAAACACAGGCAGTGGATCTGGAGTGAAGCAATGAGCTCTTATTTTAGGTGGAAATCTTTTTCATTAAGTAACTCTGAAAGTGCAATTAAATCTGGTGAGGTGGTAAGGCTGTCCTCTGTACCTGACAATAAAGGAGAGGTGGCATCCCAAAACTCCCAGGACTGAGTCAGTGGCTTTGGTGTCCAGAAGGAAAGAAACAGATCGCTTCCCTGCTGCGTTCTGGGTTCCCTGCCATGTCTGTAGCCAAGCCTAGGTCTGCTGAAGGTCTTAGCTTGATGTACCCATGCATCTTGGTGCCTGGGGGCAGTCAGCTGACTCTGTCTTTCTAGGTGGCACTTTTAACAAGGCTGTCGATGGCCTGGCAGGGCATTCTCTAGCCCGTGGCCTTTTTCTCACTTAAAACAGGGACCCAACAGCTTTTGGGAGTCAGCGAGTGCCAGCACTTGGCAATTTTGTTTTCGGGCTTTTATCTCTTCCCTGGCACACCTTAAATGCCACAGATGACTCTTTTGCCTGTGGGGTCAGGAGCCTTGCTCTGCATATGCTTAAGTTTTAGTCGGGGAGGTCTGGGGAACAAGAGACGGATTTTACTCTATGTCCTGAATTTTTTTTTTTTTTTCCTGCTGATTGATGGCTTAAGGACAGCTTTTGGAAGATCTGCCAGTAGGCAGACTATAAACCGATCCTTTTTGGAAGACTTGTCTGAGGCTATAAGCTGTTTTTTTTTTACTTAAGAGCCATCCTGACTACTGTAAACTTATTTGTATGGATCTTAGCCGCTTTTAGACCTGTCTGTGCTTCTCAAGGCAGTTTGAGAATGAGTGGGTGGAGTTCAGGTGAGTTAGGGCGAGTCCTAGAAGCCGCCCAAGCCCGCCCACTTGAGCCCGCCCACCGCCGGCGGAAGTCAGACAGAAAAGGTTGCACGTGGAGACTCAGAAGTAGGGAAGGAGCAGGGTTTCAGAACTTTAGCAGAAAGCTTGGAGATAAAGTGACTCTTATTTGCCCGTTCTCTGGTAGAAGTTCCCGCGACTCTGTTATGCGGCCAGATTTACATTGTTATGAGACCAGGTTTACCAGTGCCCGCCCCTATCCACCAATATATCCGCCCTTTTGTCGCATGGGTGTAGCTGAGAGAAAAAAAATAAAAAATTAAAATAATAAACCGGGATCAGACTACAATCTTGGGCGTCCCCAAAGAGTGGAGAGAGATCCATGAATCAGCTCAAGTTCACCATCCTCTTCGTCAAGGGATGTGAAGGGCTGCAGCTGCACCGCATTGATCCACCCGGTAGACCAAGACAGCATTTACTTTCTCGTCAGAAACGAAAATGTGCCGGTGCTGGTGCAGCTCGAGGACACCCCCGGGGTGTCCGTCGCAAATAATATAGCTCAGACTACAACCGCACGAGAACAGCGGACTTACTGTGGTGAAGAATCATGGCGGTGGCGGTGTGGGGGTCCAGCGGAGGCGGCGAGGGACGCGCGCGCGCTCGCGGTCTCGCGGTCTCGCTGGATGGGGGAAGAGGCGGCAAGCAGCAGCAGTCAGCAGGTCCTCGGTGTGCGGTGGTGTATCCGAGTCTGAACGGCACCATTGTTGGTTATGCCGCCGAGCTGCCCCTCGTGGCTGGTCACCGCCCGCGGCGGCCATGCCCGCGGAGGAGCGTGCCCGCGGAGGAGCGTGCTGATTGAAAGAATCTTAGCCATGGTTACCTTTTTAGAGCTTTATTGGGTGGGGGGGAGACAGAGAAAGACAGAGAGAGAGAGAGAGAGAGGGGGGGGGGGGGGGAGAGGGAGAGAGGAGGACCGACGGGGGGGAAGGAGCGCAAAGGAGAGAGGGGACAGAGAGAGCCCACAGAGGGCCCAACCGCTTTTTAGGCTGGGAAGCCGGCGAAGGCTGATGACGTAATAAGGACCAAAACCTTACAAGGACCAGGTGTTTACATTCTACACTGCTCCTAAGATGTCTAAGCATGCTACATAACACAGTAAAAAACAAAAATGGTGGGAGATGAGTAGCAGAGGTTCACAAGCAAAGAAAAGGTGGATACCAATCGGCATCATCCAGTTCTCCACTGCCCTGCTGCTGTCAGACCCACGTAACACAATGTGCATTCAAAATACATAAGTACAACCTGCTCTGTCCATGTATGTTACTTGTATGTATGTATTTTCAGGACTGAGCATTGGATAAGCCATTGGTTGCTCTTTGCAGGAGAAGACTATTTCTCCCACTCTCTGCATTCTGTAATTGCCTATAGTTCTTTGTGTAGGTTTGAGGCCTCCTGAGTTTCCCTCTTGACTATTAGCATATCTATTGTTATTTGTTGCCCTCAACTCCTTTAGGTGGCCATGTTGGCAAGACTTCATTGTTGAAGCTTCTGAAATTTCTAGGAGACAATTTCACAGCAAACTCCCTGTTTCTCTGTTTCTTACAATGTTTCCATCCCTTCTCCAACAATATTCCCCAAGCTTCAGGTGAAGGAGTGTGTTGTAGATGTATTCATTGGGACTGGGCTCCATAACTCTGCATTATGATTGGTTGTAGTTTTCTGTAATGATCTCTGTTTATTGCAAAGAGAAGTTTTCTTGAAAAGGGGTTATCTGCAGGTATAGGGGTAAATGTTTAGAATATAGTTAGATATTAGGTTTAGTAATGTGACAGTTGTAAGTTCTCCAAGATCCATGACTTCACTAACCTTTGGTCATTGACTAGATTTCCAGTAGAAGCCATTATTACCCTCTTGTTAAGTGAAAAATACACTCTTGAATGATGAGTGGGTTGTTGAAGAAATTAAAGAGGAAACTTTAGAAATTTCTATAATCAAATAAAAATGAAATTATGATTTCTCAGAGCGTTTGGGATATACAAAGGCAGGTCTGAGAAATCAAGAGTATAATTTAAATAAGAGCAAGCAGTGATAAAGAGTCACCAAAGAAAAACCCAAATAAATTGTTTCTTTGAGAAAATCGATGAGATTGACAAACCTTTATTCATATGAACTAAAAAGCAGAAAGAGAAGATACAAATTAACAAAATTGGACATGAAAAGGGAAACATAACAACAGACACTGAGGAAATCAAGAGAATCACAAGGACATACTTTAAAAAACTGTAGTCCAAAAGATTTTTACCAGTTCCACCTCCAGTAGAGGGCCAAAATCCAAAATATACAAAGAAATCAAGAAGTTTGATATCAAAAAACCAAATAACTGAATTTTAAAAGTTGAATACGGATCTAAACAGAGAATTCTCAAAAGACAAAACTCAAATGGTTGAGAAACACTTAAAGAAATGTTCAACATCCTTAGCCATCAGGGAAATGCAAATCAAAACTACTTTGAGATTCCATCTTACACCAATCAGAATGTCCACAATCAATAAAAGAAATAACAGCTCATGCTGGCAAAGATGTGGAGTAAGGGGAACACTTCTCTACTGCTGATGGGAGTGCAAACTTATACAGCCACTATGGAAATCAGTGTGTCAGTTCCTCAGAAGGCTTAATATCCAACTATACCACTCTTGGGCATATGCTTCATCCTATCAGAAACCCTTGCTCAACTATGTTTATTGCTGCTCTATTCATAATAGCCAGAAAGTGAAAACAGCCCACACATCCACCAATGGATCAATGGAGAAAGAAAATGTAATGTGTTTACATAGTGGAATATTACTCAGCCATTTAATAAAAAAAGAAGAAGAAAAGAAATTTGCAGATATAAGGGTGGAGTTCAGGGGGAAAAAAAGTCATACTAAGTGAGGAACCCAGATCTAGAAAGAAAAATATGGCATATATTCACTTAAATGTAGATGTTAGCTGTTGTCTTCCATAAGTAAGCTACAATCCATAGAACCACAGAGGTAAGGTATAGAATAAGGGAACGAGGGGAAAGATGGAGCTCCCTAGGAAGGGGAAGGTGAGGGGTAGAAATGTGGAGGGAAGACTGGATAAAGAATGAAACACAGGGAGGGACAGCCGAAACTGCCAGTTTGTGGAGAGGAACCAATAGCCTTGACAATAGCCTGCACTGTGTGTGCACAGGGCCTCTTTGCCAACAACTAGACTAGATGTAAAACTAAGGGCCATTTGAGGGGTGAAATGAGAGAAATGACTCTCAAAAGTTGTCCTTTGACCTCCACACACTCATCTCCACCATACAAAATCCCCCTCTCTTTTACACACACATGCGCGCGCACACACACATTTTCTCATATGTAATGAACTTTTTTCAATTGTTTTTAGACAAAGAAGAGGTAACATTCCTCAAACTATTCCATAAACCAGAAAGGGAAAGGGTAATAGGAAGTTCTAAATAAAACAAAACTATTAAATAATTTCCTTGATGGATATAAAAACAAAAATCTTCAATTCTTGAGAACTGAGTTGAACAATACATTAAAAAGATTATATTCGATAACCAAGTTGGTTTCATTCTAGGGATGCAAGGATAACTTGATGTGAACGATCAGCAAACGTGATACAGCACAGAAATCTAATGTAGGGACAGAAATCCCATGACCCCTCATAAGTTGCAAAAAAAGAAAAAAAAAGGCTTTTAACATATCTCATCATGGTAAACACTCTTAAAAAAAACACAAGGAACAGAAGGTACATTCCTCTACATAAGAAAGGATGCATACGGCAAAACTATAGCCAGTACCATACAGAAAGCATTTCCTCCAAAATCATGAGTAAGGTAAGGGTGTCTGCTTTCTTTACACTCATTCAATACAGTGCTTCATGTCTTAGCCAGAGCAATAATTTGAAAAAGAAATTTAAAAGCTACCAATAGGAAAGGAAGAAATTGAATTATACCTGTTTGCAAATGATGTGACCTTAAACTCAAAGACCCTGAAGGCACCACCAGAAAACTTTTATATCTGATAAATACTTTCAGTAAAGTACACAAATCAGCAAAGTCAACATACAAAAATTAGTAGCTTTTCTACCTGCCAATGACAAACGTGCTGAGAAAGAAGTACATAGGAGGCTGGGGAACAGTTTAGTGAGTAAAAGACTTGTTACACAAGCCTGCGGACCTGAGTTGGGATCCTTAGCTCCCATGGAAAAGCTGGGTATGGTTGCTGTAACCCCAGTGCTGTGGGGCCGGACTAGCTGACTAGCCAGTCTAGTCAAATCAGTGAGCTAGGGTTTCAGTGAGAGACCGTATGTTAAAAATCAAGGTGGAGAGTGAGTGAAAAAGACATCCAGACCTCAACCATTGGTCTCTGTATGTACCCACATGGATAAACACATCCAACCACATACATATAACACATGTGTACACACACACACATACACACACAGCAACAACAACTAGAGGAGTCCAATTCACAATAGCAAAAAAAAAAAAAAAAAAAAAAGAAAACCATGTAGGAGTCCAAGCAAGGAGGTGAAAGTTTTCCTTGAAAACTTTCAAACACTGCAGAAAGATACTGAAGAATACACTGTAAGATGCAAGAACTTAGATGCTCCTAGATGAGCAAAATTAATATTGTGAAAATGGATAAATTATTGAAAGCAATTATAGATTCAATGTAATCCTGTGGTGATATTTTGTTGTACTCTAATAAAACTTGCCTGAAGATCAGAGGACAGAGCCAACCACAGAGTTAAACATAGAGACCAGGCAGTGGTGGCACACACCTTTAATCTTAGGACTTGAGAGGCAGAGATCTGTCTGGATCTCTGTGAGTTCAAGGCCACACTGGGCCACATGAGATTGATCCATGGAGGAGAATATACCTAGGTCCAGGAGAATGTTACTAGATTTGTATCTCTCAACCTGTAAGAAAATCAACTCAAAATAGACCAAAGACCCTAGCATAAGGCCTGAAACTTTGAAACTTCTAAAAAAAAAAATGCTTGGGGGAAACACTTCACGATACAGACAGATATGAGCAAGTACTTTATGAGAATGAGTCTAAAAGCTCAAAAAATAATATCAAAAATTGACAAATGGGATTACACAAAGTCAGAAAGAGTCTGCATAGCAAAGAAAATTGTAGTTGGTTGTTCTTACTTTTTACTCCTACTCTTTGCTCTTTTGGGGGCTCATCACCCAGCTCCCAAATAAATCACACACAGAGGCTTATTATTATTTATAAATGCCCAGCATTAGCTTGACTTGTTTCTAGCCAGCTTTTCTTAACTTAAATTATCCCATCTATCTTTTGCCTCTGGGATTTTATCCTTCTCTATTTCTGTATACTTTTCTTTCTTATTCCATTTCTGGTTGTGTAGCTGGTGGCTGGCCCTTGATGTCCCCGTCTCCTCCTTTTCTCTTTCTGTTCTCTTTTTCTCCTTCTATTTATTCTCTCTGGCTGCCAGCCCCACCTGGCTGCCTCACTACTGGCCATTCTTCTCTTTATGAGACCAATCAGGTGTTTTAGACAGGTAAAGTAACACAGCTTCACAGAGTTAAACAAATGTGACATAAAAGAATGCAACACGGCCGGGCGGTGGTGGCGCACGCCTTTAATCCCAGCACTCGGGAGGCAGAGCCAGGCGGATCTCTGTGAGTTCGAGGCCAGCCTGGTCTACAGAGTGAGATCCAGGAAAGGCGCAAAGCTACACAGAGAAACCCTGTCTCGAATAACCCAAAAAAAAAAAAAAAAAAAAAAAGAATGCAACACATCTTTGCATCATTAAACAAATGTTCTACAGCATAAACAAATGTAACACATCTTAAAATAATATTCTATAATAGGAAATAATAAACAAATTAAAGAAAAAGGCTACAGAATGGGAGAGAGATCTTTGCCAAATATGTATCTAACAGAGGATTAATATCTAGAATTTATAGAGCTCAAAAAATCATACATAATAAAACATGAATCATTCAATCAATAGTTTGACAATGAACAAACAGTTCTAAAAAGAAGAAACAAATCAGTATGTAGTGTAGCAGGCTTTCTTTTGGGCTACCAACCAGCTCCCAAGTCATGACACGGAGACTTATTATTAGTTATGAATGTTCGGACTTAGATTAGGCTCATTTCTTGCTAGTGCTTATAACTTAATTTAACCTGTTTCTCTCTTTTTTTTTTTTTTTTTTTCAGAGAAGAAAGTCAAGAGGTCAGAGCTAAGAGCCTCACCCTTCCTGATTCAGGGATCCTCTTCAGCCAAGAGAGCTCTCCGAAAGGACCTACTTCCTGTGTGTATGTCTTTAAAGTCTTCCTGTTCTGCCTTCTCATTGGTTGTAAACCCAAACATGTGACTGCCTCGTCACTGCCTGAATGTACCGCCCTCCAGGTCCTTAAAGGCATGCACCACCACTGCCACGCACTTGCTATGGCTCTAATAGCTCTGACCCCCAGACAACTTTATTTATTAACATACAATTAAAATCACATTTCAGTACAAGTAAAATACCACCACAAGTCATGGATCTCTGCATCCAGATCCCTCAGTAGTTGGATGAGGTTTCTAGCACAACAATTATGGTGTTTGGCCATCCCATCACCAGAGTAGGTCAGTTCGGGCTGTCTCTCAACCATTGCCAGCAGTCTGTTGTGTGGGTATCTTTGTGGATTTCTGTGGGCCTCTCTAGCACTTTGCTTCTTCCTATTCTCATGTGGTCTTCATTTACCATGGTCTCCTATTCCTTGTTCTCCCTCTCTGTTGTTGATCCAGCTGGGAACTCCCACTCCCTCAAGCTCTCTTTCCCTCGACCCTTGCCTTACACTACCCCCACTCATGTCCAGGTTGTTCATGTAGATCTCATTCCATTTCTCTGTCATTGGGAGATCCCTGTGTCTTTCTTGGGGTCCTGTTTTCCAGGTAGCCTCCCTGGTGATGTGAGTAGCAGACAAGTCATCCTTGTTTCATGTCTAGTATCCTGCTATGAGTGAGTACATACCATGTTTGTCTTTCTGAGTCTGGGTTACCTCACTCAGGATGATTTTTTCTAGATCCATCCATTTGTCTGCAAACCTCATGATGTCATTGTTTTTCTCTGCTGAGTAGTATTCCATTGTGTATATGTACCACATTTTGTTTATCCTTCAGTTGAAGGGCATCTAGGTTGTTTCCATGTTCTGGCTATTACAAACAATGCTGATATGAACATAGCTGAACAAGTGCTCTTATGGTGTGGTTGAGCATTCCTTGGGTATATGCCCAAGAGTGGTATAGCTGGATCTTGGGGGAGATGGACTCCCAATTTTCTAAGAAAGCGCCATATTGATTTCCAAAGTGGTTGTACAAGCTTGCATTCCCACCAGCACTGGAGGAGAGTTCCCCTAGCTCCACATCCTCTCCAGCATAAGGTGTCTTCAGTGTTTTTGATCTTAGCCATTCTGACAGGTGTAAGGTGGTATCTCAGAGTTGTTTTGATTTGCATTTCCCTGATGATTAGGGATGTTGAGCAATTCCTTAAATGTCTTTCGGCCATTTGAGTTTCCTCTGTTGAGAATTCTCTGTTTAGTTCTATAGCCCATTTCTTAATTGGACTGTTGGGCATTTTGATGTCTAATTTCTTGAGTTCCTTATATATTCTGGATATCAGTCCTCTGTCAGATGTGGGGTTGGTGAAGATCTTTTCCCATTCTGTAGGCTGTCGCTTTGCCTTGTTGACCGTATCTTTTGCTCTACAAAAGCTTCTCAGTTTCAAGAGGTCCCATTGATTGATTGTTTCTCTCAGAGTCTGTGCTACTGGTGTTCTATTTAGGAAGTGGTCTCCTATGCCAATGCGTTCAAAACTACTTCCTACTTTCTCTTCTAGCAGGTTCGGAGTAGCTGGATTTATGTTGAAGTCCTTGATCCACTTGGACTTAAGTTTTGTGCACGGTGATAGATATGGATCTATTTGCAGCCTTCTACATGTTGATATCCAGTTTTGCCAGCACCATTTGTTGAAGATGCTTTCTTTTTTCCATTGTGCACTTTTGGCTTCTTTGTCAAAAATTATATGTTCATAGGTGTGCGGATTAATGTCAGGGTCTTCAATTCGATTCCATTGGTCCACATGTCGGTTTTTATGCTAGTACCAAGCTGTTTTTATTACTGTAGCTCTATAGTAGAACTTGAAGTCAGGGATTGTGATGCCTCCAGAAGTTGTGTTATTGTACAGGATTCCTTTGGCTATCCTGGGTTTTTTGTTTTTCCATATGAAGTTGAGTATTATTCTTTCCAGGTCTGTGAAGAATTGTGTTGGTATTTTGATGGGGATTGCATTGAATCTGTAGATTGCTTTTGGTAAGATTGCCATTTTTACTATGTTAGTCCTGCCTATCCATGAGCATGGGAGATCTTTCCATTTTCTGACATCTTCTTCAAATTCTTTTTTCAGGGACTTAAAGTTCTTGTCATATAGGTCCTTCACTTGCTTGGTTAGTGTTACCCCAAGGTATTTTATGTCATTTGTGGCTATAGTAAAGGGTGATGTATCTCTGATTTCCTTCTCTGCTTCTTTGTCCATTGTATATAGGAGGGCTACTGATTTTTTTGAGTTGATCTTGTATCCTGCTATGTTGCTGAAGGTGTTTATAAGCTGTATCAGTTCCTTGGTGGAATCTTTGGGGTCACTCAAGTATACTATCATGTCATCTGCAAATAGGGAAAGCTTGACTTCTTCCTTTCCAATTTGTATCCCCTTAATCTCCTTATGTTGTCTTATTGCTCTGGCTAGAACTTCAAGTACTATATTGAATAAGTATGGGGAGAGCGGACAGCCTTGCCTCATTCCTGATTTTAGTGGAATTGCTTTGAGTTTCTCTCCATTTAATTTGATGTTGGCTGTTGACTTGCTGTAAATTGCCTTTATTATGTTTAGGTATGTTCCCTGTATTCCTGATCGCTCCAAGACCTTTATCATGAAGGGATGTTGGATTTTGTCAAATGCCTTTTCTGCATCCAGTGAGATGATCATATGGTTTTTTTCTTTGAGTTTGTTTATATGGTGTATTACATTGACGGACTTTCGTATGTTGAACCACCCTTGCATCCCTGGAATGAATCCTACTTGATCATGGTGGATAATTGTTTTGATGTGTTCTTGGAGTCTGTTTGCCAGTATTTTATTGAGTATTTTTGCATCAATGTTAACCTGTTTCTCTTAATCTACCTTTTGTCTCGAGGCTCTTTATCTTTCTTTCATCGTGTATACCCTACTTTCACTCCTTCCTCTGTGTCTAGCTGGCTGGTGGCTTCCTGCCTGGCTGGCCCCAGGCGCC
The DNA here is from genome assembly GCF_007827085.1 of Peromyscus californicus insignis. NCBI lineage: Eukaryota > Metazoa > Chordata > Mammalia > Rodentia > Cricetidae > Peromyscus > Peromyscus californicus. Next base: position 66,558,159 of record NW_026294491.1, on the reverse strand, counting down.
TCCTTCTCTTTCTCCCTCATCCTCTTCTCTCTCTTCTTTTCCAAGGCTATATTCCTCTTCCTACTTATTCTCTCTGCCTGCCAGTCCCTGTAGCTGGAAGGTTTCTCTGTGGTCTTGCAGCCGCTTATGAAAGAATCATTCAGACGCTATATTAATTACCAGTTGTATGATCTATGGCAGATTTATTGCTAGCTAACTGTCATAACTTAACCCATTTCTATTAATCTATAAGTTGACATATGGCTGGGTGTTACTAGTCTGCTAGCATCTTGCTTCCCTTTGGGTGGCAGCTGGTGTCTCTTTCTCCTTTCCTTTCTACTTCCCACCTGCCTCTAAGCTGCCTTGCCATAGGCCAATGCAGCTTAATTATCAACCAATCAGAGCAACACATATTCACAGCATATAGAAAGACATCCCACAGCAAGCCCCACCTATCCCTTTACTGCCTAGCTATTGGCCATTTGTCTTTTTATTAGGTAAATCAGGTGCCTTACGCAGGCAAATCAATACATCTTTACATTGTTAAAACAAATGAGGCATAAACAAACCTTTACACAATTAAACAAATATAGCATAAACAGATGTAGCACATCTTTGCCTAGTTAAAGTAATATTCCACGACAATGTAGTTTTTTCAAAAAGCTAGAAATAGGTCTACCATGTGATCCAGGTGTAGCACTCCTGTGCTTGTGATCAAAGGACTCTTAATCCTACTACAATAGCCAGGAAATGGAAACAGCCTAAATGCCCATCAAATGAGAATAGTGAATATGTGGTACATTTGCACACTATTACTCAGTTGTTAAGAAAAATAAAATTACAAAATTCACAGGCAAATGGATAGAGCTGGAAACAATCATTCTGAGGAGGTAACCCAAACCCAGAAAGATAAATATCACATTTTCTCTCTTTGTAGAAATTAACTTTGAATCTTCGGATATGTGTGTTTCATTGGAATACCCATAGAGACCAGGAAATTAGTAGAGGCTTATGAAGGATGGGCTCAAAGGAGGTTATATAAAACACAGTGGCATAAAGGAATAAAAGGAAATAATGAATAAAAAGGATTAAATGTGGGGTGGGTAGGAGAGTAGGATATAGGAGGTAGTACAGAAAGGAAACTTAATATTAAAGAGCTTTCAAAGAAGCCATAAAAAAGTTCTACTTTAGAATTCTCCTTAAAGTACATATATACACACATATAAAAAGAGTTTAAATGGAGTTACCCTACAGTTAGGCAACAGTGGCCTTACTAAATACTACAGGCTAACAAATGAAAAGCACAGCTCCCAAAATGAGTTATGTTCTTTTGGAACTGTTGGCCAATGAGGTACCATAGACTCCAAATATTACAATGCCTTTGACTACCCACCATAACTTGACAGTAAGACCCTATTGCTGAAAGTCACAAAATGAGTAATAGAATATGGAAAAAATCAAGCCAGTACTCTACTAGAAGCTTCATCCCTATTGACTAGCTTTCATGGTTCTGGAAGGTGCTCTATGCACACTACAAGAGGAAATTATTAGTCTTACTCAGTGGTGAACCCTGTAATCTGGAATTGGAAAGACGTGTCTAGTGGTACAATCATGGCAGAAATGTCATGGGAGTCACTAAGCAGTTTCTAATTGGATTCAAGTCCCACTCCACAAGATGAAACCCACACTTGGTACTGTTACCAGGACCAAGAACCTATGGTTAGACAGACCATTGGGCTAGGGAGATTCTACCACTGTTCTTCTGCTGGATGAACACAGTATTAAAAGACTCCTAATGATTTACTGCTCTGCCCATAGATTAGTACATCTCTGAGCCCTCATCAGAGAAGCTTCTTCCCGAAATAGATGGTGGTTAACACAGAGACCCACAACTGGTCAGCATGAAGAGAATAAGACAGTAGAGTGCTCTAAATAAGACATTATTATCACACCACCTCTTCCAAGACTCAGGGATCATTGTGGAAGACCAGGTGAAAGATTTAAGAGCCAGAGGCAGTGGGTGACTACAAGAAAATAGTGTTTTCCAAACTCAATAGAGCAATGCAAACATGAATTCACAGCCATTGACTCATGCACAAGACCTATGTAAGCTCAGACAACATTCCAGCATAGAGAAGGGGGATGGGCATGAATTCCTACCCCCAGCTGAGGAGCTATTGGCAATTGATAACTGCTGGGAAAGAGAGCAAATGTTGAGTGAGAGAGAGAAAGAGAGAGAGTGGGGAAGAGTGAGTTTTCTTTAAGGGTGTGGCCTCTGGGTGGTTGACCACACTCCAGTGGATGGCCACACACCCAAGAGTATATGACCAGAATAAATTGGACTGGATGGGTTAAAAAAAAAAGTGTATGCAAAAAAACAAAACAAAAAAAAGTGTATGCAAATTTAGGTAGATAGAGAAGGAGGATAAATCTGGGAGGAGTTGGTAGATTGGAGGGGAGTGAATATGATCACAATACACTATGAAATTCTCTAAGAACTAGTAAAATAAATGAAAAATATGTGAAAAAATGTTCAACATCCTTAGCTATCTGGAAAATATAAACCATAATTACATTGAGGTTTCATCCCTTCTCAGTTTGTGTGGCTATCACCAGGAAAATACACACTGGTTAGGACAGAGAGGACAGGGAATCCTTATTTACAGCTGGTGGAAATGTAAACCAGTAAAGCCACGGAGATGGAGAGATTCCCCCAGACAGCTAAAACTAGAGCTACTATGTGATCCAGCTGTAGTACCCCTAAGTACACATTCAAAGGAATCTAAATCAGTACCATAGCGATAAGCACCCATGTTCATTGGAGTATTGTGGAATAGAGATGTCCGTCAATGGATCAATGGATAAAAAACAGTTTCATTCAGTCATAAAGAATGAAATTTTGTCATCTGAAGGAAAATTGATGGAACTAGAGATAATCATAGTGAGTTAGTGAAGCAAAACTCAGAAAGACAAATATGTTTCCTATCATATGCACAACCTACAGCAAAATAATGCTTTTCTTCCTGTGATAAATACAGAACAACACACCCAGAATCTTAGTTCTCTTTTGCTGCATATTAACAATGGGCTTGTGTCATCTTACTCAGCCTCTTCAGCTTAGAAGTCCAAGAGTGACTTAGGTAGAATGACCCTCCTCAATCAGGGTCCCTCATGCCACTGCAGCTACAATATTGGGGCTGGAATAATCTGAAGATGTCACTGGGTCTCATTCACAGGCCCAATGAGCTGGGGCAACTGTTAATGGGAAGTCTCAGTTTCTCACCACAAGCATGTCATTACGACATGATGGCCAACTGGGCCCCAGAGAAGCAACTCATGAAGTCTGTCCCAAAACTAAACAAAAAGAATCAGGTTCTAACTTTTGAAGTAATGATTTCAAGAATTCATAGATTATTCATTCTGATACTTCTGGTCCCCAAAAGAATCGAATCTTAAGCCATTTCTGTAAACCTGTAACTTTTAGACAAAAAAACAAACGCAGTTCCAGCTTTGGCTATGCTGGTGACATTTGTGGACATGATACTTACATTAGCAAGCTCCTATTTCCACTGAGTAGATTAATAAATACTTGCTAACTGAAATTTTTTTCAATTTTTCCTTTAAATACCGAGTGTGACCAGGGGATCTTTCCAAAGCCTTTGAGTTCCTTGCAGGGAGTCTTTATTTTCCTTTCCTACATACCTTGACCTCCCATCAGCCGTGGACAACGTCTGCAGGGTGTCTCCCACTCTTATCCTGCAATTCTTTCAACCAGCTACACAGAGGAAGTAGTTGTGAAAAAATGGAAACCAAGATGGCCTGAGCAAGATCAGAGAGATGGTGGTGTGCACAAAAGGCTGTCCGGGCTGGAACTGAGGCCCACAGTAAAGGGAAAGGGGCAGCCACAACCTGAATGCATTCTGTATTGTCAGCCATTCATCAAAATGAGGCAACCATCTATAACTGTAAAATTCTCAGCAACTTCTTGTACTGTCCTCAAAGTCAAGGAACTTTCCAAGAATCGTTATCTGCTGTGTGTACCATGCAGCTTCCCTGAGATAAGATTTTGGCAGTTGAAGAGAGAAAACAGAAGTCATAGACAATATAAATATTTCTATGTATTTCTCATCTTTAATAGCCTGTTTGGGGAACATGGAACCCATGTTGTGAGTTCCGTCTACCCAATAGAGCCAGAATTCAAATTCCAAGTATATGTGCAACTTAGTTAAACACAGGCAAATGACCCAAGTTCCCACAAGATTCAACACATACTAGAACCTTCAATTTCAACTTAGAAGGAAATAGAGGTGAGAACTAGCAGCTTTTTTTGTCAGGACAGTGGTAAGAGGAGCCTCTAGTTTTCAGAGGTAGCAGTGGCTTCTGATTGTCTATAAGATTGAGTGGCCCTGAAGAATGGCAGCCATGATAAGCACTCCATGTCCTCTGCTGTAAAACAGGGTGGCATTATAGAAGCAGTGGCAGTCCAGTTTTTGTTGCTACACAGCACTGCCTTACCTACAATCTTGATTCTCCAGCCTTGGGCACAGTCCCTGAAAAACCAAATTGCCTTTAATAAGCCAGTCTGCAATCCCTCACCACTAAGGGTCTCGGCAGGACACCAGGTAAACAGATCTTCATGAATTTTGCACTCAAGCATCATCTGATTTAATCCCTATCATCTTTCAGAAGGCTCATATCTGGGAGTAAAGGAAGCTTTACTTCCTTTCAGGTTGCCTCAGTGTTGTCCACATCAACAGTTTTCAAGGTCATAAAATATCCTTTATAGCAACAAGCCAGTTGACACTTTCTGATAGCCCCGAAGAAGGCTCCAAAGTGTGACTGTGAATCTGGAAGATTCTCACCCTGTGCCTTCTTCTCCCAACCAGGAAGACAAGCCTGCGCTCAAGCCCAGAGCTTGGACAACTTTAGTACCTGTTGGCAGGTGAGAGGACTGTAAATGTAGAACTGAAATGAGCCCTGCAGATATGCAAAATATTTAATAATTGGCCTAGTTTAGGCACATCCCATTGGTGCACACTTTACCTCACTTATTATTTTATGGTCTGATCAGTTTTAGATCATAAACTCAGAAAAACATAAGAATCATGTTTGTTTCATTTACTTCCAACCAACACTTGATGTCATGCCTGACCTATGTATACCCCTAATTGAGATTTTTGAATGTATGAGCAAAAGAATAAATGATTTTTGTACTTTGGATCATTGCTAACAATATAAAAATGTTTTCTTGGGGCTGAAGAGATGACGCAGAGGTTAAGAGCACTGGCTGCTCTTCCACAGGTCCTGGGTTCAATTCCTAACAACCACATGATGGCTCACAACCATCTATAATGAGATCTGGTACCCTCTTCTGGTGTGCAGGCATACATGCAGGCAGAACACTGTATACATAATAAATAAATAAATAAATAAATAAGTCTTCTCATTATAGTCTTCTTTGATTCTTCACTGTCTTCTATGAGGCCAAGATGATCCCTGATATGTAAAGCAAACAGAGATTCAGTAAGACTCCAACGTTAGCTGAGCATCTCTAAATATACATTCAGAGCCTGACTCTTGACTCCCAGGCCGTCTCTTTCCACTACCGTCCTGTCTCTCTTTTCTGTTCCCTACTGAGTCTCTCTTCCAAACAGAAGTTCCACTGGAAAGATGTTACAAACACTTCTCTGTGAGCACGGGCTTTTGTGGCATGAGATGCAGCGGGGAGAGAAGAGCATGGAGACCTTGGCATCTACATATTTGTCACAGAGACCACTAACGGTTAAGGACACCCAGAGAATATTAATATAGGCCACAAAAAAATTAGTATTGGAAGGACATTGACAGTTCACATGACCCATACGGAAGGACTGATAAAGAAAAAGAAGGATGAGTAACACGGTGGAAGATTGGAGCCTCAGGGAGAGACAATACCAGACTTAAGGAACACCTAGAATTTCTGTCCTCTGTCATGTCTCTCTGCTTTCCAAGGACCAACCCTATTTCCTGTCATTATACAAAAGTTTCCTCAGCATGGCAAGAAATATTAACACTAAAATGCTCTACATCTAATAGCCAAACTGTAACGGTCTGTGATAATTTTTATTGTCAACTTGATACAGCCTAGAGTCATGTGGGAAGAAGGAAACCCAACCGAAGGATTTCCCAGAACAGAGTGGCCCGTGGCCATGTCATTGAGAGACTGCTTGACCAATGATAAATGTGGGATTGTCCAGCTTGCTATGGTACCATTCCTAGGCAGGTAGGCCTGGAATATATAAGAAAGCTAGTGAGGACAAGTCAGAGAGGAAACCAGCAGTCTCCCCTCTTTAGTTCCTGCCTTAAGTTCTTGTCCTGACTTCCCTCAGTGATGGACCATTTCTGGAAATGTAAGCTGAAATAATCTCTTTCCTGCCCAAGTTGCTCTTGGTCATGGTATTTTATCACAGCAACAGAAAAATAACCAATATAGAAACTAATAAGTGCAGGTTGCTGCTGTGGTGGACCTGACCATGTTGTTTTGGGAGAAGATTGTGGAGAAGTTTAGAACTTTGAGCTGGAAAAGCCACTAAATGCTCAGAGCTTAATGAGCTGTTTTATGGGAATCTGGAAGATAAAAATGTTGGGGGAAAAATTAGACAGTGGAGGCCTGGCTTCCTAGTTTCTGAGTGAAGAAAAGACTATGGGGGCCATTTGCATGAGATTTTTGGATTAAGAATCTATAGATTTGAAACCATCCACACCTCACTGGGATGATGGATATCAATCACCCAGGGCTGAAAACTCAGTTGTTATTAATAAGAGGTTAGCATCTCTGAGGTGAACTCTTCTGGGAAGTATTTCCCCAGGGTCAACACACAGAAACTCTGGTCCAAGGGTCCAAAGCTACTTGTAAAACTGGCAGCAGAACTTGACAAATAAGAGTCTCCCACATGGCACTGGTTTTAAAGGTATAAAGGGATCATGGAAAGCAACTGAGACTTGGCACCAGGATTGAAGTACCTACAGAGACCCTGAGAGGCCACAAACGAAAATGAAGACTTAATTGTACCAGAGACTCCAGGATTGAAGAGGTCACAGAGAAAAGCTGATACTTGATGGTGTGGGGGTCAGACCCTGAAAAGAGGCCATTGGTGAAGGTATAGTCGCAGTTGCAGTGGAGACCACAGGACACTGGAGATGCCAGTGCACAGGTTATCTGCCAGGAACAGCCACAGTTGTGGAATGAGTCAACCTCAGCCTATGGGACAAGCTGTGCATGCTATAAATGTCAGAGCTGTGGAAGTTGGAGCTGCCCAAGCTCTTTGGAACAGAGAAGACTATGAATCCCAAATGCTAGACATTATGCTACAATATTTATATTTTCATTGTTGAATTTTAAGGGTTTTTATTTAAATTTTTATGCTACCATTCCCTTTTGGAATAAGAAAGTTTTAAAAAATTAGAAATTTTAAAGACTATGGGACTTGTAGAGTTGCAATATATTTTTATATTATGATATTAACATGAGAACTTGGGGGAAAATAAGAAAAGAGCGGTTATGTTTTAACAGTGACATATTTGCATGTCAAGTTGACAAGGGGTGGATTGTGTTAGTTTTTATTCTCAACTTGATACAACCTAGAGAAGGTTGAAGGATTTCCCAGATCAGATTGGCCTGTGTCCATGTCAGTGAGGTATTATCTTGGCTGATGACAGATGTGAGAGAGCCCACATGGGCGACACCATTCCTAGGCAGGTAGGTCTGGGTGGCATAAGAGAGTGAGCTGATTCTATCCAAGGTCTCTGGCCTATCTAGTCTCTGGTTCTTGATCACCCAAGCAGTGTCGGGTATGGGCTCCTTCTTGTGGAGTGGGCCTTAGGTCAAATCAGACAGCAGTTGGCTACTCCTACAAGTTCTGAACCACCATTGCCCTAGCATATTTTACAAGCAGGGTAGTTGTAGGTCAAAGGTTTTGTGGCAGGGTTGATGCTCACATTTCTCTTTTGGTAGCCTACAAAGTACCTTCCTGCACCAAAGAGACTAGAATGTAGGAGTGAAGGCTCCATGTAAACACCAGCTCACTGGTCTAAAAGGAAAAAAAGTATCAATAAAATTACTTCTAATAATGTTCTGCTATACTCATAGATCAGTGCCTTATTCAGTCATCAGCAAGAGGCTTCCTCTACAGCAGATGGGAACAGATGTGGACACCCATAGCCAGACATTACTCAGAGAAAGAATCTAAATGGGAGGTCTCCATCAAATCCCTCCCCTCAGAGCTCAGGGAACCACAGGAAAGATGAGGCAGAAAGATTGTAAGAGCCAGAGGGGATGGAGGGCACCAGGAGAACGAGGCCCTCTCAATCAGCTAAGCAAGGTGCATGTGAGCTCACAGAGACTGAAGCAACAAGCACAGCCTGCCCAGGTCTGCACCAGGTTCACTGCATATGTACTATAGCTTTTAGCTTAGTGTTTTTAAGGGATTCCTGAGTGTGAGAACCAGTGTGTCTCTGACTCTTGTGCCTGCCCTTGGGGCTCTTTTCCTCCTGTTGGGTTGCTGTGTGTCCAACTTCAATATGATGGTCTTTGCTTCGTCTTATTATATTTTGTCATGTTTGGTTGTCATCTCTTAGTGGCCTGCTTTTTTCTAATGGGAGACAGAAAGGGAGTGGGTCCAGGGGAGGGTGGTGGTGGAGAGGAACTGGGAGGAGTGGAGGGAGGGGAAACTATGATCAGGATATATTGTATGAGAAAAGACTCTGTTTTCAATAAAAGGAAAAACTGAAGAGGGGGCCTGAGAAAGCTAGAGAGTGAGCCAGTAAGTGCCTTCCTCTGCATCTGTATTCCAGGTTCCTGCCTCCTTCCCTTAATGATGGAAGTTTCATGCTGAAATAAAGCCTTTGTCCCAGAAATTCTTTTGGTCGTGGTATTTTATCACAGCAACAAATAAGCCAACTAGAAAGCAGCCCTGTAAAACTTCTTATCCTCAACACCATGTGAAAACCCCAGGGAATGATCCAGAGGGGTCGGTTGAATGCTCTGGCTTCAGCTTTTGCTATAGTCTCACAGAGGCAGAGTACACAACCTCCCTCCTTCTGTATTTCACTGACTGATGAAATAGAAACAAAAATGAAAGTTTATTATTACTAAGTCTAAGTCTTAAGAAAAACCATAGGTTTCTGCCTGCCCTCTTGGCTCTCTGCTATTGCTTTGAAAGATACATTCCCCAAACAAATAGGCACTGCTCCCCTCAGCTTGGAATAACTATGCATTAAGCAGAGCTATGTCACCAACTGCAGAGCAGACACAAAAAGTAGAGCCACCCAACTTCCCCTCAGATCCACCAGCAGTAAGAATAATGTATTATTTTAAGCTACCTAGTTCTTATTCAACTTGTTGAACTATAAAAACCAAGACACAATACCCTATGACTGGGCTGGGTTGGGGGGCGGGGCAATCAGGAAAGAAAATTATTTTTGCACAAGCATTATAAATGACAAAAGGGAGGAAACAATTGTTAGAAGGTCATAGTAGCAGGAGGGATGCTGGGTACACAGGCACACAGCGATGTACCAGAGTCTTCAATTCTTTAACTTCCATCTTAATTTTTATCTTTTTATCTACATTAGAGTCTATCTTTCCCTACCTAACACTCCTCTGTTATAGTTTAGTAAAAACACTTTTCTGGGGTTACTGGACTTTCAGAGACTCTTGGAGGGAGATCTCACAGTTAAAAACAAACAAGATCTCATGATCTTGAGCGGGAAAACAGAAAATAGAGTAAGATGTGGATGAAAAGGACAGGAAGCAAAGAGATGTTGGTGGATTGAATGATGAACCTGCATAACCCCTTGACCTGAGCCAATATACATAACGGCAGCTGGCCTTTTCACCCTTGAGGCCTCCTGTGACACAGAACGGAAGGGTTGTATAAGCATGTGTTGGAGAATCCATCAAAAATTTTACCAAGGGAAGCATGAGGACCAGGGAGCAAAAATGGCTGCCTTAACCAGCACTTCTCCTTTTCCTTAAGAAAATTCACTCCTTTGTTTATTGGTGTGTGTGTGTGTGTGTGTGTGTGTGTGTGTGTGTGTGTGTGTGTGTGTGTGTGTGCGCGCTCACGCACATGCACTCATGTGCTGTATGTGCACACACCATCACAGCATTCGTGTGAAGTCAGAAGACAACTTGCAGGAGGTTTCCACCACGTGAGTCCCAGGGACCAAACTCAGGTTGGTGACAGCAGTGCCTTGACCCACTGAGCCACTGCATCAACCCACTTCTCCTCTCCTCATGAGCCACGTTTCCCGTCTTTCTTTCCCTCCCACTCCTCACATCACCACCACAAGAGTGGAGTGAGAATTAGGAAGTGAATATTTGGAATATTGCATTCATTCTGTTGCTCAGTTACTACGGTAGCTTGCTCATTAAACCAGAACTTTCCTATAACGTCTTACTCGTCATCTGTGGGTTCTCTATATCACTGTCCTCTATTTGAAGTACACCACATGTTCTGTCAAAATAACTTCTTGTAGCTGTGCAACAATTGTGGGTGGCCTGTGATCACCTTGTCATAGTGTCTTTTACACCCAGAGCTGATTGCCAGATCCCACATCCCTTACTCCCCAGCCCTCCCTCCCCTCAGCTTATGCTCCATGTATCATCTCCTTTCTCACACATTTGTTGCTGGCAGTTGCTGGGCCAAACAACAATTTGCAGTTATTTATGCAGCTTAAACCCTATTGTCAACATCCTTATCCTCAATACACAACCATTTCAGTGGTGGGAGTTAAGCTTCTGGGAAGGGAGGTGGGCTGAGGTTAACAGAAGGGAGGCTTCCTGGGGTCCTCAGCCAAAGCACACATTGTGGCCAAGCTGCCTTTCCTCCTTGCGTCTCTTTGGGATGGGTTTTCATTTGGAATTAAAAACAGATCACAGCTTGCTGTTTGTTTGCTCTTGTCGGGTCAGACCCAGTACTTAGGGAGAGGGTGGTATCGCTGTGCATAGATTTCCTTGGCATTTTAATGGGGAGGCTAGAATTTGTTTGTTTTGCACCTTCCCTCCTGGGCTCTCAAAGACCTCCCAAAACAGAACTTAATCCTCCAGGCAGCTGGAGAGGAAGCCAGGTGTGCTGTGGGACCCTGTTACACTTGCTGATTCAAGCTCCTGAAGGGCAGAGTTGGGGAACACAGGTCACCCCTGATAGAGGGAGGGAGATGCAGACTGCCACATCCTTCGTTCAGAGTCCTTCATGTTACTTACAAAACAACAAGTCCCCCATGGGTAAATGTGTATTTACTTCCTTCTCTGGGCTGACACAGCCCCTCACCAAAGCACACAGCTTTGTGAGTTAAAATGAGTTGAACTTAATCTCCGACCTGCACCTTTTGCCGGGGACTTTTATATAATACATGGCACAATTGTAAAGGCTGACTCTGAATTTTTATACCCAACAAAGCAAACTATGTTTTGTGATCAAGGTTGAAATCTTTGTCAAAGGCACTGACAGATTTTACCATCCAACTACTGGCCAATTAAGAGAACTATCAAGACCATCAAAGTCTAAAGTTTTAGTTTAGAAACCTCTAACAGTCTTTGCACACATCAACTTATTTACTCAATAAATATTTTTTAAGTGCCTGTGTACAAAGCAGTGAGCCACTCTAAGAACTGAAGCCCTTTGGAAAGACAGCAGAAACTGCAATAATATAGCTCCATTTTAAAATTTGTGTGACTTATCCCTAGGATGTCTCAGGGTAACTCTTTACTGGATTCTCTTGAACAATGCATTCAAAGAATGTCAAATGGTGGATGCTGAAGCTTACTTAGCCAGTCAAGTGTGGGATGTGGACCTGTGAACCAAGATTGTCACTGTGGATGGAGGGTGGTAGTAGAGAGCTGTTAACAAGGTGAACTCAGCAGGCAAGGTCACGTGGTTCTGGTCAACATGTGGACATTGGCAGAAAGACCCAAATCTAGGGTCAGTGATCCAGCTGAAAATTTAGCCCTGATGGTGGATAGCTGGCTAGGACCCACAAGCAGAACATGGCCACCTATTTTGTTAACTGGTCGGAAATCTTTATAATGCTGACTCTGACCACCCTATCAGCTAAAATGGTATTTTAATCAATAAATACACTCATTGTTTGAACACTAGTTCCAAAGCATTGGTATACACCAACATCACTTGGAGGGCTTGGAAAACAGTTCAAAGTTCCTGATAGCTCAGTCTAGGGAAAGTCTGAAACTTTGGATATCTGGCAGTTTTCAGGTGATAGTGTCCCTGTTCCTGCTGATCCCAGGGTCACATCTGGTGAATCACCAGCTTAGGACATATTTGAGCTGCCTGCATCTTTTTTCTCGGCTTCCCCTTCAGTTATTTACTCCACTCTGCTCCACTTGGCAACTTCTTTTAGCTCCCCAGGAATCCATGTTTCCCACACTTCTTGGCCAGTCATGTTAGCCCTGTGCTGATACCCTCTCTCTCCATCTCTTCAACTGGCTCATGCAAGGAAGAATCTGTTCCTCCTGTGTTATTCATCATGTCTTCATTTCCTCTACTGCGTTGTAAGGAACTACCATGTGCTTATGTCCCTACTACTCTGCCTGCCTTTTAGCAGAAGCTCATAACCAAGGATGTCATTGTAAATCCATGGGCACTAATTTCATCTAGATACTTAGTTCTGCCCAATAACCATGCTACATTTATCTGATGGTCTTTCTCTTAGGTTCTTAATTACTATTTTAAAGTATCTTCAGTTTCCTCAAATCTCTAACTTTCATGCCTCTCCCATTACAGTTAACAGATGGCCTAGCCTACTCCTTTACAGAGGAAATAGAAGCCACCAGACAAAAACCTCTCAATTTCCCATCACCAAGCCTACAAACTCACGGGCATCTGCAAGCCACCGCATCCCCTGACCTCTTGTTCCACCAGGGTCACACCTCTGCCTTCTAACGCTGGTTGAAGACAAGCCCTCCGTCCATGCTGTTTCCTGCTCATTCTTTTGAAAACCTCCCATTGGTCAACATGTCTTCTTTGTGCATCTTGTCCTCTTCTCCCCTTATTGTTCACCATTTTAAAAAAATGTTCAACTCTTGTCTTTAAATAGCCATATTCCTTAGACACCATGTCACCCCGCAGCCATCCTCTTGTTTCTGTTTGCCGCTTGCTGCCCAGCCAAACAATCTTCTAACTTCATAATTTCTATCTTTGTGTCTCCTATTTACTTCCACAAATCTGTTTGCACACAGGGCATTAAGCACCTTTCTCTGGTGAAATTAATCAATAGACATCATCCAGTTCCTTTCATCCTGACCCAGTTAAATGCTCCTCCATCCTGAACATCTCTCTTCCATTGTTTTCTGGGACCACCATCCAGGCTTCTCCCTATCCAGCTGTGTTTCCTTTAATAACAACATGGTCTTCTATCTGAAATATGTTTTGTGGAGTTCAGTGCTAGGTCTTCTTGTCTAAATTCTGCCCAGACAACCTTATCCACACATTCCTGTGGGTTCAGCAACTAGACACACACTAGCTCCCTCCCCTTCACTGAAGAGGTCTGTACACCTCAGATTTCTAGATTATGATCTGTACCAGGCCTTGTCTTTTAGGCCACCAACCAGTTCCCAAATCATGACAGGGAGACTTAGTAGTTTTAAATGCTTGGCCTAGCTTATGCTCATTTCCGGCTAGCTGTTTTAACTTAAATTAACCTGTTTCTCTTTATCTACCTTTTGCCTCGGGGCTGTTTACTTTCTTTCCTTCTGTATGTCTTCCTTTCACTGCTTCTTGTGTCTGCTGGCTGGTGTCTCCCTTGTTCTCTCCCTCTCTCATTCCTCTTGAGCCTAGATTTCTCCTCCTATTTACTCTCTCTGTCTGCCAGCCCCGCCTGACCTTTCTCTGCCTAGCTATTGGCCATTCAGCTCTTTATTAGACCAATCAGGTGCCTTAGGCAGGCAAGGTGCAACAAATGTAACATATCTTTATACAATTAAACAAATGAAGCATAAACAAAAGTAGCACACCTTTATACAGTTAAACTAATATTCTGCAGTATAAACATATTTTTGCCCAGTTAAAATAAAATTCCACAACAATGATCATTTCCAAACTTGTTCTCTCTAAGTTGGCCTTTTCAGAAGGAAACAAGCCCAGGGAACACAGGCTTGATTCCACTCTCTCTTGTCTATCCTGTATCTCAGTAAGTACTCAGTTCTTCAGTTGTTTATCACTATAGGCCAACCCACCATTTAATATCTCTCAGACTACAGCATCTACAACTTACAGTCTTCAAAATCCAGTTTTGGTTTTGGTTTGTTTTGCTTTGTGTTTGTTTTTGAGACAGAGTCTCTCTGGGTATCCCTGGCTGTCCTGGAACTCGTTCTGTAGACCAAGCTGGCCTTGAACTCACAGAGATCTACTTGCCTTTGTCTCCCAAGTGCTAGGATTAAAGACATACATGCATCACCCCACCCTCTGCTCAAAATCCATTTTTAAAGAGATTTTTTTTTTTTAAGTAACTCCCTTGCTTATGCCCCCAATGGCTAGCCAACACTACTGGGATAAAATTTGGTCTCATCTTGCCTCCATATCTACACTGGCCTTCTTTCCATTCCTCCTGGGCATTAAGTTCAATGTCTCGTCTTTGTACCCACTCTTTTCCGCTGGGAATGTTGCCTTCATCAGTTCTGCTCCCACTATGCAAGGCAAACATCATGCCAAACCCTTTGAGAAACACTGCAGTAAGGGTTTTTAATACTCTCTTAACATTTTCAGTGTGTGCTTGTGCACACACATGCAAGTGTGTTTTGTGTGTGTGTGTGTGTGTGTGTGTGTGTGTGTGTGTGTGTGTGTGTGTGTGTGTACTGTATATATGCAAGTACCCATAGAGGTCAAAGAAGAACTTCAGATCCCCTGTCACTGAAATTTCAAGTAGTTGTGGCCGAAATGATGTGGTTGTTGGGAAATAAAACAAGGTCCTCTATAACAGCACCAAGATTCTTAACTGCTGAGCCATCTCTCTAGCCCCAACTTTTCTCCATCTTTAAACACACATCAGACCATTTCCCTGTATCTGCTCTTTTGTAATAAATAATGAAAAAGATAAAATGCCTTAAAGACAGTTTTTTAAATGCAAACCAAGTGGAACAGGGTTAAAGTAGAGATTCTGGTTTCTTATCCCCTGTATTTTCGTCCTTTCTTCACATTGCTTTGCATAAGTTGTGATGTGTACTTTGTTTCAAAGATAAGAAGTGTTTGCTCTCAAGAGTGTTACCTGCATTGTAGACTGAATGAGGACTGCCCCTCAGAGGCTCATGTATTTCAACATGGGTACCAGTGGGTGGCACTGTTTAGGGAGGTTATGGAACCTTGGGGAGGGAAAGTCTTGCTGAAGGAAGTACATCACTGAGGAGTGGACATTGGGGGTTTGTAGCCTCACCCACTTCCTGTTCTATCTGTGTACTTCCTGCATACAGATGAGAAGTGGTCATTGCTTCCTCCTCCTGCTGCCATTTCATCTCCACTGTTATGGACGCTGTCCCTCTGGAACCACAAAACAAAAATCCCTTTCTTCCTTAAGTTGCTTCTGGTCACGGCTTTTTATCACAGCGACAGTGAAATAATTTATACGTCTAGCTGAGACTGGGGAGACTTAAATCTCTTATCCTGTCCATCAGCTGACACCACTCTTCGCATTTCCATCTACCCTTTTAATTCCCCTAAAATGCAAATAGCGAGAGCAATCTGTCCCACACTCATGCAGAAACTCTCTGCAAAGCACAGATCGACATCCACTTCTTCCAAAAGAAATGTTGTAACCTCTCTTCTTTTGTTTATTTCTTCACCACAGTCGCTTACTATTCATTTGGGATGTATAATGGGGGAAAAAGCCTTCAGGACCTTAAATCAAAGAATGATTAGAACCCCTTTAATAGGAAGACTGCACCCCTAAAATAATCACAGTGTGGTTTATCTTTCTTGGACCCCCTGATAGGACTGAATTTTATTACCTTCCTGGCATGGTGGAAGAAGCCTTTTAAAATTCTACTGCAATGCTCTGAGGCCATCTATCCCCCAGGATTAATCACAAATATTTTATAAAGATGAAGTTTCGTTATATCTTTGTTCTTTGTGTCTTGGCTTTTGTTAGCGCATTTTAATTAGGATCTGGTATCTGCAATAAACAGTAAACATAAAGAGCTTTGCAAAAATGTATTAGACTGTTTGTTTTCACACTCTAATGCATATTTGCACAATTTTACCATGAAAAAAGGAAAACATGCTAAGCTCTTGGGCTCTATCCCAAATGTCCTGGAATAGAATCTGAAAATTACTAAAAATGCAACTGAACCTCATCATATTCCAGCAATTAACCTAAGAAACAGGGGTCTGTTCTCTGTATAGAAGAAAAAGGCCTTCTAGAGGAGAAGTCTGTGGAAGGGACTGCTTCTCAGTAATACATGTATGGTGCTCTCCAACCTGTCTTGAAGTTTGGACTCTTTCCCTCTTGCGCTAAAAGAGCTAAATAAACAAATTAAGTCAGGTATACTTTTTTCTCTTTCAGGGTGTTAAGAAAGCCTGTTCCATAAACAAAGTCTGGTGGACTGCTAAGCACAAAACAAGGCCAACAATATTTGTTTAAAAAACAAAAGCTAGGGTTAATAACCTTCCTGCTGGATAGTTACACTAAAATGAAATGCTCCAATAGTAGAATTATGAAAAATACCGACGATGAAGGACAGTTTGGGGTTTTACTTATTGGAGTATACCCCAATACAAAAGTGACAAACTTTGAACCCTGCTGTTGGCTCTTGAGTGAAGGTGTCATCAAGATGACACCTTAACAGTACTTAAATGTGACGCAGATCACAGAAGTGTGAGCACTTTGGGAGCTTAAAGGGATTTCCCTTCGAAATCTACCCCTTAACATGTTCCCAAATAAAACCTTGGATTCAGTCATTTATTTTGCTGCATGACTTTCAGATGGAGTGAAACACAGCAAACTATAGATAAAAGGCTCTGAGCTGAGTATCAGCTTAAAAGATTTTAAAAATTACATTTTTTTGGAAGGTGTCATATAAAAATGCCAACAGGAACTGTAAAGAAGGGAAACCTTTAGTTTAGAGGTCCCAAATCTAAGCTATACTTGGTGTCTCTACCCCCACTTTGGAGGACTAATATTCCTGCATTTAATTAGATGACTGGTTTGTTAAGATTAAAGTTGTGGAGAAGTTGAAAGGTTGGATCACACAAAAATAAAAATGACTCTGAAGCTCTCAGGGAATCTGAATTGGTAAACTTAGATTGTATTTCCTGCCAACTGCTTGCAGGAGGATTAAGAGATGTACAGGAATTATTAGTTTTAGATAAAAGCCAGCATTTTATAAAGCAATTAATTTTTCATTAGTTTCACATAATTTTGGCAAAAATAGTTTTGTTCCAATAAAACTATTACATTCTAGAAGGTTATTCTAAAATACAGTCATTAACTTCACATTAATTTAACCAGATTAATAATAAGCTAAACTACATGCAGGAAAGTAGTAATAGTTTTTTACAGAATATATTAGAATTAAAAGGAAAAACTTAAAATGAAAAATAATCTTAAAAAACAGGTCATAAAACTTTCAAGTTTCTCAGTATGGTTATGCATTTATTTAAAAGACATTTTGCTGTCTCTTAGCCATATAAAATTAATAGTATAAAGTCCACAGTTAGGTTTTTGTGTAGAATTATCTTAGAAGTAACAGACATCATTATTTTTATTAAAATGTTTTACATTAAAATAAATAAAATATATTTAAAACTTCAAAGCAAAGTTATTGTCACTAAAAGCTTCCTCCCCAGAGCCACTAAGTCTCCTTCCCAGTGCTCAAGCATCCTGAGGAATCCACAGAGATTGTCCATTCACTCAGAACAACAAGGGTTCTCAAACTCTTTAATCACCACGATGACAAAGAACTCTTGCTGAATCCAGATCACGGGCCCCAAAGTCTGGCTAGAGAATGTTTCTAAATAGCCCCATTGACAATCCTCCTCATTTCCTTGTCACCAGCTGTCTCCAGTTCTAGAACCATGTTTACCACCCCTTACCAGTTCCCTCAAATTCCATTATTGTCTCTCATTCCAACTCAGGCTCCACCCTATGATAAAAACATCTATCTGGTTTTCAGATTTGTCCTAACTTTGTAGCTTCCTTTGCCATTTGGACAGATCATACAGTTTTCCCCTTTAGAGAGTTTCTCATTTCCTTCCGGAACATTACACTGCTCTATACTCTGCCCATCTCAGTGTAAACCAGAACTCTCTAATGAACCCTGCTTAAATGGGAGGAACATTTGCTTGATCTGTGCCACCACAGGTGAGTCCAAGAAAGAAACACACTAAAACTAAATATCAGTCTATCTCTAATGTCTACTGGCTTCCCCAACACATGATGGTTATTTAGGTTAGTAATGGTCTTACTTAGATCCTATTGGTGGTGCCAAGAATTTAGCAAATGTCATGTCCAACATGGGCTCAACCAAGGACCTGGGAGAACCCGTAATGAAGTGGCTCAGGACATCAGAGTGGAATGTAAGGAACCAACGAGAGGACAGAGAGATCATCTGTTCAGTTCCTTATTCACCATCTATTCAGTAACTTCTCTATCTAGGAAGTATGCTAGACAATGGAGAGAGATAAATGAATACAACAATTACCACCTTTTTATTTACTTCCAAATTCTTGGTTCCATATTACAATCAGTTTGTTCATAATATATGTATTAGAGGTACACATGGACACATATTTTTTTAACTTCGTGTTCAGTGTTTTTAAGTTCGCTTTAAAAAGAATACTTGATCATTGTCTATACAGAAAACCCAAGAGACACAATGGAAAACAATGAAAACTAATAATAGAATTCAATTAAGTGGGAGATTACTGGAAAGAGGGACAAAATTCAATTAATTTCCTACATACAAACAATAATCAAGTAGAAATTATCCCCATTCATAATACCAACAGAAAGGACAAAATAGCTAAAAATAAATCTAATAAGAAATATGTATAAAGAAAGCTCAAATTTTTTGAGGGACATAAAAGAAGTCGGGTAATTTGAATAGAACACAATGCACTAATATCACTATAAAGGCATCACTGGTCCTAAGATAATTTACAAATATTATGTGATACCAATTTAAACCCTCTAAATGTTTTTAAGAATAAGAACATATCATGCTCATGTAAAAGGATAGAGGCAAACACTCAAAAAAAGAATTAAAAAGAATTGTATTAGTTATTTACAATCTACAGCTATGTAACAAATTACCCCCAAATTCAGCAGCTGTAAACAACAAATGCTTACTATTCCAGTGTCTCTGAATTGGTAATGTAAATTTGGTTTAACTTGACAGTTCTAGGTCAAATTTTTCCAGAAGGATGTAATCAAGGGACCAGCTTGGGGCTCTGGTCTCATCTAAAGGTTCAACTAGATGTGATCTACTTTCAAGTTCATCTATTCATGGTTCGGTTCCCCCAAGCCTGTGAGACTGAGGCCTCAGATCCTCATTGGCTGCTGTCAGACTTAGCAGTCCTTGTTGTGTGGACCTTTCCACTGCTCACAAGTCAGCTAGCTTCTCTCAAAGTGCTGGGGGGGGGGGGGGGAGTACCCAAGAGAGGCCACAGTGTGCTTTTAATCTACTCACAGAAGAAACAGCATCACCTTTATCACATCCATACCACACATAAGTGAAGAAATTGCCCAGGGGCATGAATTCCAAGAGGCCTTCTCTGAGGTTACCTACGTCAAAATTGAAGGGAGGGAGCTAAAAAGAGATGGCTCAGTGATTAAGAGTACTGGTTGTTCTTGCAAAAGACCATAGTTCAGTTCCCAGCACCCACATCATATCTCAACCCACCAACTATAACTCTGGACCCAGGAGATATTTTTTGACCTCCATGGGAACTAGGCCTGCACATAGTGTACATATATATATGTAGGCAAAACAGTCATACACATAAAATAAATGTACAAATACAAAAATTAAAAATAAAAAATGGCGGGAGAATTCGTATTACCAGTATCCAAACACACCATAAGGTTAAAGTAGTTCAAACAGTGTGTGTCTGGTGCCAGCGTAGAAAGTCCCAAAACAAATATGGTTGTATATAAGTAACAAACCCATGAAGGAGTGAGCCTCAAGTCAAAGTCAAAAGAAATTAAGTTAGACTGAGAAAATGGGCTACTCGGAGAAAAAAAATGTATTTGTTTTATTTTAAATCAAGTGTATGCTTGTATATCTGTGTTTACATGAGAGGGCAGAGGTGTTAGATCCTTGGGAAGTAGAGTTACAGGCCACATGAGCCACCTGGCATGGGTACAAGGAACCAAACTCAGGTCCTCTCAAAGTATGTGCTCTTAGCTGCTCAGCCATCTCTCCAGCCCTTTATTGGATTCCTAATTCACTCCATGAACAAAATAAAGTTTATATTTTAAAATCATTGATCATTTATATTTATGAAGGGATATAAATGGATTTCAAGCCTATCAGTCATGTTCTATTCCCTTAGAGGAGTTGAATATATGTTTGTTACATAATAGCAAACCTTTTAGCTCCCTATACACCAGGCACTGTTATAAGTTCTACATTTATGTGACTTTACTTGAATTTTCAGAAGTATTATATAGGGCAGTTCCCCATTCTAAAGTAAGTAAACTAAGGGTTAGGGTCACACATCTGGAATAGTTATACCTATTGTAGTGATTATGTATTAGTGCATAACAAATTACCTCAAACAGCAGTTTACACATCAAATATTTATTATTTGATACAGCTTCCAAAGCAGCTTACCTAAGTGATTCTCCTCAAGGTCTTTCACATCATCTGAAGGTTTAATAGATTGGAGATTCTATTTCTTAACCTGCCTATGAAGCAAGTTTTTCTTCCACTGGTTTCTTGCATGAAAACCTAAGTATAAATTCCTAGCACCCATGTTAAAAGCTAGGCATAGCTGCACCTTCCTGTAGCCCCAGAACTGGTAAGGGCAAGGGATGGGCCAGAGTAGAGACAAGTGGATCCCAAGCAGTCAGTCAAGCCACAACCATGCATTTCCTGCAGGGAGAGACTATCTCAAGATAACCACGCTGAGAGCAATAGAGGAAGATACCCAGTGTCCTTCTCTGGTCTCCTCATGTACCACATGGGCACACACACACACACACAAATACACACACACACACACACACACACACACACACACACACACACACACACACACGTAGAGTAATAATAAAGTGTCTACAAATAAAAATATCAACAGTATATACACCACATGTAAAATCATTGGGAAAAAGACAAATGCATTAATTTAGTCAATCTTAGAAATCAAAAACTAGAGCCATACTTCAGAGTTAGAGAAAATTGGAAAAAGAATAGTATTTCATGGTCTGGAAGGCAAAGGAATTTCATGCCCCATGGGTAAACAAGCTGGCATTGAATTTTGCAAGGAGGTTTTCAATATCAATATCGAACACCAGAGACAGAATATATACCAAGGTGCTCACTGCACCATTTTTATGATGCTCAAAAAATCTGAAACAACCTAAGTGCCCAAGACTGGAGGGTTTTTGTTAAGCAAATGATGTTGCAGCAGTGACTGATGGGACACAGTGTGGTTAAGGTTTTAGAAGTATAGTTACTAACACAAATTCACAAGGTTAAATGAAGAAAAGTCACATTTAAAATTGCATATAAAACATCACCCAGTTCTTTAAAATGTTTTTTATTCTTGAGGTTATAGGATTACCTCATTCCTCCTTCCCTCTCCTCTCTCCAAGCCCTCCTGTACAGCCCTTCTTGATCTCTTTCAAAATCTTGGCTTCTGTTTTCATTAATTTTTGTTACATGCATATACATATATGTATATGCATACATATTTGTAAATATAACCTCTTCAGTCTGTATACTGATATTGTAAGTATGTTTTCAGGGCTGATCATTTGGTATTAGATAATCACTGGGTGTGCTCTTCCCTGGAAGAACTATGTCTTCCACTCTCAGCATCCCTCAGTTGCCTGCAGCTCTTCGTGTGGTGTTGAGTCCTCATGGGCTTTTCCTTGTCCACTTTGACATGTCTGTTGTTGTCCTTGTTCAGCTCACGCTTAGGCAGTCATGTTGGTGAGACTTTACCGTGCAGTTTCTGATAATACTAAGAAACACAACAACAGAGCAAACTCCCTGATCCTCTGGCTCTTACAATCTTTCTGCCTCCTCTTCCACAATGATCTCTGAGTCTTAGGTGAGGGTGTGTTTTGCAGATGTATCCATTATGATTGAACTCCACAACTTTACATATTGGTTGGTGGTGGTTTTCTGTAATGGTCTCTGTCTGTTGCAAGGAGTATTCTTTCTCTCTTTTTTTTTTTAAGGTTTACTTGTTTAAAGTTTTTTTTTTTTTCATTTTATATACTGCCCACTGTTCCCCTTCTCTCGTCCCCTCACTTCCCCCCATCCCACCCATATCCACTCCTCATAGGGAGTAAGGCATTGGTATTCAACAAAGACTGGCATACCAAGTTGGGGCAGGCCCAAGCCCCTCCCCCCTGCATTAAGGCTGAGTAAGGCATCCCACCATAGGGAATGGGCTCTAAAAGAGATGGTTCATGTACTCAGGATGAGTCCTGGTCTGATTGCCAGGGAACTCACAAACATATCAAGCCCCACATCTGTCACCCTTATTCAAGGGGCCTAGTGCAGTCCCATGCAGACTCCTCAGCTGTCAGTCCAGAGTCCTTGGGCTCCCACTAGCTTGGGATAGCTGTCTCTGTGGTTTTTCCCATCATGGTCTTGTTCCCCCTGGCTCTTACAGTCCCTCCTCCCTCTCTTCAACTGAACTCTAGGAGCATGGCCAAGCGCTTGGCTATGGGTCTCTGCATCTGCTTCCATCAGTCTCTGGATGTGGGTTCTATGGTGACAATTAGGGTAGACACCAATCTGAGTACAGGGGATGGCTAGTTCAAGCACCCTCTCCACCGTTGCTATGAGTCTTAGCCGGGGACATCGCAAGGAGTGTTCTTGATGAGGGTTGAGAACTACATTTATCTCTGGCTGTACGGACAAATGTTTAGAATGTAGTTAGGAATTACATTGTTTTGATAATGTGGTCCTAGCTTTTCTCCAAGATCCATGACTTCACTAGACTCAGGTAATTAGCTACGTTTCCACTACTAGGCATGGTTTCCCCCTTGTTGAAGATCTTATGTCCAATTAGAGAGCTTTTAATTATTTCCAAGGTAGTCATGCCACTGCTGCACCCTCAGGGTTTTCTTATCATGCTAGTGTTGTAGTCCATAGATGCCACAGCTGGGTAGGACTATGGTAGTTTCCCTGCTTTGGAAGCTTGCATAGCACCTTCTGGTACCAAGAAAGCTAGTGTTCAGAGAGGAGGCATTCAGGGCAATTCCAGTTTAGGAGCCATTAGGTCCTACGTCTGAAGTGCATGGTGTGGTCAGTAATAGGGAACTACCTTCCACCTCTCAGAGGTAACCAAGGGCCATAGCAATAGTCTGTAATGTTTTGGGAGTCCCTTGGACAGCTCTGACCAACAACCCAAAGGAAGGTTTATCATGCTTAGTGTTGAAATTTTGTGAGATATTCTTTAACTCTTGGAGGGAGCATTGTCAGGTCAGATGAAAATTTTTCAATCAATCAATCAATCAATAAAATTTACACGTATTGTGGGGTTTTTATAGGTAGACAGTAAATAGTATGGTTCCTTATTTAGACATCCATACTATTTTTTAGACATCCAGACTCAGTTTACCCTCCTTCCATATTTATGTTCCTCCCCCACAGGACCCCCCTAATTAGAGCCTCCCTCCTTGTTTACTCATTTCCACTAACAGATCAGTTGTATCCCGCCATTCTCCTCTCTGTTACTTCCCCATCCCCATCCCAGCAATGGTCCCTTTTTACTTTCCTGGTTTCTGCAGTTACTCCAGAATACGTACTCACATCTGAAGATTGGGGGCTAGGAGACTCTAATGAGAGACAATATTTGACGTTTGTCTTTCTAGGTCAGGATTACCTCACTCAATATAAACTTCACTGTTTCTGATCATTTACCTGCAAAGTTTATGATTTTTTTTTCTTTACAGCTGAATATTACTGTGTGGTATGTGTGTACATTTTCATTCCTCTGTTGGAGGACATGGAGGTGGCTTCCATTCCCTAGACATTGTGACTAGAGCAGCAATGACCATGGCAGACCAAGCATCTGTGGAACAGGAGGCTGAGTCCTTCGGACATGTGCCAAGAGTCAATGTAGGTGGGTCGTAGGGTATATTTATGTTTAGTTTTTGAGAACTCACCACACTGATAACCGTGGTGCCTGCACCAGTTTGCAACCCCACCAACAGCGAATGAGAGTCTCGTTTTCCCCACAACCCCCTCAGCAGTTTCTGTAACTTGTTTTGTTGATCTTTGCCATTCACCAGAAAGGTCTAACAGCATGAAAAGGTGCCATCCATTTGTACATTTGTGTCAGTTGCTTCCTCCACAAATCAAGGTTGGGTACAAAGCATGGATATAGGTGGTGCTAACTTAATTAGCTCCCATAATCCTCAGTCATTCTCTCTGAGCCATTATGTCTCCATATCCTGGAGCTGCTCTTCCATAGAGTCTCCCTACATTTCTCCACCCTTGATGAACTCAGTGGGCCTGGTTTAATCTGCTCAGGTTGACTCAGGGCCAAAGGTAAATGTGGCCCTGACTTCTCCTGCTGCATCTGCTGGTTCCCTGGGTCAGAAAGGCCCAGTTTTGCACTGTGGCTATTCACTCTCTACCCACTATACTTGGCTGTTGTGGGAGTTTCTCACTGAGCAATTGACCTCCACCCTTAGCATAACCTTTTGCTGGTGGAAAATGCACCATACTTAGTCTTGGGGGATAATTCCTCACCCCTGGGACAGGCTTGATCATCTTCACCTGTATTGTTCTATCATGGGTGTCTTCTGTGAACTGTTCCTTAGGCTGTACAGCCCCCAGAACCTCCTTAGCATACAGTTTTGGTTTCTATCAATGTATTTCTTAGACATAAATCTTGGCCACATTTGTCTTTGAATTACCCAGACAGATCTCTTCCACTGCTTCACCATTTTATCTCCTCTGGGTTGCTCTCTCACTTTATGGACACTTTTTACATCCTGGTGTAAGTCACTGAGATCAGTCAAAGCCTTTCCTTCTGTATAAAGACCTTTCTATTTCTTTCAGGCAGCTGGTCTGGTCTCAGAGTCTTCTTTGTAACTTGGACTGTCTAAGAGTCTTCTTTTCAGATTGGCTCTGCTCTTAAGGGAAAGACTCTCAGATTTTACTGCTTACTCTGGTAGGGAGTGACCTAGTGAATCTGGTCAGTTTCAGGGACTTCCTGAAGCTCTTTTGTGTTGTTTATCTTCCTGCTTAAGGAGCTTCTCTGCAATTTCCCTACTTAGAGGAAACTGTTACACAACACCCCATCCCTTTGTCTCAGCTTCCAACTCCCTAAGTCACTCCCTGAGAACTGTTAGGGTCCTGGAGAAGTCCCACAAAAGACCACCATCCATGTATGCATTCAACAAGAGCATTTATTATCTCAAGAATAAAGGTACCAGCATGCTGGGGCTGCAAGCTTGCAGGCTCTTTTTAAGCACAGCTAAGGGAAGTTTCAGGGACTGCTAGGTCGTCTCAGATATGACTGGCCTATTCAACAGACAATCATATTAGTTCATTCCTGATTGGTTAGGACTAGCAGGGGTTGGCTAGGGCTGTAGTTTTCCCATTTTTGGACAAGTCTGGACAAGTCCAGGGTCTATACTTATTTGATTATTACCTTGAGCTACTGACTGTGGGTGCTGACCTAATGGTGCAGGCTTGGTAGTGCTGTCTCCCTCCCTCCCGGTCAGGGGCACTGAAGATTGACTGTCCTTTGTTTGTGGCTTCCTCAGAAACTGCCTGTCCAATTTCAAGAGACAGGAACTGAGGCCTAGCTCTTAACTGAGCTATTAGGAGGCTGCCATGGTATTTGCTTGGCCTTCTCAGAAACCTTTCAGTCACACTGGCCAAGGAAGTTGCTTTTAACACCCACAGGCATTTCCTGGGAACCAGCCAGCTACATGAGCCAGGGAAACTCAAACACATTCTACCCAGAACCCCTAGTGGCCACACCTGGCAGGATCTCAGAAGCATTCCCTACCTGACACCCCACAGCCACCAGACTCTCCTAAGAACCAGAGAGGACAACAAAAACCAATAAACAGAACACTGACCCAACAAAGGCAAGACTAGAGATGACCACCTAAAATTGCAATCATCCCAAGCCCAAATGCCTAGGCACCAGGATAAAAACAGGACAATCTGTTCCCACTGGAGCCCAGCAACCCTACTACATTGGTCCTGAGAAACACAATATAGATGAAGCATAAAACAAGAACCTCAAAATAGCTTTTATGAATATGCTAGAGGTCCTTAAAGATGTTATAAATAAACCCATTAATAAAATCTATGAAAACACAAGCAGTAGAATGAAACAAAGAAAAGAGCTCAAGACTTGCAAGTGGAAATAGAATAAAAAGAGAAAACCCAAACTGAGGAAAAACTAGAAATAAAAAATTTAGGAACTTGAACAAGAACCTCAGAGGCAAAACTCACGAACAGAATACAAGAAATGGAAGACAGAATCTCAGGCACTGAAGAAACAACAAAAGAAATAGATAGTCAAAGGAAATGTCAAATCTAAAAAAAATTCAGACTCAAAACATCCAGGAAATCTGGGACACTATGAAAATACTCAATCTATCAATAATAGGAATAGTGGAAGGTAAAGAAACCCAAGTCAAAGACACAGAAAATATTTTCAACAAAATCATAGAAGAAAATTTCTCTAACCTAAAGAAAGATGTGCCTGTTGAGGTACAAGAAGCACACAAATAGACTGGACTAGAAAAGAAATTCTCCACAGCATATAATAAACAAAACACAAAAGAATATTAAAAACTGCAAGGGAAAAGTACTAAATAACTATAAAGGCAGAACTATTAGACTAACACCTGACTTTTCAATGGAGATTCTAAAAGCCAAAAGGGTCCATTCAAATGTTCAAAAAATTTTAGAGGTCACAGATATCAGCCCAGACTACTAAACCCAGCAAAACTTTCTATCACAATAGATGAAGAACAAAAGACGTTCCATGATAAAAACCAAATTCAAGCAGTGTCTATCTACCAAACCAGCTCTACAGCAGGAACTAGAAGGAAAACTTCAAGAAGTTAACCACACCCAAGAAAACACAAGAAATAAATAATATCTGACCAGCAAATCAAAAGAGGTGGAGGGACTCCCACACCTAACAACAAAATAACAGGAATCAACACACACTGCTCATAGATAATTCTCAGTATCAGTGGTCTCAATTCCTCAATTAAAAGACACAGACTAACAGAATGGATTAAAAAACAAGATCCATCCTTCTGCTGCATCCAAGAAACACACCTTAACATCAAGGATATTTGATATTTTATAAGGAAGCCAGAAATATGCACTGGAAACAAGACAGTATCTTCAACAAATGGTGTTGGTCAAAATGGAGAGCTGCCTATAGAATAATGCAAAAAGATCCATACTTATCATCCTGTACAAAACTCAATTCCAGATTGATCAAAGACTTTAACATAAGGCCAGACACACTGAATCTAACAGAAGAGAGAGTGGGGAATAGCCTTGAACTCATTTGCACAGAAAAAGACTTTCCGAACAGAACGCAGATAGCACAGGCACCACAACCAACAATAAGTAAATGGAACCTCTTGAAACCAAAAAGTTTCATTTTTACTAAGGACATCACCATCTGACAAAGCAGCAGTCCACACCATGGGGAAATATTTTTACCAACTCCACACTCAATAGAGGGAATGGGGTCTAAACAGAGAATTCTTAAAAGAGAAAACTCCAACGGCCAAGAAGCACCTTAGTTCTTCAACCTCCTGAGTCGTCAGGGAAATACAAGTCAAAAGGACCCTGAGTGTTATGCCCAGATCGTTGGGACCACCAAAAGACCACCAAGGAGACCGAATCCCCCATGTAAAAACAAAGAGCCTTTATTTCAAGCTCCAGAGCTTGGTCTCTCTGTCTGTCCGACACAGCGGTGAGAGCAGGGAGCCCCAAGCTCAAGTGGGGTGGGTTTTTTTTTTTTTATCATAGCAGAGGCTGGGGTGAGGGGATTTCCAGAGTTCAGGACCCTGATTTGGCTGACAATTGTCTAGGGGCATCTGTAAAACAAAAAGTAGGTGTGTGCTAGACTCAAGGGCATCTGGCCACCTTATCTAATGGTTAGAATGTTTGGGATGTCAGGTACTTCCCCATCCATCCCTAGGTGGATCCCTGGGTGGTATCAGCTTAAGGCTTTTCCTGGATCTGGGTGTTGCCTGCCAGTAAGCCTGTCACAGAAGCTGTGTCTAGGCCACTAAGCCTGTCATAGCTGCTATGTGGTCAAGCTATTCTGGGGCCCTCCACACTGAGAATCCATCTTATACCATTCAGAATGGCCAAGATCAATAGCACAAGTGACGGCTCATGCTGGAGAGGATGTGGAGCAAGGGAATGACTCCTGCATTTCTCTACAAACTGACAATAAGGTCCAGTTTTTTGTGGAATTCCTCGGTGGGATCATGTGTCTGTGTCTGTATGTGTTTCTCTTGCTTTTTCTTTGGCTCTTTTTCTCCCATTTGTTTTGTCTTATCTTACTTGTTTGTTTTTGTCTTATCTTATTTTATTATTATTCCTCAGATGCCTATTTGTTTTCTAAGGAGAGACAGAAAGGGTGTGGATTCAGATAGGAGGGGATGCAGAAAGGAACTGGGAGGAGGTGGGGGAGGGGAAACTGTAATCAGAACATATTATCTGAAAAAATCTATTTTCAATAAAAGAAAAAAGCAGAGGTAGTTGAAATTTTAATGAAGTGTGTGTGTGTGTGTGTGTGTGTGTGTGTGCGCGCACACACATGTGGAGGTCGGAGACAACCTGCAATATAGTTACCTCCTTCTATCCTGTGGGTCTCGGAGAGTGAACCCCGGTGGTCAGGCTTGGAAGCAAGTACCTGAAAATTAAATTCTGAACAGGAAAAATTCTTAGAATGTGAACACAATCCTGTAATTAGCAGTTAATTATTCAGCCTGAAAGTTAGCCAGGGACAAATAGACAATCCATTTATTTCCCTATGTTCTAATGGATTAATGTTTTTAATTAAATTAGCCAAATTCTGGCAAATTTTCCACCAAGGAAAGCAGAGTCCAAGAAAACAGGTAGCCAGTTTTTACACTGAAACACAGCTTGTATTAATGTCAATATGTTTAAAGTCAAAATCAAGTATATAAATTTATAATAATAATGAAACATATTTTGGAAGACAACAGCCAACCCAAAATTAACATTCACTTTTCAAAAATAGAGCATTCCTGCATTTAAAAAGCAAGAAATAATTTAGATTACAGTGGATAACTCAAGAGAAATTGCTATGGTGTAGATCGTGAAAGCTCGCAAAGGCTGCTGTGTTGAAAGCTTAACGCCGTTGGGAGGTGGTAGCACCTTTAAGAGAGGCGCCCACAGGTGCTGAGTAGATACCTCAGCAGGTGGGACGCAAGCATGAGAACCTGAGTTTGAGTCCTCAGTATCCACATACAAAGCTGAGCACGGCCTTATGTGGCTGTAACTCCAGCACTGGAGAGCAGAGGTGGGTGGATCCTAGTCAGACAGTCTAGCTGAAAGCAAGCTTGAGCTTTAGTGAGAGACCTAGTCTCAAGGGAACAAGGCAAAGAATGATAGAGCAGGACACCACATCCACCTCTGACCTCTATGGGTGTGCATATATACATGCAACACACACACACACACACACACACACACACACACACACACACACACACATACACAGATGAGGTTTAATGGAGGGTTGGGGGCACCAAGGGTATGCCCCCAAAAGAGATATTGGAATGCTGTCATTTTTTTTCCTTCTGCCTTTGCTTCTTGGCTTCCAGCACACAATCCCACCATGTCCTGTTTGTCACAACCCCAAAAGTAATAAGACCAACAAACTAGGAACCAAAAGCCCCAAACCATGAGCCAAATAAATCTCTCATGGTTTTCAAGTTTACTATTGGGTATTTTGCTATAGGAATAGAAAATTAACACAGAGATTCTGTTTTAACTTGGTAAACTATTTTCATTATTATTTACTTCCTTAAGTAATACAGTTACATAAACTCCTTTACTTTTATAAGATAACACATAGCTGATCAAAGCAGTACCCATTTGCACACTTGAGAAATTATCTGTTTAACTCATTAGGAAGACTTTTATGGGTGACTTGCTAATATTTTCCTACATCCTTATTGGTTATCTTTGGAATGAAAGTATTGGTTAAATGGTATTTGTCCTTGTAGAAAATGAAATATTTCAACCTTTTAGCACTATCAATTCCCACTGAGAACTAACTCCTTTGATGGTACTAAATAAATAATAAGAATAAAGTTATAACATTGAATATCTGATTCAGCACTAGCTTAATGAGTTTTAAGGTAATGTTAAGTGCTTTGAAATCTTCAGAGAGTAGAAAGAGCAATATGCTGTACCACCCACTTTAAAAATAATACTATTTTATTAGAAATTAATATTATAATTGTAATTATCTTCATCTCAGTATTTGTATTTTAATTCTCTTGCTATTCCTATCTGTATTTGATGGATGAACCAAGTTTTCAGGAAATGCAAAAATAAAAAGAATTTTGGGGGTACAGAAATAGTTTAGCAATGGTTCTTTCTGTCACTGGTATTCAATACTGGCTGGCTGAATTATACTGGATTATGTTTAATAGTAGATTAATAAGACCTATATTAGGTCATGAAAATAACTTACCATCATGTGACTGTTTTTCTTGTGAACCCTAAATCTACCAGAATGTCTAGCTTATACATCTAAAAAACCTAATTACCTATCAAAGAAAATCATCATCTTTAAATATCAGTTAACCTTGGCTAATGACATTTTGTCACAGTGCTTCTGAAAGTATCATTTGATCTGAGTTCACACATACTGAGCAAAGAAATTTGATTCTTTTAAAAATAAGCGACCATAAAAATCTCTATCTGTAAGTTGAACTGGGTCCTGGAGAGCTAAGCTGTACAGAAAAGCAAATCCAGAGACAGGCTTTCAGCATGGATTTAGTCTGATTTTGGATGGCCTTCTCACTGTTGTTAAGAATGTATCTTACAAAACTCAAGTTGGAGATTTTATTCAAATCCATTCTGCTTTCTTTCCCCCGTAGGTCCTGCTCCCCTGAGATGAAAACATTGAGGGCTATTTCTCAGATACTTTGAAACTGCACAAAGCTTAGCCTCCCTTGGGGCAAGAACACACTTCCTCTTTGCTGAGGCTGATATGTAATTTATCATGCTTCCTCTTACCAGCCTGCCAAAAAGCTTAGACCCAAGGTTGAAACTCCATCACAGCAGCCATGAGAATAATTACAGTTAGCATATATTCCTCATCCCTCTTTCTATATCCTGCTTTTCTATTTTATTAACCTTGTTGCTAAGTCATTTTTTTATACCTCATTGCAAATTCTTCTAGAAAGAGGTGAAATGCAAAGAAATACAACTGTGAAATGAACTCAGCATATAAAAAATTACAGTCTGTATCCAAAGAACAGCATCTTTCACATCTACACAGGATATTAACATCAAAAATGAACTTATTTGAAGTGAACAGCATGATATCAGCAAAATTTAGACAAGTAGTAATTTGTTTATTAGCTGCTTCATCAAGTGTCTCAATCCATTTTGCTCTATTAATCTCTCAGGAAATTTTGAGACCTCTCTGAACACTTGGCATACTCAATTATATTAAATATTTTGTAAAAATACATGCTAATAATTTTTAGGTGAGCATCCACCTTCCAAGTGGAACTGAAATTATTTAGAACTAGACATTCGGTATTAGAACGCTGACTGCTACACAATCCAAATGTGTGAAGACTCAAACACAACTAATGTTGAGCTTCCATTGGCCTGAGTCTAAAGGAATTGATGCTAATTAGCAGGGACATCTCCATAGATGTGTCAGATACCCAGGCTCCTTCTATACTCAGCTTCCCCATCCCAGGTCCTGTATCTACCAGAGGAGAGTGAACTAAAGCACCGACTAAAAGCACTTGCTTATCCCACTTGCATCCCATTCCTGGAGACTACAGAGTAGTCTCCTTCAGATGCAAAGCCAGGGCTGAGTGAGGAGGCTGGATGGCCACATTCCAGCAATGCCTCCACACAAGCTGTTGTAAAAGGGAGGAGGGTATGCCTTTCCTAATAATTTGCTTTCCTTGCGACAAGCAAGTCCATGTCTCCCATAAACTCCAAACACGTCGCCTTCTCAAGACAAACACTGCAGCAAACAAAATCAGCTTAAATTATTCCATGTCAGAGGAGGGTGTTGGCAGAAAGAAAAAAAAAAGCCAGTGAAGAATTGAAGAGTCATGATCACAAACATGTTTTCTGCCAGATAAACCAAATATTCCATCTCCAGCTCACTCTCATCTTTTCATCAGTGAAGACATTTTGTCTAATTATGTTAAGACATTTTGCTTAATATGTTGTGAAACATGGTGCATGCCTCTGTGGGTCTTTCTTCTTAAATTCTGTGTGTGTGTCTGTGTAGCCACGTGTGTACCTGATACCCATGGAGGCCAGAACAGGTTGTTGGATACCCTGAGACTAGAGTTACAGACAGTTGTGAGCTGCCATGGCAGTGCTGGAAATTGAACCCAGGTCCTCTGGAAGAGCAGTCAGTGTGCAGCCATGTGCGTAACCTCTGAGCCATCTCCCCAGCTCCCTGGAAGACCTTTCTTAGTGACAAATTTAGAAACCTGAAAACTTCCCTTTTCAAGCCACAAATCCTGATGTTTATTCATGAAAGGAAGCTAGAAGCTGAGTCCCAGGTCCAGCTCAGCCAATAGACAGCTTCAGCTTTAGATAATTCTGATTACCTCTGCAAAGCTCAGATTCTCCTAGGGAAAAAGACCCTAGCATTCCGTGCCTGTAAACCACTAGCAAGGTGGATGAAAGAGGATCAAGGTCACAGCAAGTGTGAGGCCAGCCTGGGCTACATGAGCTGAAGAGATGACTCAGTAGTTAAAAGCATTTGTTGCTCTTTCAGAGGACCTGGGTGCAATTATCAGCACTCACCTCACATAGTGGCTCACAACAATCCAAAACTTCAGTTCCAAGAGATCTAATGCCCTCTTCTGACTTCTGCAGGCACCAGGTACTCACATGGTTCACTTACAAACAGGAGGCAAAAACACTCATACACAAAAAATAAAATAAATACATCCTAAATTTTTTTTTTAAAAAGTCAGAGAGATTGGACCACATGGTTGCTGATATTAGAGTAAGGCACAATGGGAAAACTCAGTAATTGGAGTAGCAATATAAAGTGAATTAAAACTGAACACACTTTGAATTTAATGAATTATATTCTGGCATCAACAGTACACCAAGTTATTGCAATAAACACAACCATTGATAGAATTTTGAGCAAGTAATGGGTTGTTAAATGCAAATGAGGGCTATCCTTTCCATGTTCCATCGTCGTGCAACCAAACGCCTCATTTACTGCTGTAGAATAAGTAACGGGTTTGAATTGGCCTTTATCTTTTTAGAATCATGACATTGCATTTAATCAAGTCAACAATACTTCACATCAGGCTTCATAACCTGATTATCTGAAAGGAGAGCATGCAGACATCAATCATCCAAAATGTGGTAACACAAGAAGACACTAATTCCCATCCACTGGTCATTCACTGGTCAGTTTGAATGCCGTTTATTAACCAGCTAATGCCTAGTTTAGTGAGCTGAATCACAAGGAGCCTTTCCTTGAAAGAAATGCCGGAACCAGGGAGCTGCTACAGAAAAAGTCCTCTAGCAGCACTGCCCATGGACCCTAGATCTGTCATTTCCAGTCACCTCTCCAGCATCTCCCAGAGCTTCATCAGAGTGCAGCATTCACTGTCTTCCCTGTAAGTAGGAACCCAATATCAGGTTTGCAAGTTGACAGTGGAAGAGCAAATGGTCTGGGTTTTGCTGAAGCTCATTTCCAAAACTTACTGGAGAAGTTCACAGCATTTCCCAAAATGAACAGGCAGCAAGAAGAGAGGACTCAATGGTGCCCAGATAGATGGAGGTTGCGGGGAGAAGCTCAGAAAGTTTTGTAGGGCAAGTGACAACTGAGCAGACTCTTCGTAGACCAAAGAGACAAGGAAAGGAGCAGGCAGGAAGCCATGCACAGGCTGAAGAAACAAACCAGGACTAGGCTACAGAGCACTCAGTACAGAAACTCAAGCGTTTGAACTTTATCACATGGGTGACTGAGAGCCCCTGGAGGATGTTAGGCATTAGAGAAACATAATAATAACCATTTCATTTTGCTAAGATCATTCTTCATCAATACTGTGAAATATAGATAAATTATGGGCCTTATAGAGAGCAGAGGCCAATCAGTAGAACAGTAGAGAATTGTAGGTATTACTATAATGACAGATTGCCACACACTATAACAAAGTTTTCAGCCCCCAAAATAAACATTCCACCCACATGTCAACCTTTGAGAAGGTCACAGGTATCAATAACTTTTGCAAAGGTGAGCTTCCTCCAGGGACCACCACCTTCCAGTAACTGGACAAAACAGCAAACACAAACAGGAAGACCACAGTCACTGGACACATGTCCTCTAGATTAGTGGTTCTCAACCTTCCTAATGCTTTGATATTTTAATACAGTTCCTCACATGGTGATCCTCAACCATAAAATCATTTCATTGCTACTCTATAACTGTAATTTTGCTGCTGTTATGAATCATATTGTAAATATTTGTGTTTTCCAATGGTCTTAGAAGACCCCTGTGAAAGGGTCATTTGACCCCCTCAGAGGGGTCACAACCCACAGGTTGAGAACCACTGCTCTAGACTGATTAGATAACATGTTATTGCTCTTTGGCCACATACATGTGAATCTACAATAAGGATGATACTATGAACACCAAGGGAATGGGTAGTATTCAAAAGAAACACCCCATAAATGTTTCCATGGCAAAGCTGGAAGAGTCTACAGTGGCACCCAGCATGCTGTTGGCAATGTTGTAAACAAGTAAGTTAAGGGCAAAATTCTTGCCAAGAAAACTAATGTGCATACTAACCACATTAAGCACTCTGAGATCCAAGAGAGCTTTCTGGAATAAGTGAAGGAAATGATCAGAAAAAGACAAGTCAAAGAGAAGGTAACAGGGTTCCACTGCTGCTCCAGCCTGCTCTGCCCAGAGCACAGCCTGAGCTGTTGGAGCCTGCTTGCTGGGGATTCCTGGCTTAGAGGGAGGAGGCTCAAACAAACAACAAACGAACAAAACAATAAAGAGATGAAAAGAGAGAGAATCTCACAAAGAGCCATGTGCAGTGCACACTGGGGCTTTAGCAATGCACAGTGTGCACTGGGGCTTCAGCAATGCACAGTGCACACTGGGGCTTCAGCAATGCACAGTGCGCACTGGGGCTTCAGCAATGCACACTACACACTGGGGCTTCAGCAATGTGCAGTGCACACTGGGGCTTCAGCAATGTGCAGTGTACTCTCTGGGGTTTCAGAAATGTGCAGTGTGCACTGGGGTTTCAGCAATATGCAGTGTGCACTGGGGCTTCAGCAATGTGCAGTGCACACTGGGGTTTCAGCGATGTGCAGTGCACACTGGGGTTTCAGCGATGTGCAGTGCACACTGGGGTTTCAGCGATGTGCAGTGTACTCTGGGGCTTCAGCGATGTGCAGTGCACACTGGGGTTTCAGCGATGTGCAGTGCACACTGGGGCTTCAGCGATGTGCAGTGCACACTGGGGTTTCAGCAATATGCAGTGCACACTGGGGTTTCAGCGATGTCCAGTGCACACTGGGGTTTCAGCGATGTGCAGTGCACACTGGGGTTTCAGCCAGCAGGTTTAACTTCAGCTGTACTTAAACATGCTCAGTGCTCCATGAACTCTCCAACCTTTTGACTGAGCACTTTCAATTGCACATGACCTGAAAGAGTCTATCACCAGACAGACCTGATGCTATAGACCAGTGTTTCTCTAGGCATGGGTACAGACAAGATATCATGCTTTTTTCTTCTAGGCCATCACGAACAAAAATGTTTGTCAAATACAATAATAATAACTTATTAGGAAAACATGAAAAAAGCTAAGGATATTAAATATAAGACCTCTTTGTAATCCATTCATCAAACAATCCCATCAGATTGTTGTTGGTGTTAGTAACTCTTCTCCCCAGCCAGTATTGTAGACCAGCAGCACGTCAAGCCTGGCGTGAATCTGCAGTCCACACTATGAGCAGCACTGGCCACGTGGGCAAAGCAAGGGACACAATAACGCAGGAAAAACTGATCATCTGATCATCCCCAACTTCAGCTTTTCTGTTTCAGAAGACAAGGATGGTTCTAAAAGCAGCATGGGAAAGCAGTCAGCAACAAAGCCTAGCTTTGTACCATGAAACATTTTTTTTTTAAACAAGGCACAGTTTTTTATTAGATTTGGGTCATTGGGGTATTTTCCTCCTACATCACTTTGCTTTCAGCAACCACTAAGACCAATGTTTAAACATGTTAGCACTGATGAGCAATGCCAGAAAAAATATAATCAAACAAAGCGACTAAATTAATAATTTATAGACTAACAACTATGTGAAAATATAAGGCATGGGGAATTAAATTAGAAAAAAGCCTTAATCCAAATTAGAGTGTGTCTCAATTAAATTACATTCCCCAACAGTGTTGTAAGTTTAGTTAAAGCCAGTAGCACTATGGTGACCTTAACATCACTAATGGTAACTTGACTTGGAGCATGC
The DNA here is from genome assembly GCF_007827085.1 of Peromyscus californicus insignis. Lineage (NCBI taxonomy): Eukaryota > Metazoa > Chordata > Mammalia > Rodentia > Cricetidae > Peromyscus > Peromyscus californicus. The sequence goes on along the minus strand of NW_026294491.1, from coordinate 66,521,246 downwards.
GGTGTATCTGAAGCCCTGTATAAATACTTACATACATGTTCCCCTTAAGCTTACTTAAATGGTAAAAAAGACTCCAGGTTTCTCTTTTTAATGTAAGATAATGGTTATTTGTCTAACATTTGTTAGGCTTCAGAGACTTAATCATTTAAGAAAACTAAAGATTTTTGCTTTAAAAGTGTGTGTGTGTGTGTGTGTGTGTGTGTGTGTGTGTGTGTGTGTGTGTACATACAGGTGCCCATAAAGATCAGAAGAGGGTATTGGATCCCCTGGAGTGAAAGTGACAGGCATTATGAGCCTCCCAACATGGCTGTTGGAAACTGAACTGCAGTCCTCTGCAGAAGCAGAAAACACTCTTAGCTGCTGAGCCGTCTCTCCAACCACAACTTTCTCTCTTTTACTCTGTCCTATAACAATCCCAAACGATGAACATGAGATTCTCCCAGTTTGAGAACACTGAGGTTCAGAGGGGCTGAGTACATAGTGTCCTGCAGCCTGCCTGGATCATTGATCATCAGCTTCAGTAGAACTGGGGAAAACTCTCTCTCTCTCTCTCCCCCTCCCCCCCCCCCCTCTCCTCTGTTGGAAGGAGGTTGGGATTTTGAGACGGGATCTTGTAATGTAGCCCTGGCTAGCCTGGAATTCCATGTGTAAACCAGGCTGGCTTAGAATGTGGCCATTCTCTTGACTTTCTGCCTCCAGAATGCTGGAATTGCACGTATTTGTCATGACACCCAGCTAGTTTCCCTTAATTGTAACATCTATATAACACAGAACCGGGAAATTACCATTGCTTCCATGAAGCTGGAGACCAGTATTTGAATTTTGTCAGCTTTTTTGTTCTGTGATCCATAATTCCTTTCAGTTTCATGTCTTGGGCACCTCTACTCTGTGGCAGGTCCTCCTTTTGGATTTTTGAAGGTTTCCTAGTGAGTAGTCAAGGCTGTAGCTTGGAGGAAAACCACCTCAGAGAAGAGGTGCACCATGTCAGGGGACATGTGTAGATGTGTCTGATTGTGGGAATGTTCACCTTCATAACATGAGCAAGGCATTGTCTGTCAGGTTTCTCTGCTCTAAGTTACTATTTTCCCTTCATCATAACATTTCTTTGTCACGAATCCTTATGCGAAGGAAGCTGTTTTAAGGATGTTCTACCAGCCTTTTAACCTTGGCCGAGCATCTCATTAGTTTCTGGATTTATGGCGCTGACTTTCAGAGTTAACCTCTGTGTAACTGTTGGAAGAGAGTGGGGTCTCAAAGATGCTAGATGGTCCCTGGGCAACTCAGGAAAGAGAGAAGAAAAGTTATGATAGCTCCATGGGAAAAAAAAGAACAACCCCATCAAAGCTTGAAAAGAAATTCTGAACTGTGCAATAATCCTTCTTTGCTTTTCATAATTAGCCCCACTTACCCTCAAGTTTGGGAGAGGCACGTGGCCTTCCAGCTAAGTGTAGTCCTGTTATTCACTTCTTGACAATGGCAGGTAAGCAGGGTATGCTGTGTGAATTTCCTTTAAGAAGTTTCTGACACTGCTGCAAGCCACAGCAAAATGTAATGAAAATCAGATACTCTCACAAAAGCTACTACTTGGGAAAGTCAAGGACTTTTCTGAAAGTCGAGTCATGGCTTAAGAAGTCTTGGTGATATTTTAGCTTTTGTATATATATTAGCTGGTTCCTATAATGATTTTCTTGTGTGCTATGTGTGCTTCCAAGAACTCCTAACAATGTATTTATCTAAAATACCTATCAAGCATCCAAGGCCAAACAATCTCCTGAGCCAAGGTAACACCCTTTTGGAAACAACACTTGTCTCCTAGGTCAGGTGGATAGCTTTATTTCTGGTGCAATTTAAGCTGAGACCTTCCTTTCTTATACAGCCTTACTAACATTATAGACTCCTAACTTCTTACCTAACCACTTCTAGGAATGTAGATTGAGCACATAAATTCCCTTTTTGATATACTAACCAATATTAGCTCTCAGTTGACCTCCTCCTTTAACCACTCCCCTTTTGGGTTGTAAAAGAAAGCCTGATGGTCACTGCCTGAGGAAAATTCTTACCTGCCTTTATGACCCTGTAAGAATTCAAGCCTGGTAACTTTGCTCTGCCAGAGAATCCTCTGCTATTGCTTGGGTTTATAACTGAATACCTCAGAGACTTGGGGAGAACTAAGAGGTATAAGGAGACTTAGAGGAGGTTTTGGATGAAAGAACTTGAAGATGAGGTGGAAAGAAGAAGAACCAGGTGGGTAAGAACGAGATGAAAAAGACCAAGATGGGGCAGAACTAAGATGAGAGAATTAAGATAGAACTTAGAGGAGACAGCAGATAAATGTAGAAAGAAATCAGGCAACAAAGGAGCTATGCATGAAAGCAGAATAGAATAAAGTGTATGGACTAAGGAGTTTCATGTATGTAGATTCATTTCCTATCATCAAACATTAATTATCAGCTGGTTGTAGATTCTTCCCAGGCCTTGGGAGAGGACTATAGATGGGCAGGACCCCCATAGTCTTTGTTATGACACCCCACACACACATTCTTGCCTTTGATCATGACCTTAGAAAACAGCTTTTCAATCATATTTGTAACCTTGTGCCCCTCAAACCCCTGCCCCTGACATTGGCCAAAAGGTGTTTTAAGTGCATAAAGTTGTGCTGGATTGTAATGAAAGATAACTATTAAATTATTTAAAAGTAAATGTCTTGTTTTGCATTCTAATGCTGTGATACAATACCATGACCAACAGTAACTTGAGAGGAAACACTTATTTCAGCTCACAGTTTATACTTCATCTTAAAGGGAAATCAGAACAGGAATCAAGGCTAGAACCTAAAGCAGGAGCTGGAGCAGTGACTGTGAAGAACATTGCACACTGCCTTGCTCCTCAGGCTCATGTTCAACTGCCTTTCTTATACCTCCCAGGACTACCTGCCCAGGGGTTAGCATCACCTTCAAGGCTAGGACCATCCACATCAATCATCAATCAAGAAAATGACCCACAGGCTTGCCTGTAGGCCAATCTGATGGGGACAATTCATCAATTAAGACAAAACACTAGCTTATGTCAACTTGACAAAGAAGCAACTAAGATAGAAATCTGTGGTATATCACTGTATATACTTCGGACTGATACATTACCTAACAAAATCTAGCAGACTTCTAACAACATGATTTTGAAGTAGTGGTGGCAGGAACAGTATTTTGAGTTACTTTCAGTCAATGTGATGTGCTGTAGAAATGCCTGTGACTCACTATTGTCAACAAATCAACAAATTATGACTTACTGTCCATAACTGAAGAAAATTTTGCTTTTCTATTAGAGGTGCCCTACCCTAGTTTATGCGTACTCTGAAATCAAAGACCCTAGATTAAGAACCTGTGCCCCAAGGGATGCCAGGGCAACATGGCAGAATCTAAGACCCTGGATGACTCATAGAACTACCTGCCTGCCTCAGTCTCCCACCTGTTCACCCCTGGAATGCTACTTTAAGAAAAAGAATTGCCAAACTATTTGAACCAATCCATGCATCTCCTTGTTGTTGGCTGTTTTACTCTTTGACTCTTTAGCTCTTTAGCTCTTTTGGGAGCCTGCCACCCAGCTCCCAAATAAATCACACAGTCTTATTCTTACTTATAAATGCCCTGTCTTAGCTTGGCTTGTTTCTAACCAGATTTTCTTAAATTATCTCATCTACCTTTTGCCTCTGGGCTTTTATCTTTCTCTACTTCTGTATACCTTTTTTTCACTCTTACTTTGGGTGGCTGATCCCTTGCATCCTGCTCTCCATCTCTCTCCTTCTTCTTTGATCCCAAATTTCTCTTCCCACTTATTTTCTCTACCTGCCAGCCCCACCTATCCTTTCTCTCTGTCCAGCTGCTGGCCATTCAGCTCTTTAGCAGACCAATCAGATATTTTAGACAGTCAAAGCATCACAGCTTCACAGAGTTAAACAAATGCAACGTAAAAGAATGCAACACATCTTTGCATCATAAAAATAAATTTTCCACAGCATAAACAAATGTAAGACATATTAAAACAATATTCCACAACATCTCCTATTCTGTATACATCCTGTAGTTGTCATAACTGAGCCTTCTAACTCAGTCACCCTCAACTTTTTGGCCTTGGGTCCCCTTGATAATCTTGGAAGTTATCGAAGACCTCAAAGAATATTAACATGAATAATATATATCAACACTTACCATATTAGAAATTAAATATGAGATTCAAAAAAGTTTAATTAATTAAAAATAGCAATAATAATACAAAATATTAACATAAATAACTTTTTGTGGAAAAAAAATAACTGTTTTCCAAGACAAAAAATGCCAGTGAAAAGAAAGACTAGGCATTGTTTTACATTTGAGGAAATCTCTTATTGTCTGTTTTAATGGAAGACAGCTGAGTTCTCATAGCTGCTTCTGCACTAAACGTGTGTTGCCATGTGGTTTGGGTTGGAGTATATGAAGGTTTACACAGGTATGTAGCTGGGGAGAGGATATCTTAACAGCCCTTTGGATAGTGGTAGACCTGCTTTTTGATAGTATGCTTGATGATTGGTAGTTTCTTAAACATTTCTCAAAATGTAGAATCTGGGAACACATCAATAATCTTACATATATTGTTGTTAAAAATTCATTGTTTTCTCTTGCACTGTGAATGTATTATTTACCCATGAACAATTTTGTAACCTCATGAGAGGGTCATTTTGGAAATGGTGGTTCACTGAGTTCTCAGAACTTCCCAATGTTAATACTTTAGTAGCTTCACCATCAGTCTCATTTTGACAAGTTTCTCACATAGGAACACTGCCAGGCTCATGGTGGTAGATACAAGTCTTCCAAAATTACAATGTTCACTAAAAGCTCAAATGTTATCATTGGCAACTCCTACTGTCAGTTGTTTTCCTTGAAGTGACAGAGAATGTCTGCCAGTTACTATAGCCTGTCTGTCAGTCTTTCCTTCCAGTAAGAATGGTTTTCCATAAAAAAAAAAAAAATGGCTGATTTAGCTCCCAACCCAAACAGTTGTGTGGGGCTTTTTATAGGAACAGTATCACGCTTTACTAAGCAGCAGGAATACATTATGTGAACTTTTTGTCACTAAACCTTAACTGTAATCCAAGGCTGAAAGTTAATTAATAATTTGTTTCTGAGGCTTGATGGTCAAGAGCACACGCTGCTCTTCAGAAGACCCGAGTTTGGTTCCCAGCAACCATGTTGGGCTGCTCACAGCTACTAGTAACTTCGGCTCCAGGAGATCCACTCCCCCACTTGGCCTCCATGGACACCTGCACTCATGTGCACAGACACACATAAACACATAATTAAAAATAAAATAAAGGTGAGTATAGTGGAACACACTTTTAATCCCAGCACTAGGGAGGCAAAAACAGGTGGGTTTCTGTGAGTTCAAGGTCAGCCTAGCTTACAGAGGGAGTTCTAGGCAAGCCAGACCTAAACAGTGAGACCTTGTCTCAAAATAAATAAACTAAAATAGGGACTGAAGAGATGGGTTAGAGATTAAGAACAGTTAATGATCTTGCAGGGGATCCCAGCACTCACATGACAGTTCATAACCTTCTATAACTTCTAGTTATAGAAGGTCTAGGCTGTCTTCTGGCCTCCTTAGGCACTACACACATGTGATTCATATGCATACATACAGGCAAAACACTCATACACATTAAATAAATAAATAAATAAATAAATAAATAAATAAATAAATCGAAAGAACTAGCCCTTTATAAAGTAATTCTACAGTTTATGAAAGGCACAAGTGAGACAAGCTTTTGCTTTTCTGTGCTCATCTGGTCATGTGAACACGCACACACAGTGTATCCACTCTCAAGTGCCACTGCCCTTTCTTTAGCATATGTTAATTTTACAAAGAAAGAGGTGTAGCTGCAAGTTTCTCAATCCTGCCTGGCCCCAGGGTCCTGCGGTCACTTATAAAATAATCACTCAGAGGCTATATTAATTACAAACTGTATGGCCTATGGCTTCAGCTCCCTGCTATCTAGCTCTTTTGTCTCAAATTAGCTCATTCCTACTCATCTATGTGTTGCCACATGGCCGTGGCGTTACTGGTCTGCTGGCATCTTGTTGCTCCTTGGGCAACAGTTGATGTCTCTCTCAACTCTGCCATTGTTCTCTCTGTATCTCTGCTTAGATTTCCCACCTGGCTGTAAGCTTTCTTGATATAGGCCAAAACAGCTTTATTTATTATCCAATGGGAGTCACACATTGCTGCAGCAGGCCACAGGAAAATGCAATGGAATTCAGTTACTATCACAAAAGCTACTACTTGAAAAAGTCAAGAACTTTTCTGAAGGTCAAGCCATGGCTTAAGAAGTTTGGTGATATTTTAGCTTTTGTATATATATATTAGCTGGTTTCTACAGTGATTTTCTTGTGTGCTTCCAAGAACTGCTAACAGTGTACTTATCTAAAATACCTGTCAAGCATCCAAGGCCAAATGATCTCCTGAACTAAGGTAACACCCTTTTGGAAACAACACTTGTCTCCTAGGTCAGGTGGACAGCTTTATTTCTGGTGCAATTTAAGCTGAGACCTTCCTTTCTTATACAGCCTTACTAACATTATAGACTCCTAACTTCTTACCTAACCACTTCTAGAAATGTAGATTGAGCACATAAATTCCCTTTTTGATATACTAACCGATGATTAACTCTCAGTTGACCTCCTCCTTTAACCACTCCCCTTCTGGGTTGTAAAAGAAAGCCTGATGGTCACTGCCTAAGGAAAAACCTTACCTGCCTTTTTGACCCTGTAGGAATTCAAGCCTGGTGACCTGGCGGGAGTGGGGGGGAGGGTTGCTATTGCTTGGGTTTATAACTGAATACCTCAGAGACTTGAGGGGAAGAACTGAGAGGTATAAGGAAGATTTTGACCAGAGAGAACTTGAGGATGAGATGAAAGATGAGAAAGAGCCAGGTGGGGAAGAACAAGATGAGAAGGACCTAGATGAGGCAGAATTAAGATGAAAGAATTAAGATAGAACTTAGAGGGGACAGCAGATAAATGTAGAGAGAAATCAGACAAGAAAGGCGCTAGGCTCAAGAACAGAACTGAAGCTGTGCAGATAGGATTTTACCCCAGAAGAATAAAGCAGACTGACAAAAGAGCTCGTGTACTTAGATTTTTTTTTCCCAAAAATAATTCTTGCCATTCATAGCTTCTCTTCTGGGCCCCTGGGGAGAATATTTTTAAGGCTGGTCCTTTAATAATATTCAAGAACATATATTCACAGCATAGAGAAAGACATCCCACAGCAAAGAGGTTTCATTACGATATCTCCAAACCTTCTCATAATGCACCTTGGTCACGGTCACCTCTCCTACCACACTTTCTTAGTGTTCCTCCCCGACCTCTTTTCCCTTTGAAATTCCAAACGCCACCACTGTCTTCCCAACTCTGGCTTTAGTTCACTTAACAAAATGCTCCCCAGTTTCACCAGTTTTCCAGAAAATAGCATGAGTTCCTAATTTGTTAGCTTGTTTATTGGGAACAGTGCAGCAATAATTGTGGAAGTATTTGATTGTTTGAGATGTATACCCCAAAGTGTACCACTGTCCTGATTTCTTCTGAGGAGCCAGCAAATTTTCCTGTCACTGTTTTTACACCATTATTGCAAATGTCAATACACTGAAAAGACAGATAAAATCTTAGAATTGTGGAAATGACTTGTGAAACACCTGAGTTTCCACATACCCACTAGGGCCAGGAGCTACATTAACAACTACTCCACCTAATCCAGCTCACAACAGCCAAGTGGATGGTAACTGGTGGGGGCAAGGAAGCCCATGATATGGCTGTTGGGGTGACTGTCAAGGCCCTAGGCCATAAACCAGGGTCATGTCAGTCCCTAAGCCACCTCATCCACTGGCTGCCTCCTGCACACCAACTCCTGAGCCTTTTCAATCTCCCTGGATTCATGTGTCAATGTCTTAACCAGTAGAAGCAACTCTCAGATACATAGTATAAAATTTTGTCGTTATTGTTCTTATTGTTGCATCCATGCACCATTTCCTACACATGCCATCTCTTTTCCCAAGTTCCCCTGAATCTTCCTTCACTAGTACCATGTTCATCTGTTTTTCAGTGAGATAGGTAAGATTGCATACAACAGGAACCACCTGGCAGAGATGGGTCCCAGAGTCAAGGTGTCTTTATAACACCTGGAATTGCAAATTGTCCAGATTCTTTCTGGGTGGATAAACGTAAGCTAGAACCTAGTGTTTCTGAAACTTGACATGCATTAGGGGGCTTATTAGACCATATAGCAGTTTCTGATTCAATAGATTGGGTGTGGAATCTGAAAAAAAAAATAAGATATGGTCTCACTATGTAGCTATGGCTAGCCTGGAACTAATTATGACTGGGTTGATGTTGAACTCACAGATACCTGCTTGCTTCTGCCTCTGTCTCTGTTGAGATTAAAGGCATGAGCCAACATGCCCAAAAGGATCTAGATTTTTTTAAACATCTATTGCTTTCCCAAGTGAAGTTAATGGTGCTTTCCAGGGTAATATACTTTGAGGTTAATGTGAAGTTCCAGAACTGTCAAGACTCGAGGTCCTGACTCCCATCACACAAGCCGAGAGTTTGGAAAATAGAGATAAAGATAAGAAATTATAATTATAGAGGGAAAGAAGAAGGGGAAAAGAGGGGGAGAGAGATCATTTTTACATTATAGTATCAGGAATTGAAACCAGGGCCCTGCACATGCTGGACAAACACCCTACAAGTCACAGCCTGTGCCCTTGGTTGTTTGAGACAGAGTCTCACTATGTGGCTCAGTCCTGACATGTAGACATGAGATTCACAGACTCTGTCTTGGAAGCTCCCAGTCACTATGGAAAACCTCTAGAATGCTTGAAACCCAGCCACAGGCCCATTTTTAAGCTTCACGAAATACTCCAGATTTTTATTGCAAAATGTGAGTTAGAGTTCAACCCAGAGAATTCTGCACGGGTAGACCTTCCCAGGACCAATTCCACAAGAACTGGATTCTCACTATGGCTTTATTTGAAGCCCCACGTCTAGGCAATGGCAATAGAAGCATGTTATGAAGCCTCTCAAAGAAAAGAGCTGCGTCAAAGCTGCTGGTCCAAGAGATGATATGCCCAGACCCAGAAACAACAGTGTTCTTAGCTGTATTGTAGGTGAGGAAGCTGGATTTGAAGGGGAAGGCAATGGTTGGATTTAGCTGTGTTATTTGCTGAGCAACACTAAGCCAATTCCCTAAACTACAATTCCTCATCTATAAAAGTGACAAATGACCAAAGGAACCACCTCATAGCATTTGCTCTGGTTTGAATGCTTTGTGTCCCCTTCAAATTCACATGTTGAAACTTAATCCCTGATAATCTAGTATGAAGAGGTGGAGAGTTCGGGAAATGATTCTGTCTGAGACACATCCTGCATGAAGAATGGGCCTATAAAAGAGCTCCTGGGGTATCTTCCCTTCTGTCTTCCCACCTTTCCATCCCCCCACCCCTAGAGACAGTGTTTTTCTGCTCCAGAAGGTTCAGCAACAGTGCACCAAGCAGGAAGGAGAGACCTGGCCCTCCTCAGAATTTCAACCCACCAGCACTTCGATCTTGGCCACATTTTCCAGAACTACAAGAAGTTAATTGTTTTTATAAATCACCCAATCTCAAATTTTTGGTTATAGTAGCAGGGTCAGATTAAGATAATTTTCTGTGACCATTCAATGACCGGCTTAGCATAGTGTCTGATATGCAGCAAGTGCTTGGCAAATGTGAGCAATGCCTCTTATTTCTTTTGTTTGTTTTAAATTGTTTTCTTTGATTTTTTTTTAAATGTATGTGTATGGGTATTTTGCTTGCATGTATGTCTGTGAACCATGTGCATACACTGCCTGCAGAGGCCAGAAGGGGGTGAGATCCCCTGGAACTGGAGTTGTAGATGGTTGTGAGTTGCCTTGTGGGTCCTGGAAATCAAACCTAAGCACCCTGAAAGAGCAGTCAGTGCTTCTAACTACAGAGTCATCTCTTCAGATTCTGGTTATTATTTCCTGTTCTTGGCCTTTCTCACTGTATTGAAAATGAAATTCATGATTCTAGACCCTCAACTACCACTTTCTTGTCTTGAGGGTTTGCATTTTGTGTTTAATCTCTACAGATGTATTTTCTCATGGACATTTAGCTTCTCTTTGCAGTTCAAGCTCCAAGGGGGCTAGCTGGTGATGTCAGCCAAAGGTAATTCACGCCTCCAACATACCTTAGTCACTAATTCTGTCAGGGTTTGGAACTGTGGTGATAGATTGTGTACCCTAATAAAATTTGCCTGAAGATCAGAGAACAGAACAAACACTAGATTAAACACAGAGGTCAGGCAGTGGTGGCACACCTTTAATCCTAGCACTCGTGAGGCAGAGATCTGTCTGGATCTCTGTGAGTTCAAAGCCACCCTGGACTACTTGAGATTGACTCAGTCTAGGAGAGAAACAGAGTCAGATAGTGATGACACACACCTTTAATCCCAGTACTTGGGAACCACATGACTTTAATCCGAGCACTTGAGATCTCATGCCTTTGCTTGGGAAGTACACACGCCATTAATCCCAGCACTAGAAAGAACATGATGGATGGGTGGAGAATACAAGGTATGTGGAGACAGGAACTGAAGGAGTTTTAGGCTGAGGAATCCTAGAGGTAAGACATGGCAGTGGCTTGTTCCTTTGTCTCTCTGATCTTTCAGCATTTACCCCAATATCTGGTACTGGGGTTTTTATTAACAAGACCTTTTTAATATTCGTACTACATGGGACTCTTTAGGAGAGTGTCCTAGCTCCTAGACAAGATTCTCAATGCAAACAAGACTGGGCATCAAAAACTGAAGTTCAACAACGAAATCAGTTAGCTTGGAAGTGATAAAGTGCAAAGATCTGAGGTTAGGCTGGAAAAAGAGTTTCCTGAGCCTATACTCAGGCATTACTGTGGCTTCTCATATAGTGTCCATGGCATCTTCTGTCAGGTAAAGAATACAACTCCTGCCATCTTGGGCTGTGACATGTCAAACACTGCCATCACCTGCCATTCAACTCCATTGAAAACCAAGCTCTGGCTCCAGTTTCTTCCTTGCAGCTTGAAGGGCCCTTGTTACACAATAGACAGACAGACAGACACAGAGAGAGAGAGAGAGAGAGAGAGAGAGAGAGAGAGAGAGAGAGAGAGAGAGAGAGAGAGACATAGAGACAGAGAGAGACAGAGACAGAGACAGAGAGACAGAGACAGAGACAGACAGAGACAGAGAGACAGAGAGAGGCAGAGAGAGAGAGAGAATCCACTTACTCCAAAAAGGGAACCCATGGCAGACCAAAGTAATGATCCAACTTGGTGAGCCAGTGAACACTGGGTTTCTAACAGGAGTGTGGGGGAGGGGTATTTCCAGGAGCTGAGGTGACTCAAACAAGTCACGGAAAAGCCCACCCTAATATAGCTGAAGACTCACAAAAACTGTAACTCTGGAGCTCTGCACCACTTTCAGGCAGCAGACAGTCCAAGAAACCTCTTCTCCCAGCTAAATCTCCTCCCCACAGCTCATTAGCTGGCCCCCTCCCCCAGCAGTTCATGCCTATAAAACTGGGGCCTCTTAGAACAGTCCAAGTTCCCACTTCCCCAGCAAGTGAACTTCTCTTTACCTGCTGAGCCTTGAGCGTCTCCCCACTCCTGGAAAGAATGTTTCAATGGAGAGGAAACTGCCTACAACAGCCCCGTAATCCCTCATATCTGCTCTACCCAGTTTCAGACCTAGAACCTCGGGACCTAGGGGCATCTCCTGCAACCTACTGTCATTCTTAGTGATCTTTTTTATACAGACGTGTTCTTCTTCCTCAAATCAATCTGTTTTTCCCTAGCCTATATCCTAGCATTATTAAAAGGTAATATCCTTTCAATACTCTTTTTTTAAGTAAAATTAAGTCCCATGTATTTGTATAATGTATATTGATCATATCAATCCACTAGTACCTCCCTAGTGTCCCCCCACGCCATCTCCCTCCCAGTTTCATGTCCTCTTTTATCTGTATATTATTATTATTATTATTATTATTATTATTATTATTATCCTTCTGAATCCAATTTGTGTTGCTCATACACACATGGGTGTGTCACTGGACGTCCTCAATGACTCTTCAGCATCCTGTCAAATGACTCTCACCCAGGAGCAGTGTCTCAGACAACCATGTCAGACCATTGCTGCAGCTCCTCTTCCTCCTCGGATGCTTTCCCATTGAGCTATCACATTCATTCCATGGTTTCAGTTATAGCCTATTCGTTAACCTCACCAAATTTTTATTCCCATCCTACCTTTACTTCTAGTTACCACTTATGTCCCTTTGGCACTTGAACTAAAATGCTCTAAACCCCTCTTGTATTCTTGCAAACTTAGTTTCCCCCTACATTCTATATTTCAATATGTGGCTATGCAACTGAGTTCCTGTGCAAACAACCAACATGGGCTTCTCACTGAGAATGGGCCCTCCAGTACTGGGGGTGCCTCTGATTCTTTTGCCTGCTCTTGAGACCCTTTTCCTCCTACTGGGCTGCCTCATGCAGTCTTGATATGAGGGTGTGTGCCTAGTCGTATTGTAACTTGTTATACTGTGTTCAACTGATATCCCTGGAGGCCTGTTCTTTTCTGAAGGGAAATGGAGGAGCAGTGGATCTGGGGGAGAGGGTGGGTGGGGCATTGGGTGGGAGGATTGGAGGGAGGGGAGTCTGTGGTCAGGATGTATTGTATGAGAGAATAAATAAACAAACATTTAAAAAGATAGTGTGATAGAGGTTGTGACACAGTGTGGAGATGGGAGATGACAGCTCTTCTACTTCTGTACGGTTACAGACAACCTGTGCTGTTGTACTTCCCTCTTGTTCCTCCAGTTATTGAACAGAGGCAGCGCAAGGACTCTGTTTAAAGAGGAAGGATGGTTACAAGTCCAAAGCCAGGCTGTCTAGAGCTGGGAATGTAGTGCAGTCTGCAAACCATGCATATTGGACACACACACAGACTTAAGTCTGATCTCTGTAAAAGGCTGGCTGGGTGGGAGGCAGTTGTAACCCCATTACTATGGAGGAGGAAACAAATGGCACCTCTGGCCTCTATCCACATGCGTGTATACATACATGCATGAACATGCACACACATGTGCATCCATGCACACTTGATCAGCTCTTTAACAGCATGGCGTGTCATGCTGTTAGAGAAACCTCACCCACCACACTTGTACTTGGGTACTTCACATTTTGATGTTTGTGTTCTTTACACCTGCCATTAGGAATCATATGCAAAAACAAATGCAGAAATAGTAACAGAAGTTTGTGTTTTCCACTCACCATTGGCCACCAGGAATCTAAGAATTCAATTTGTGTTTCAATGTGACACTTAATTAAACCCCTGTCTGTGGTGTTTATAAAAGTTTTTCTTGTTTTCTGTTTATAACTTGATTTTAAATTCTTTTTTTAAAATTCTCCCTCCACTTATGTATTAGTTTTCCATTGCTGCAGACCAAATCACCATATGTTTAATGGCCAGCAGCATACCCCTATTTTTATTATTTCTATGGTCAGGATTCTGTGTATAGCCTACCTGGTTCTGTACAGCTCTCACAAAACTACAATGTGAGAATGAGCTAGTGAACATTCTTTTATAGAGCTCAAGGTCAAGTGATTATTGGCAAAATTCCACTTCTGTGTGTTGCTAGGAATGAGGTCTTTGCTTTCTGGCTGTCAACCAGAGGTCACTCAGCTCCATGGAGACCCTACCAGTCCCTTGATGCCTGATATCCTACAGGGCAGCTTAATTCTCACAACTACTGGAAGAGCCTCTCCAGTTGGAAAGACGAAGTCTATGATGCCACATACTGTAAGCTGATGATCAAGGAAGGAACTATCTCTTGGCTGGATGTAGTGTCACAAACCATTAATCCCAGAAAAAAAGTAGAGGCAGAGTCAGGCAGATCACATTCTAGGTCAGCTAGAGATACATAGTGAGATGAGACCTTGTCTCAAAAGAGAGAGACTTTCCTATTATGTCCTTTTGTATATGCAAAGAGACAATGAAATTATGTGTCATATGTGCCCAGTCTCTTTGCCTTTGAACTATACCATTGTTATGGTAACAAACCCAGGTTTATTACCTGCTAGAAAATGACATAGTGTGTAGAGCAAAGATAAGCTCCTGTCTTGGCCAAACCTACACATTTAGTCCTCAGTTGGCCTATCAGTTGACCTAGTATCCATGAATGAGCCTATCCAAAACCAGAAAATCCTGATCCAGACCAATTGACTTCTCTGTCAATTCAGCAATTCTTTTTTTTCTTTAAAATATTTATTTCTCTTGATTGGAAGGTAGACATAAGAGATAAGAAATTATTGTTATTTTCAGATACTAATATTTAAGAGGTTTCATTACACAGAAATATCTGATGTGTGCAAACAAATAATGGAAATATGACCAAACTTGAATGTATGTCAAAAGACATTCAGGAGCACCTTGAAATTCCTGTTTCATATCTTAAATCACTACTAATGATTGTAGGGTGCTTTCCATTTGTGTGTCAAAATAATTTCCATGAAAAAGACTAATAATGTGTAACTTGGAGTCCTGTCTACAATAAATAGAACAATAAAGAAATAGAAGCATAAAATAGGAAAATAAGCCGGGCGGTGGTGGCGCACGCCTTTAATCCCAGCACTTGGGAGGCAGAGGCAGGTGGATCTCTGTGAGTTCGAGGCCAGCCTGGTCTACAAAGTGAGTTCCAGGAAAGGCGCAAAACTACACAGAGAAACCCTGTCTCGAAAAACCAAAAAAAAGGAAAATAAAAGGTGTAAGCATTGCAGCTTGGATGGTAAGATATCCTGGTGGTCAGGAGCCAAGGAATACCACAAAGCCATGGTAAGCATAGCAGCTTACAGTCCTGCTCCAGAGAAAGGTTTTCCCAATGCAAGTGTAACAACTCTGCTCAAGCAGGGGAGGGTTTCCCCTGGCAAAGTTGTAACAGATCTGCTCTGCTCTGTTCTGGAGAAGTGTTACAGCTCTGCTCCTCTAGGGAAAGTTTCCCCAGCAAAAGTGTTACAGTTCTGCTCTGCTCAGCACCACTCTGAAAGTTGTTACAGCTAGGCTCAACTTGGTGAAAATGTCACAATGCATAACAAACCTCACTCAAGAGATTTATTGGAAAGTAAGAATCCAGGAGGGTGGTTGCGGTGGGTGAGAAACTGAAGCAAACTGAACAGGGTACAGACCTTGCATAGGATTTCTTAGGGGAGGTGGAGCTTTTCAGAGTGGCTCAGGATTGGTAGATTTTTGTGGTCTGATTCTCGGGCAAGTTCAGGGATTGGTGGCATTTCATGCTCAGGGATTAGTGGGATTCTGTGCTCAGGGATTGGTGTGTTTTCATGCTCAGGTATCTCAGAAATTGGTGGGATTTGGTGCTCAGGAATTGGTGAAATTCTGCAGCCTGACTCTGGGGAAAGCACAGGGATTGGTGGGATTTCAAGCCCTAGTTCTGGGGGCAAGTCAGGGGCAGGGTGTTTTTCCTTGGTGCATTTCACCCTACAGAAGGCTCTGCTGTGCTGCTCTAGTCATAGCCATCATAATAGAGGAATGTGCAGTTTCTTTTTCTTTTGCTATTTTTCAACACAGAATCAACTTTAAAATAAATCCTAATGAAAGCACTAGTCAGTTATGTCAAGAAGAATATGAAGTTTAATCTGAAAATACTAACACAATCTAACACTTTAGAAATAAATTACTGTGTCATGTCCTGTGGTAATACTATATCAAATTGCTTAAAGATAAATTGTACTATCAACCCTGAGTCTCTGCACATAGAATCTTTTTTGTAGATTATCATAGACAAGCATTAAGTTCTAGGTTTTTAATCTCTTTCTCTGTACCTTTTTTTTAACCTATATATATTTCTACTACCTTTCACTCTTTTATTTGTATGCCTTTCTTTTCTATTGCTGTGGCAAAACACCATGACCAAGGCAGTTTACAAAAGCAAGGCTTTAATTTCTGGCTTCAGGGGATTAGAGTCCATGATGGTGGAACAAATGTAGCAGCACAAAGAGCTGAGAGCTCACATTGTGATTCGCAAGCAGGAAGCAGAGAAAACACCTTGGGAAAGGTGTGAGTCTCCAAACCTCAAAGCCCTCTCCCAGTGACACACCTCCTTCAACAAAGCCACACATCTTCATCCTTCCCATTTCTACCAACTGAGGACCAAGTATTCAAACACATGAGCATATGGGGGCCATTCTCATTCAACCACCGCACTATCAGTCATGGTATGCTAAAAGGATGGAAATTTAGTAAAATGCATAATTATTTATTCTGCTTCATACATGTATCAAGTGTTCCATTCAAGTAAATTTCCAATGTGGTCTAAAAGTTATCTGAGCATCTTCACTTAAAAAATAAAAATACTAGCCGGGCAGTGGTGGCGCACGCCTTTAATCCCAGCACTCGGGAGGCAGAGGCCGGTGGATCTCTGTGAGTTCGAGGCCAGCCAGGGCTACCAAGTGAGTTCCAGGAAAGGAGCAAAGCTACACAGAGAAACCCTGTCTCGAAAAACCAAAAAAATAAAATAAATAAAAATAAAATAAAATAAAAATACTATAATCATTTTCATATAAATCTTTCTAACATGTACTTTACAATTTCTTTCCATATGACATAGTATTTTTTATTCCTTAAATAAAATTTTATATACAGCAAGCTTTAATAAATTTAATTTTGATTATGTAAAGGTGAACCAAATAGGATTTCACAACTGAAGAAGGCAGCCTTGATAACTAACTATGCACACACATGATTCTACGAGCGAACATTATGAGAATAATAAAGGAAATGGCATATATGTCTTTACAGAAAACTTCCATAGGCCAGTGAGATGGTGAGAAAAGTGAGGGTACTTTCCCCAAGACTGACAGCCTGAGTTTGATTCCCAAGACATACATGTTGGAAGGAGAAAACGCATTCTTTCAAGTTATCCCCTGACCTCCAAATGTACATTGTGGCATGTCTTTACCTCCTCCAAATAAGTAAACAAATGTAATAAAAAATGTTTTTTAAGGAAGATAGGAAATATTTAGTAGATTTAGTAATCTGAGTGAGGGCTTTGTTGGGCTGAATCGTCAGAACAAGAGGACTGGGTCTAGGGTGCAGAAAGTGAGGTGGTCGTCCTGGTATAAAACTTAAGGTACCTAAAGTTCAGTGATCAATATTTGAAATACTTTAAAATATTATATAAACTCAAAATTAATGCAGAATTATCCATGATGAACAAAATGTCTAAATTTTAAATAAAGACTGGATCGGTGGCTGTACCATTCCATAGAGTCTGAAGCAAAAGGAAAAATTAGTAAAAGGTTATTCAGTTTGGTGACCAGGAGTCTGCTAAGAAGTTACACTGTTTCTTAAATTACAGTCTACTAAAAATGATGATGATGGTGATGATGATGATTACGATCTCTTGAAATGAATGTTTGTTGTTGTTGCTTGCCTCTTTTATAAAGTCACACCCTGAGCAGAATATTGAAGCAGACTACCTATCTATTGATGACTAGTTAATATAAATAGATCTTGAACCTATATCACTTACTCTCCTAGGCAATTGTGTTTACCTGTGGCCATGTCTGTGGGAGATTGTCTTGACTGATGCTTGTTGTGGAAGGACCCAGCTCATCATGGGCAGTATTATTAGGCAAGTATAAGAAAGTTAGTAAGCAAGGCAGAGTGTGAGCCACTAAGCAACATCGTTTCCTGGTTCCTACCTACAGGTTCCTGTCTTGAGTTCCTACTCTGTCTTCTCTCAGTGATGGACAATCTCCTCAAATTGTAAGGCAAATAAGTCCTGTCCTCTCAAAGTTGCTTTAGATAAAATACTTTGATACAACAGCAGAATGAAACTATAGCAGCTATCCAAGGTGTTTTGGGACTATGAGAAAAGTTGAAGAAGGTATAGAAAAAATGGAGCTACCAGTTCCCTGGATATTTGATACTATGTGAGTCTATCAGGTATATTAGGCAACAGCACAAGAGATATTGGTATTAATAAGGCACTCAATGACATGACCATGGAATTGTCATGCCCACTGAAAGGTTGCTATTCACCACTGTCTTGCACTTAGACCTCAGAAAACAATTTAAGCTCTGTTGACTTTTAGTCCCCAACTATGAGTGAAAGAGGTAAACACTGAACTATATGTGGGGTTTATATAAATGGTAATCCAATTGTAACTGGTAAAAAGGCCTTAGATTTTCATATTAGAAAAAGGGTCAATAACCCACACAACAGGTTCTGGCTCCACAGAGGGTGTGGTAAGTAAAATCCTCTCTGATAGGCATGCAAGAAAGTAGAGGGAAGGGTCATGTTCCTATGTGGCTATGAGATGCCAGTGACTCTTGGAGTTGCTTCTGAGAGGGAAATAATTCCTTTCCTAGATTATATGCTCAGTTGTCTCCAGGAGCAAAATTTGAATAAAGTCAGCTATATGAGTCGTAGTAAAGATCTGAACATCTAAGATGCCTCAGAGGGACTCAAGAAAATGGGATGTAGTCCTAATGAATATGCTAGTGAGATTGCTCCTTCAGCTTGTACTCAGTCTTGGCATTGTCACACTTTGAAGATAGCAAAACCAACATCAAGAGAAGAATACATTCAAACCTCCTTTGCTTATGAATGTCATACATGAACTGGTTCTTCCTCCTCTACCAAAGTCTTTTGCAACCCCCAGTTGCATTGGGGGCTAGTCACAGAATATCTCTTTTTTCTTTATCCACCTCCCACAAAGACTTCTTTATTTTGATACCTGCTATTCCCTGTTCTTAATGTCTCAGTTATTTGGTATTTAAGATTCCCTATTTTTCTTTTGAGTCAGACTCATGTGATAACTGAGTGAGCTGGATCTTGTTTTGCTAAGCATCTATAAAATGTGTTTTAAGAGGTAAAGAGACCATTTGAATGTACCCTGGCTATTAGATGATAATAGAGAGGTGTTGCTAATGGTGTTGTGGTTACTTATGAAACTATCCTTATTTTTAGGAAATGCACATGAGTCATTTTACATAGAATGCTTGGTTTTTGTAAGTTAATTCCAACAAGAAAAAAATTGAAGGTGAAGCAAATATAGCGAAAGCATTAGCAGTCGTTAAATTGAAATGGTAGGTTCACTAAATTGAGTTTCTTGTTTAGTCATTTTTTAAATTTAATAAATTTTTGAGAATTTCACAAAATGTATTTTGATCATGTTCATCTATCTTCCCCTATCTCCTCCCAGATCCACTGTACCTTCCTGCCTATCCAACTTCATATTCTCCTTTGTGTGTGTATGTTGTGGGGTCTGCCTTAGGGAGTGGTTGGCATAGCAAGAATTATATCTTCAAGAAAACTGATACACGCACATCCTCTGTGTCTCAGGCCAATAGCTCCTCAGGTAGGGGCAGGCTCCATGTTCACCTAGTTTCCCTTCCATGCTGAGATTTTGTCTGGTAAAGCATGATCTTAATTAGTCATATCAATAAAAACCAGGAGTCAAATATTAGGGTAATAAACCGAAAGATCAGAGAAGCAAAGGAGCAGCCACTAGTGACTTCTTACCTCTCCAGATTCTCAGACCAAGAAGGAGTGAGATCCTGTCTCCATCAGTGTTATATTCCTGACTCCACCTCCGGGTACTAAGATCAAAGGTATGAGTCTTCCAAGTGCTGGGATCAAAGGTGTGATCCTCCCAAGTGCTGGGATTAAAGGTGTGTGACACCATGCCCAGGCTTTATGGTTAACTAGTGGCTAGCTCCACCCTCCAGGCAAGCTTTATTTGTCAGAACACAAACAAAATATCCCACATTTCCCCCTTTTTGTGTAAATAAAAAGCAAAGGTTTTCCTAACATAGAAAAACTATATACAATAAGTACAACAACTATATACAAATTACATAGTCAATAATTATATTAACAATGTCTAGTCCATTAGCATTTGACAAATTCAGAGAAAATATTCCATTATCTATCCTATCTTAGAGTCCAAAATGTTGTACCTAATTCACTTTCTATCCTAACTTGTATTACCAAGCCAAAACTATCCTTCGATGTCTTTCAACCTTAAACACTTAACATCTCTTTATTGAGTTTCTTTTCTGAATCTGGTAACAATAAAAACTATAACTATAACTATCTTATTTTCAACTTCATCAGAGACCTGAGAAGGAAATAATATTACCTGAGTAAAAAAGAAATGTAGGGCAAAAAACTTCCAAAATTAAGAAATGACAGAAACAACTGGCTACCTAGACAGTCACCCAAGGTTCCTCTGCAACATTGGGGCATCCATCTTTGGCCTACAGGCCTATAAAATCTGACAGACTTTTCTGTGAAGCAGGATTTTTGAAGGACTGTCCTGCCTTATCTTGGCAGGGTTCAGAAGTCACTTTCTTTTCTGTCTTGCTTGTCCAATTTGGACAGCGTACTGTCAGCAGTCAAGGCAAGGGCACTTTCCTGCCCAGTGACTAACTTTTGCCACAAAGAACGTAAACTCCATATGGAGTTTCTTTGATTCCCATCATCTTCTTTGAAATAGATTAGTGCTGCCAGAGCAAATATATCTCATCATAAAAGTTATTAAAACATCTTAAATGCCATATTCTGTTGATCTCTGAAGTGTTTGAGGACCACTTGCCTATCTAAAATAAATCTCTGTTTGACCTTGAAAACATACCTAACATGACTACAAGTTTGACTGTAATAGGTGACTAACTATGAACGAGCATTTCTTTATTAGCCTAAATAGTTTGTAATAGTACTAGTAAATAGTAATAGGACTAGAAATTTACATTACATTGTTAAATGAACTGTATAGGTGCAATACCTTGAACAAGAGTAAAAATGTATGTATAGTACATTGTAACAAAAAAAGCCCTTAAATTTGAATCATGTACAAAATCAATATCAATGTAAAATATTTAAAACTAGTAGTTCCTTTTTTTGGTTTAAAAGTAGATTCAATATTATACCTTTTTATCCAATCATTTTTATAACATATATACAGTATAACAAAAATAACCTCAATTTTTTATCAATATACAAAAATCCAAGCCAATGTAAAATAGTAAAAACTAGTAGTTGCTTTTTAAAAGTAGATTCAATAATCTACCTTTTTATCCTATTTCTCTATCCCCCCTTTTCTTTTAAGAATGAGATCCCTAAATGTAATCTCCTTTGTTTAGCTTTTTACTGACCATTACCAATAACAACTTGTAACCAACCCCCCTAAATGATAACAAATATCCATAACCCAAAGAATGACCAAAAACCACCCACCCCACATCTTGGGAATATGGACATTATGTTCTTAAAATTACTTCCTGCTGTCTGGAGATGATAGAATCTTTAGGGTATCCTGAAAAAAAAAATGGGTTAATGGTCAAGTCCTAGGAGAACTAGCTGTATCATTTTTATCCAGTCTCTGTATAATGAAAAAGTACAGGGCTTGTCTCAAGTCCTAGTTAGAGTAGTCTGTGAGGCTGGACAATCTCAGCTAGCCACCTTGAAATTGTCCTGAGCATTTTGTAGTCCAAAGCCGATCTTTGGGTGGTATCTGTTAGCTTAGTGTTATTACCACAATCCAGGGGGAATTGTCATTGTGGGACCCTTTTTAGAGACTTCAGTGATCACTGTTAGGAAAGTTTATCATTCACTGTAGAAAACTTAAACATCATTAATATCAAAACAGAAAGTTTAAATTTTAAGATAGCACTATACCTAAAGAAAAGTTTCAAAGAGTTAAAATAAAACCAAAGAATTATGAGATTAGTAGCAATAAAATACTCCCTTAATTTTGTTTTTTATTTTGTCCCATATCAGGTGGCTCTTCTGACATGAGACAGAGATTTTGGATTTTCTTTTAACAAGAATGCTTGGGTTTAGAGAAGGAGAAAGCCATTCTCCAACTCCAAAGCCAGCTTTAATTTTTAATTGAAATGGGACTTCAAAAAGAGCATTTGCATTATGTGTCTGTAGAGAACAACAGAAACAAACATTTGGGAAGATTTATGAAATTTTATCCTGTTGGAAATGTGATATACCAATAGGCCAATTTACTCCCTTTGGCGGGGGGGGGGGGGGGGGGGGGGGGGCGCGGAGGGGTGGCATTTTCTCTGGATGATTCATACTGTAGCAAGAATCTTAAAAAGTTCTTGTTAATAAAATCAAACCCGAGGCCAGTTATTGGAGTGAAATGCTGGATGATCAGAGAGACAGAGAACAGGCCACAGCTAACCTCACCTGGCCAACTTCTCAGCTGATCTTGTTTCCTCAGACTTGATGCTTCTGTGTCCTCATCCCCATAGCTCTCAGCTGAACTGCTGCTTGAAAGCCTGAAGCTTAACCAGCTAAAAGTTTAACCAACCAAATGCTTCTAGTTTCTGGTCCTCACACCTTGTATACCTTTCTGCTTTCTACCATCACTCCCTGGGATTAAAGGCGTGTGTCACCATGCCTGGCCGTTTCCAATGTGGCCTTGAACTCACAGAGATCCAGAGGGATTTCTACCTCTGGAGTGCTAGAATTAAAGGTGTGAGTGCCACCATTTTCTAGCCTTTGTATCTAGTGGCTGTTCTGTCTCTGACCCCAGATAAGTTTATTAGGGTGTACAATATTTTGGTGAACACAATACCACCACACATCCTTTTTATTCAGATGTCTCATTTGTCCAGTGGTCTTCAGATTCCTTAGCTGGATGCCTTCATTCTCCTGGAAAGACAAAAACAAAACCCTGCCCCAACCCTAACTTTGGAGAGTTTCCTTTTTAGCAAGTTATATCTGATCAAATAAAGAGGAATTGTTAGTCTTTCAAGTTAGTTTAGATTGAATGGTCACACTAGTTGATGAACTATCAAGAGCCTCTCTTGTTGAAATCTAATCTTTACCAATTTTGATGTTTTCCATAGCTTTTCTTCTGTGGGAAAAAAAGTAAAACCTGTTCACCAGTGTAACACACATACTGGTTTCCATTCTGAGGTCAACACATATTTAAAGTATACAGGCTGATTTAATTTAGTATTTTCTTCTATTATCCAATATCTCTCTGCAGCTGTTATTTCTTTCTCATTAGCATTTAGAAAATTTAAAGTTAATAAAGCATTATGTAATCTATCTCTGGGGGTCTTTATTACTCCTTTCTGTTTATTAAGCATATCTTTTAGAATTTGATTAGATCTTTCTATAATTGTTTGCCCTGTAGGAGTGTGTGCTATACCTGTAATATGCTTTATGTTGTAATATGCAAAAAAAAGTTTCATTTTACTAGAGACATATGCTGGAGAATTGTCAGTCTTAATGTGTACAAGTATCCTCATGATGGCCAAAATTTCTAACAAATGTGTGATTACAGGATCAGCCTTTTCAGAACTCAAAGCAGTTGCCCATTGAAATCCTGAATATGTATCTATGGTGTGGTGTACATATTTTAATTTTTCAAACTCTGCAAAATGGAACACATCCATTTGCCAAATTTCATTTGAGTTCCCTTTGGGTTACTTCCTACAGGTAATGGTGTTTTATTACAAAAGGAACAAGTAGGACATTTCCTTATAGTTTCCTTAGCTTGTTGCCAAATGATGGAAAAATCCTTTTTCAAACCTTTTCTGTTGATATGGTACTTTTTATGAAATTCTGAAGCTTCTATCACATTTCCCACCAGTAGTTGATCAATTTCATCATTACCTTGTGCTAGAGAAACTTGTAGACCTGTATGGGATCTGATATGTGTTACCTATATGGAATGATTCCTATTCCTGACTATTTCCCATAATTGCATAAATAACCAAGTTAATTCTGATTCATCAGGAATAAGTTCAAAAGTTTCAATGTGTAAAATGAATCTTTCTTCATACTGAGAGTTAGTAATTATATTAAGAGGTTCTGAAAAACCCATTAATACCATGAGAATAGCATATAATTCTGACTTTCGGACAGAATCATAAGGGCTTTGAGCCACTTTACTTAAATTTCCTGATTTGTAACCTGCCTTTCCTGATTTGTTTTCATCAGTATAGAATGTAGGGGCTCCAAAAATTGGTGTTCCCTGTACAATGTGAGGAAGGATCCAGTTAGTTCTCTTTATAAACTGAATTCTCTTGCTTTTAGGATATTTGCTGTTAATCTCTCCCAAAAAATTACTACAAGGTCCTTGGCAATGTTCATTTTCTGCCCATAAAGAGGAAATTTCAGCAGTAGTAAGAGGTCCTACAATTTCTATTGGATCTATTCCTGCTAATTGATGAAGTCTCAATTTTCCTTTTAGAATCAACCCAGGAAACTTTTCAACACAGTTCTTTAATTTTTTACTCTGTTTGTGTGGTAAAAATATCCATTCTAAGATATTATCTTATCTTCTCTCTGCATGAGAATCCCTATAGGACAATGTATAAAGGGTAACTAACCAAAATGCAATCAAGCTCTAGATCCAAATGATCCACATGTACATCCTGTAATTTCTTTTCTACCAAAGTCAATTCTCTCTCAGCTTCAGCTAATAATTTTCTTGAACTATTTAAGTCCTTGTCACTTTCTAAGGTTTGGAACAAATTACTCAGTTCTTGAATTGTTACTCCAATAGTGGGCCATAGCCAGTTGATGTCTCCCAGTAATTTTGAAAGTCATTAAGACTCCACAATCGGTCTCTCCCAATTTGTACCTTTTGGGGTTGAATTTTTTTGTAAGTATATTTTATATCCTAGGTAATTAATAGAATCTCCTCTTTGTATTCATTCAGGAGCAATTTGTAATCCCCAACAAGGCAAAATTTCCTTTATTTCTTCAAGCAATTTCTCTAAAGTATCTATTTTTGAATCAGCTAGTAAAATATTATCTATGTAGTGGTAAATCAAAGATTGAGGAAACTGTATGCGAATCATTTCCAATGGCGGTCATACAAAATATTGGCACAGGGTGGGCCTGTTTAATGTCCCTTGTGGTAGAACCTTCCATTGATCACTCTTAACAGGCTGAGAACTATTATAAGTAGGCACCATGATGGCAAATTTTTCTCTACCCTTTTCTTGTAAAGGATTAATGAAGAAACAGTCTTTTAAATCAATAACTATAATAGACCATCCTTTAGGTAATAGAGAAGGCAAGGAAATTCCAGGCTGTGAAGAGTCCATTGGCTCAATCACCTTGTTAGATCTGTTACCATTCTCCATTTTTCCAGATTTCTTTTTCATAACAAAGAGGAGAATTCAAAGAACTGTTTGATTCTTCAATATGTTGAGCATTTAGCTGCTCTATACCAGCTGTTCTAAGACCTATAATTTTTCTGATGTCAAAAGCCATTGTTCTACCCAGACAAATAGGCTGTCTCATGCCTTTGAATGGTAGGGCTATTGGTACCTTTGAAAGATCAACAGCTGTTGTGCCATTTTTGTGCAATTTGAATGGTTGGTGACGTTTCTTTATAATACCTATTAATATTTTTCTCAGAAACATATGCTAGTTTATGGTTTGTTTCTGAGATTGGAGGAATGTTAATCTTAGTATTCCATTGTTGTAACAAATCACATCCCCATAAATCCATTGCTATATTAGCCACATATGGTTTTAATTTTCCTCTCTGTCCTTCTGACCCTATACATTCAACCCATCTCATGCTTTCTTTTACCTGAGATAATGTTTCAATTCCTAAAAGCTGAACATTTACCTCCTAAAGAGGCCAATTTGGATGCCAAGATTTGGGTGCAATTATTGTTGCATTTGCCCTTCAATTACAATGTCATTTATTCATAATTTAAGTTTTGGTTCTTGATCATTTTAGAAGTCTGCCAAAATATTTGCCTTATGGTTTCTTCTGAAATTTTTATTTTATCTTCTAAAGCTGTTCTATCATCCAGAGTGGTATGTTTTTTTAAAATATGCATTAGGTTCTTTAATTGTTCAGGGGAGGAGTCTCCCCCATGGTGACAAGGAATGACTGAACCAAATTTGACACTGGGGGCTGCAAGAGACCCCCCCAAGGCATTTCCTTCCCCAAAGGATTACCCTGTCTATCCCTTGTTGATCTGCATTCATTGGTCCAATATCACACTTTGCCACACCTTCTGTATATTCCAGAAGGCAGGGGACTTCTGTTTGGATTATTCCTAGAAAAAAACATTGTTTCTAAAAATACCGTGTCTATAATCCCTTTTTGGTTGAGCTTGTTTGCCACAATTAAAACACCTGACATTTTGATTTTTCTTCAAGCCTCTGGAAATCACCTCTCCTATCCAAACATCATCATGGTTTTGAGATTTAATATTGACTGTATCTTGGATCCATTCCTCTATGGATGTTGATCTTGTCTTTAAAGGGCTAATTACCATTTTTCATTGTAACTTAGAATTTTCAAAAGCCAAAGATTAAATTAGTATTTGTCTGAATTTGGTATCATTCTATTTATAGCTGAAGTCAGTCTTTGTAAAAAAAAAAAAATCAATGAAGGTTTCTTTTGGGCCCTGTATAACTTTAGTACATAACTCAGTTCTCTTTCTGACTTCTTCAATTCTGTCGCAAGTATTCAAAACTGCTGCATGGCATAGAGTCAGGGTTTATTCATCATATATAGATTGTCTTTGTATATCAGCATAATTGCCCTCTCCAAGAAGTTGGTGTTGGGAGGTTTTAATACCTCTAGCCCACTTCATCGTTCAATGGTCCTAGCCTCATCTTTCTACCAGGTCCTCCACTGTAATTGAAGACCAGATTCCAATACTGCTGTAACTAAGTCTTTCCAGTCTTGTGGGACAATTCTGCTACTAGTTGAAAATGAATTTAAAATCTGTTTCACAAAAGGTGAATGCATATAATATGAGACTATTTCTTCCTTAAATCTCCTCAAATCTAACATTTCCACAGGATTCCAGTGAGCGCTTCCATAGCCTTGGGGAAATCTTCCTTTATGATGACTGGATAAATTAAGGTTGGTTGTTTGATAACCTTGGGCTGTTCCTTTCTAATTTTATAATATAATGGTAAGGTTGGTTATCCTTTGAATTCCTCTGTCTGTGTCTGAATACTTATATTATCTGTTTTAATAAGTTTTTCTAAGGCTTGTAACTTTTGAGTAGTAAGTTTTTCTAATGTTTGCATATTATCAGTCACCTTTTTTGCTCTCTTCAGCAGTAAAAATTTCTAGAGCTTTTATCTTATCAGTCAAAATTGTATTAATGTCCTCAGTAATTATTTGTAAGGCTTGCATGTTATTACTAGTAACCTTTTCTAAGGCTTGTATCTTTGTATAGTAACTATTTCTAAGGTTTGCATATTATCAGTAGTAGCTTTTTCAAAGGCCTGCTGTATCTTGAACCTCAAATCAACCAACTTTTTTAGGCATAAAAGAAGAATTGTCAAGCTAATAATGATTACAATTAACTTATGTAAGTCACAGCTAAGTTAATTATCATTCATTTAATTGTTTCAGTTTTAAACCATCCAGTGTGAAATCATACAGAGAACTAACACCCTCCATTGTAATATTGTTTTCCATTTTTTTTTTTTTTTTTTTTTTTTTTTTTTTTTTTTTTTTTTTTTTTTTTTTTGGTTTTTCGAGACAGGGTTTCTCTGTG
Organism: Peromyscus californicus insignis; assembly: GCF_007827085.1. Classification (NCBI taxonomy): domain Eukaryota; kingdom Metazoa; phylum Chordata; class Mammalia; order Rodentia; family Cricetidae; genus Peromyscus; species Peromyscus californicus. Next base: position 66,493,590 of record NW_026294491.1, on the reverse strand, counting down.
TAGCTTTGCGCCTTTCCTGGAACTCACTTGGTAGTCCAGGCTGGCCTCGAACTCACAGAGATCCTCCTGGCTCTGCCTCCCGAGTGCTGGGATTAAAGGCGTGCGCCACCACCGCCCGGCTGTTTTCCATTTTTTAACTTAGGAAAATCTCTCTTTTTTTTTATCTAATTCCCCCTTTAAGAATTTCCAATTATCTCACCAAATCTGCTGCTGCTGATGGTGAAATGTGAGGTGTAGCACATCTGAGTGGAGAACACAGGCTGGCTGTGGACAGCTGCCACTGATTGTGTGTCAGTAGCATGAGGAGGGGGGGGTCTAGGAAAGACCACAACCAATGAGGAAAAGAAGCCAAAGAGCCAGCCATCTGCTTGGGGAATGTGCAAAAGTGGTTAACTCTGGCAGCATTTGGAGTCCAAGCCTGTGGTGTTTCCTGTAAAGAGAATGAAACAGAAAAATTCCAGACTTGCTCAGAGGGCCTGGGGGAAAAAAGGGAAAATTTATCTGGTGGGGTGGTAACTTAGTGGGAGCCTCTGCATGCTGCTCTGATATGTCCTGGTGGCTGTAAAACCATGGGAAAGTGGCTTTTTCATGAATTAATGCCTCAAAAGTTGGATGCCAGATGAAGCATGAACCTAGCTAGTCTCATCAATAAAAACCAGGAGTCAAATATTGAAAGATCAGTGAAGCAAAGGAGCAGACACTAGTGACTTTTTATCTCTCCAGATCCTCAGACTGAAAAGGAGTGAAATCCTGTCTCCACCAGCATTATATTTCTGTCTCTACCTCCCAAGTGCTGGGATCAAAGGCGTGAGCCTCCTAAGCACTGGGATTAAAGGTATGTGCCACCACACCTGGCCTCTAAGGTTAACTAGTGGCTAGTTCCATCCTCTGATCTCCAGGCAAGTTTTATTTGTCAGAACACAAACAAAATATTACACAACAATATAGCTTGAGTCTGTGTGGGGCTTATGCATGCTGTCACAGTTGCTGTGAGTTCATATGTGCATTAGTCCTGTCCTGTCCAGAAAACACTGTTTGCTTGTAGTCAATTCCATCTCTGATTCTTATAATCTTCCCACAATGATACCTGAGCCTTGTGTTGGGTGTAATGCAGGCATCCTATAATGGCTGAGCACTCTGTAGTCTCTGCATGCTGACAGTTGTGGGCCTCTGTATTAATTGTTATCTACTGTAGTAGGACAGGGCCCGTAGGTTGAGGAAATTGGCTCAAACCAGTTGTCAAGGCATGCACATAATGTACTTCCCTATGAGCCAACCTGGAGTCTGCCTAAGGGCCTAGTAACAGGCACTGTCAGAGTTCCTGATTGCATCAGAGTTCCTGATCATGCCCAGCCATTGAGGGATGACCACACAATGTCACTAGATTGGGACACAGCATGGGTACTGGAAGGAGGGTATATAAGGGCTTCTCCATTATTGAATAAAGGAGTCTGCTGTTTGCCTTCAACTAACTCTCAGTGTCTGTGTCATTGATGCTGTGCCTTCTCACCCCCTCCCCCAAGGGAGCTGTTAAGATCCAGAAACATCTGGCACCTGAATGTGGGGCTTCTGTTACTTTCTCTTTCCTGGTGCAGATTCTGATTGTCTCCCTCTTTCACTCTCAGTGCTTGACAATGTCCCCAAGATGATGTTTTGGTGAGAAGGCCTCTCAGTGTTGTGTGCTTTGGGTCCCTTTGGCAGGTAAGCACTGGGACCCCCCATTTCTTTCCTTCTTTTGCTTTGTCTCTCATGTTTGTCTCCCCATCCCATTAGGAAAACAGATTCTTTTCTGTTTTGGTTTACCTGACACCTCCACATGAGGATTGACACCCCAGGAGGTAGAACTAAGGCTCAGCTCCCTAACACTGTCTTTCATCTAGAGACACCATGTGGGCATATGGCCATGGCCTAAAAAAAAAAAATCCACAGAAGTGTGGTGGTATTGTGTTCCCCAAAATATTATGTATCCTAATAAACTTATCTGGAGTCAGAGACAGAACAGTCACAATATTAAACATAAAGGTTAGGCAGTGGTAGCACATGCCTTTAATCCTAGCATTCCAGAGACAGAAATCCCTCTAGATCTCTGTGAGTTCAAGGCCGCATTGGAAACAGCCAGGCATGGTGACTCACGCCTTTAATCCCAGAAAGCAGCCTTTAATCCCAGGGAGTGGTGGTAGAAAGCAGAAAGGTTTATAAGGCGTGAGGACCAGAAACTAGAAGCATTTGGCTGGTTAAGCTTTCAGGCTTTGGAGCAACACAGTTCAGCTGAGATTCATTCTGGATGAGGACTCAGAGGCTTCCAGTCTGAGGAAACAGGACCAGCTAAAGAATTGGCAAGGTGAGATAGCTGTGGCTTGTTCTGTCTCTCTGATCTACAGCATTGACCCCAATAACTGGCCTCGGGTTTGATTTTATTAATAAGAACTTTTAAGACTCATGCTACACAGAAGTCTCCCACTAAGCACAAGACATAAGGGTCTGATACAAATTTTCACCCCTGTTGACTGTAATTTGTCTCTGTTGTTTGCTTGCTGTTTCCCTCCAGAAGATGAGTAATCTTTTCATCACATCCACCATTTCCATGTTGGGTATCTCTACAATAACCCATAGATAGTTTGGGCCCCATGAAACCTTTCAAGGAGAACGCAGCTGTCATTAAGTCATGTGCTGCTCCCTCCTCTGCTCTACCACCACTGTGGGCAGCTACGCCTTTAACACAGTATTCTTGGGGTGATCTACCCCAGTTCCCACCTGCATCAGGAGGGGGCTACTCTCCTGTGGTGCCAGGCATCTTACAACCCTAACAACCTGTGCCACTGTCAGTCTGTAGGTCCATAGAAGCCTTCCCAGTCAACGTGGGCCCAAATGCTGATGCCTATCCCTGGATTCCCACCCCCATAGCTGAACTCTCCCTCATCTGGAAGGCAGTCAATGAGTCAGGCCCAGATCCCCCCTACTTTCCGCAGGTCCTTGATCAATGGTCCATGCAGTTACACACTTATTTTGATTGATACCATTTGCATAACGCTGTGCTGGAGACTGCAGTCTTTCTCAGTTGGAGATCAGCCTATGATGATCAGACAGAATCCTAGGCTTGGATAAACATCTTACTTAATGTCTCAGTGACCTGTGATATGCTCATAGGACAGGGGGAATATGTCTATCCTGTGCACCAGGCACAGACTGGCTTGAAAGCCTATTTTCAACAGGTCTCAGACCAAGCCATCAAGGCGCCCAGAGCCTATACTCCTGGACCCCTCAGCTTACTTTCACAATCTTATCCAACAGCCAGGGGAACTCTTTACCAACTTCCTGGCCCATGTCAATGAGGCAGAAGAGCACAGAGTGGATGCAGGCCCCACTAGAGATTTGTTGATTAAACAGTTGACTTAGGAGGGCTCAATGCCCAAACACATAATGTAGTTGCAGCCATGTGAATTGAGGGCATACATAAATGGGTGCAGGTCACCAGAGATCTCTACTCTAGCAACAGTCCCTTTGTCACTTTTACAGCCTCCCTGGATGCTCTCCTCACTGACAGGCAGCATGCTAATGGCACTCCCAATGGCCCCCAGGTAGAAATAGACCTTTTTGGGGATGTGGCAAGCCAGGTCATTTGCAACATGATTTGCTTTTGGGCAAAGCCTAGGACCCCAGATGCAATAAGAGATTTCATTGGGCAAAGGATTACAGGTCACAGCTTGCCAAAAGAACAGCCCCTTTAAACTCTGGGTAGGGTACTCCTCAGCCCCACCAGTAAGAGGAGACTCTGGTAATCCAAAAATCTAATGGACAATGTCCATTATTCCACACTCCCCAATGCTGTCTGTCTTGATGGACAAGTTGTCAAAGGCTTGGTTGATATGGGTGCAGACACTACCATTTTAACTGAGACTGAGGCACTTCCTTTCCCTCATTGGACATTTAAACCCATCCCCCCATCAGTGGTGTAGTAGGCCAATAAGATTCTAAGATGATCACTCATCTGGTCCATTAGAAGGATCTTGATTACAATCAGGGAGACAGTCTCCCTATCATTTCTACTGTTTCTAGGAACCTGTGGGGCAGAGATATTTCAGAAGATATGGGTATTGTCCTAACTACAGATGACAGGGCCTCTTTTTATGACATTGAGGTCCATGAAAAGGTGGGTATTACAGTCCATGACCCTGCATGAGATCTACATGCCCAATTCTAAGGGCCACTGTTCCCATGAGATCCACCTCAATCGAGCCCCCTAGCCCCACTCCATTGATGTGGCTCTCTAATCAAGAAGTATGGGTGGAACAGTGGCCTATAATTGAACCCAAGCTGTCAATCCTAAAAAAATTAGTTGCAGAACAGCTAAGGATGGGGCACATAGTAGAAGTAAACATAATATCCCCATATTTGTTATTCCCAAGAAATCAGGACACTACAGCCATCTGCAGGATCTTCATGTAGTTAATGGTCTAATGGGGAAAAAAATGGGGTCTACACAGTCAGGCCTCCCCAACCCTAGCACTATTCCTCCCTCTCATTATATGTTAGTTTTAGATATTAAGGATTGCTTTTCTCAAATTCCTCTGGTGCCACAAGATCAAGATCATTTTGCCTTTACTATGTGGGAACCTAATATGCATAAACAAACTAAGAGATCTCAATGGACAAGCACTGGGTGTCTCTGCCGAGGAACATGTTCCTGCCCCTAATGAGACAGAGAGATCATATTTCCCTCCAATGGCAGCTGCCAGTCCCCCTGCTAACCCATGGGAGAGGGTATGCTTGTGTTTTTCCTGAGTGCCACTATGCCAATATGGGTCCCAGCAAGAGATGTGCACCTGGCCATGGATCAGCCTGCTTCCAGCAAGGAAGAAATAATTCAGGATGGGTAATGTATATACTCCCCTTTCTTGCTTTCATTGCTCCTCTAAAGGCTGAAGACTTGTGGACCCTCACTTTTCCTCATTTTGTATGATGCCTTTTGAGATGAGGAATGTTAGTTTAGTAGGCCAGCAGCTAGCTAAATATATTAAAGGCCCATGGTCAGCTAAGTTTCTATATTATTCATTACACCTAACAGGTGAAATTTTCCAATTATATTATTTAAGGCATAGGTTATGGCCTTTGACTCTTTATTTCTTTAAAAAGGTTTGACATAATATAAAAAGGCTGTTTGATCCGTCCTGGATTCTCACTTATGTTTTGATTGGCATGGTAGTGCTTTTAATCTTTCTCCTTTTAAGTGTCTCCTACAGCACATCTGGCAACAATGGGTGGCCACTAAGGCGACTATGCAGGTGTTAATGGCTCTTAGACATCCAACTCATATCCCTCCACAGGAGGTTATGCATGCCTGGCTTTCTGAAATTCAAAAGGCTACTGTCTGACCCTCCCCATCCAGGGTGACTCCCCAGGGATGAATGCTCTTCAAGGGCTGATAGTCAATTACAGGTAAGAGCTTGTTTGGCAAGCCAACCTAAGACAGGCACAATCCAGTTGCTGAGTCCCCCGAGACATGGTCAACAAAGCTGAAACAAAGAACTCTGACTCCTGCTGAGTGCCCATGTAATAAAATAAAAAGGTGGGTATGTAGTAGGACAGGCCCATAGGGCCAAGGAAATTGGCTTAAACCAGTTGCCAAGGCATGCACATAATGTACTTCTTTATGAGCCAAACTAGAGTCTGCCTAAGGGCCTAGCAACAGATGCTGTCAGAGTTCCTGATTTTTATCAGAGTTCCTGATCATGCCTAGCCAATGATGGATGACCATGCAATGTCCCTAGATTGGAAAACAGACTGGGAGGAGGGTATATAGCCTTCCTTGTTATTGAAAAAAGGAGTCTGTTGTTTACCTTCAACTGATTCCCAGTATCTGCATCATTGACCCTGCACCTTCTCACCCCCTCCCCCAAGGGAGCCATTAGGATCCATCAACAATCTACTGCAAAGAGGCGCTTCTCTGATGAGAGTTCAGAGATGCAATCTCTATGGTAACATCTATGGGTATAGCAATAAGTCATCAGTAGTCATTGTTAACTTGTTTTATAATTGAAAAATGTCTTAATGAAATGTTTGGGAGTATAAAGAATCAAATTAAGTTTGTGATATTTCCAAAATATAGGAGCTATATGAATTTTTAAAACAAGTTACCTCAGGTCTCATTTGCTTGATAAAATCTACCTTTACCTGTGCAAGTAGACCCACTCCCACCTCAGCTCTGATGCAGGTTCATACACAGAAGGGTAATTTGTTAGCTCATTGTTGATTTGGTTCTCACAGATTGTCCCCCTTCACCTCCCAGGAACAAATAGGACTTAGAGGACATTGGCCACAGTTCCTGTTTAAACTATAAAGCTAAAGCCCTATAGCAGGTGTGCCCTATGAGGTTACAGGAACATAAAACAAGGTTGTTGGTTTATTTCTGTACATTGGTTGTTGGTGGTTGTTCATTTTTATATTTTTGAAACAGCCTCTTTATGTAGTTCAAGTTAACCTTGAACTCTCTCCTCTTACTTTAGTTTCTCAAGTGCTGGGATTGTAGGTGTGCATCCCAGTGCCTGACAGGGAATGACTTCTGTTAGAATTTAAAGGCCTGATAGCACAGATAATCATAGACAGCTTTTGGGGAATGGTAAAGAAGAAGCAAAGTGGGAAGTGAAATACAATGTTTGGATTGGAGACAGGTACAAGATTAGATGGCTTGAATAAATTTTAGAGGGATAATATGTTAGAAATCTGTTTGTATGGCAATAAATAGCCATTCATTCAGCAATGATTTTTTTTTATGCCCACTATACATAAAGCAGTATCCCAGGAACTTGGGCTATGACAGAAAGTAAAATTTTAAAAATGTCTGATGTCCTAGATTTTCAGGTGTCAAATATCAAGGTGGGGTCCAAATATAACCCCCAGCTATTTTTTTAATGATAAAGTTATATTTAAAGCACATCTAAACTCATTCTTTCATGTTTTGTTGTAGCTGCTTAATTTATGGCATGGCCGATTAGCTGCAAATCTAAAATATTTATTATTTGGTCTTTTATATAAAAAAAATCACTGATCTTGCTTCAGGGCATACACCAATATGAGAAGAGAGATGCTATTTAAATAATCACAAACAAATGAAAGTGTAGTCTATCAGGTACCTGCACCCAAGTGTTAAACACAACATAGAATCAGCATAATTATTCATCAGTGGAGGAATGGGTAAGGAAAATGTGGTGTAAACACATCTATAATGCTATAAAGCTATAAAAATGCAATCCTGTCATTTGTGACAACAGGAACATTCATTACAGAATGAGTCAGTGGTGGAAAGATATCGCCTATGTAACCTCACTCATCCATATTTTATCTAAAAAATTGTAATTTTAAGAAAAGTTAAGGGCATAATGATGAATACCAAAAACTGAAGAGAATAGCAGATAAAAGACAGGAGAGAGGCTAGTCCACACGCATCATGTTATACTTAGATTTGGCATCTATGACATAATAGAGTGAATATAGTTAACAAGAATCTGTACCACATCTCCAAATAGCTAGAAGAAAGCATTTTTAATGTATTTACTATAATAAAACAATAAACCTTTAGGACAGTGGACATGGTAATTATCCCAATTTGACTAATATGCAATAAGTATACATATGAATAAAAATTGTATTACATTCCATAACTATGTATAATTATTATATGTCAGTCAACAGCTTCAGAAAACAATCTTGATAAAGCCACAAATGTGGGATATTTGGTGCCATGATAGTTCACAAAGAAGGAATTGACCTAATCAGAACAATAAGAGAGTGCTTAAGAAAACTTAAAATGAGATAAAAGGATGAGTCAGGGCTGACCAGAAAAACAAGAATATCTCAGATAGAAATGCCATTACATGTTAGGCCCTAGCAGAATAAAGCAATTCTGAAAGTATAAAGGATGACAGCAACAGCTAGACCACACAAGATTGTACAGGCCAGGCAGGGAGATGAGTGAAGGGAATCAATTGGTGCCTTTTAAACAGATGAGTAAAACAATCTGGTAAACTCTGAAGATGTCACTGAAGTTCCAGGAGGAGAAGAAAGAGGAATGATACAATACTACATATAGGTAGACCAGTTAGACAACTGAGATGGCAAGCTATGCATCAATTCATCCAGTGTGGTGCTGTGCTTCCAAACTGGTTTTGGGTGTACACAGATACTTTTTACTTGAGAAGATAAAAAAAATGGACACCAGCTGTGTGTTGAGTTCCAGTCACAGGAAAGTGGTTCACACATGACTCTTCCACCTTCCACAGGTCTCCTTCCTTTGTTTTTCTGGATCCTTACTAAGTCTTTTAGGAGGGGAGGAGCTAGCTTTTCTTACAGGCCACCTGTAGAATTATGCTTAGAGGGTGTGGAGAGGGAGAGAGAACCTCGCCATGGACCCATTTTAGCCTATTTACCTTTGCTGTCCTACACATCCAGCTTCTGGTTTGTGCTGGTTAATTTTTGTCAGCTTGACACCTGGGAGAAGGGAGTCTCAGTTCAGGAACTCTCTCCATCAGACTGGACTGTAGACAAGTCTTTGGGTATTTTCTTGATTAACAATTGATGAAGGAGGGTCCAGCTCACCATGGGCAGTGCCTCTCCTAGGCAGGTGCTCTGGGTTATATAAGAAAAACAATCTGAACAAACCATGAAAATCAAGCCAGTACACCACATCCCTACATGGTCTCTGCTTCAGTTCAATTCCTGCTCCAGGTTCCTGCTTGAGCTCCCACTGTGGATTCTCTTGATCGTGGACTCTAACCTGTATGCCAAATAAACCCATCCCTGTTGCTTTTGGTGATGGTGTTTATTGTAACAACAGAAAGCAAACTAGGACAGTTTCCATCCATCAACATGAATGATCTGTCTAGGAACACCAAGCCCAAAACTAGATACAATGATAGTAACTTGCATAGACTACTCCACCAACCTTAGCACTGCCCAGCTTCTAACTGCCTATAATGCATCACTTCAATATCACTTTTAATGATTCTGCTTCTATGATAGAACCCTGCTGGATTCAGAGACTGTTGCAATAGCCTAGATTAGAGCTCATGCATAGGGCAATAGTAGCAGACATAGTATATTTTATTTAGACTACCTTAGGAAAGACAGCAAGTTGAAAGTTAAGGGGACATTGGAAGAAAAAGAAATCCTTCATGTGTCCCACCTTCCCCTGAGATGCAACTCTGTCTGGCTGAAACTCAATTCATTTTTTGACATAGTTGGAAAAGAGCAGGAAAGAGAACTTCCCTGTGAAGTGGCCTGTACAGAAACAATGCTCTCTTTTCTGAAAGAGGCTTCAAACAAGAATATTAAATCAGCAAACAAGCCACACTCAAGAGCAAAATGCATGTGATCTTTGAGTTTGTGATCCTCTCTCATCTATAACCCCAAACAATGTACCTCATAATCAAGGTTGTAGCTTTATTTATTTATTTATTTATTTATTTATTTATTTATTGATTTATTTATTTATTTATGTTTTTTCAAGATAGGGTTTCTCTATGTAACAGCCCTGACTGTCCCAGAATTCACATTGTAGATCAGGTTGGCCTCAAACTCACAGAGATCCACCTGCCTCTGCCTTACAAATGCTGGGATTAAAGGCATGTGCCACCTCATCTGGCTGGTTATAGCTTTATTATAAAAGGAAAGTTCTTTAAGATAAGAAAAATAAGTAAACTATATTAACATGAGAACCTGGTTATAAATGATGCATTTTCAGCAATATGACCTCAAAAGCCACACATACGTGTACTTGTATGTTTAAGACACTGGAGTCTCTCTCTCTCTCTCTCTCTCTCTCTCTCTCTCTCTCTCTCTCTCTCTCTCTGGCCACTCTCTCACTTTCTCCTTCCCATGCTTAAATATAAAGCATGGAATTTCTGTTTCTTAGTAATTCCCAACTTTATACTTGCCCTGAAATCCTGTTGCAAAACCTAGCTCCTAACCTAAGTAGAGGTCTCTAAGGGGAGTGCTCCTCAGACTACAGTCTGCAGCCTTAGGCTAACATTCTCAACTAAATTTCCTCTCTAAGAGAGACTATACAATCTGCCTTGTTAACTCCAGGCATGGCTTTGTGAGATTTTTCTGGTCAATAAAATCCATATGGGAGTCATGTTCAACAAGGGTATTCCTATTTTTGTTTCTTGAAACATAGTGTTACTAGATAGCCTAAGCTGGCCTCAAACTCATTCCTCCTGAGTACTAGGATAAGCACATACTACCACATTCAGATAACACTGAGATTTCTAAACAGAAGTTTTCATTCACTATGTTCCCTGTGCTACCTCCACTATGTTATCAGCAATGTTCTTTCAGCTAGAATCACAGATTACAGGCAATTTGCAGCAAAGCATTGCTGATGTACAGTGAGCATGTAATGTGGGCATTATATATATTCTTTGTCAACTAAACCATTGGCATGAGAAAATGGGAAAATTCAAATATGGTGTTTACAATTGGAAGAACTTGATGATGGATTGGATGAAAAACAGACAAGTCAAATATGCTTCTAAATCATGGTTTACATACCTGAATAGGAGATAAAGCAATCCACTGTGATCAGAGGTATTCCAGGGGTACTCAGTCACCACCGTTGATTCTGTTGAAAGCTATGGTATCATAAAGGCATATGTGTCAGGAGCTTGGAAGAGCATTTTCTTAGGCCACTTGGAGAAGATCTAAGAGCCAGGAATTCCACATGCCTAATACACTGGTCACAGACCAATGGCAAGAAACAGGAAGAGGGTATTAAGACAGACCAAGAAGATGGGTAACTATGGTATAAGACAGCTTAGCTGAGATGTCCAAGGAGGAAATTAAGGTCATAACCCATGGCATCTTTTGCCTGGCCAGTTGAGGCTTAGAATAGCCAGATTGAGTTAAGGTAAAACTGTCTCCAGATGTAAGTAGAGTGAGCACAAGCAAATATAACTTCAACAGTAGAATTGAAGTTCAAAACAAATTATAAATCCTCATGTGAACTCTAGTTTTCAGTAGTAAAGCAAGTTACTAAGTCCTGGATTTTGGACAGTTAGAAAGAAGATGTTGGTCAGTCTCTGAAGCCGGGGACCAGCCTGCATGATTATCCAGGACATAAACTGAAAAGAGAAAACCAAACCAGGGAGGCAGTCCATACATGATGTCATGTGATATAGAAATGTAGGATATAGATATGATAGGATAAAAGGGTAGATTATTGAATCTATTTTTAAAAAACAACAACTCATTTGAAATATTTTACATTGCTATAGATTTTAGTTTACTGATACAAATTTAAAGTTAATTTTGCTATAATGTACGTATATTTCTACTCTTGTTTAAGGTACTATGTTTATGCAATTCATTTAAAATTGTAAAATATAATTAAGAAATACAAATTAACAGTCATCTATGATAATCAAACTTATAATCATGTTAGTTAAGTTTTTTAGGTGTACAAAGGTATATTTCAATTAGGTGGGTAACTTCAAACACTTCAAAGATCTACAGAATATGGTATTTACAATGTTTTAAGAACTTAGACTTTTCTGGACTGTGAGACATGTTTGCTCCTGGCAGCACCAACTACTACAAAGAGGATGATGTGCATCGAAGAAATTCATTATGGAGTTTGCTTTCTTTGTGACAAAAGTTAGCCATTGAGCAAAAAAGTGCCCTTGCCTCAACTGCTTGGCAGGATGCTGTATAAACTGGACATGCAGGACCCATAGGAAGGTGACCACTGAACTTTACAAGGCTAGACGGTCCTTCAAGTTACTGCTTCACAGAAGAAACTGACAAACATTATACAGGACATGGGGAGAAGCAACTGACGAACTTTGTTAGAATGGGTAGAGCAGTCCTTAGAATTTCCTGCTTCACTGAAAGCTGTGCCAGAGACTCTAAGTCTATGGGCTGAAGATGGATGCCCCAACATTGCAGAGGAACTTTGGGTGACTGTCCAGGCAGCCAGATTTCTCTTATCATTTCTAGAATTATGGAAGTTGCTTACAATGTACTTCCTGTTTACTCAGGTAATATTATATCCTTCTGGGGTCTTTGATGGAGCTGAAGACTAGATAGTTATAATTATAGTTTTCCTTAGTTATGATAAAAGATAAATTAGATATAAAACAAAATAGGATAGATAATAGGATATTTTCTTTAATTTTGCCAAATACAAATAGACAATATATTGTAACTGTAATTCTTGCTTGATAACTGTTTTGTTATTTATTTTATGTAATTTTACTATGTTGGAGTTAAAAACCTTCCTTTTTGATTAGACAGAAAATGGGAAGTGCTTTGGGATGTCTTTCTGTATGCTGTGAATATGTGTGGCTCCCACTGGATAATAAATAAAGGTGTTTTGGCCTATGTCAAGAAAGCTTACAGCCAGGCTGGAAATCCAAGCAGAGATACAAAGAGAAGAGCGAAGTCAAAAGAGACGCCAGCCCACTGCCAAAGGATCAACAAGATACCAGCAGACCAGTAATGCCACGGCCTTGTGGCAACATATAGATTAATAGGAATGGGTTAATTTAAGATGAAATAACTAGCTAGCAAGAAGCTAAAGCCATAGGCCGTATAGTTTGTAATTAATATGAGCCTCTGAGTAATTATTTTATAAGCAGCTGTGGAACCACAGGTGGGAGAGTTTCATCCGGACTGCTGGGTGAGGCAGGACTGAATAAACTTTCCACTACAGTCATAGGGCCAAAGGAGGGAAAGAAGAAAGCAACTGTAAAAGAAAGTTTAACAGAATGGATTCAGTTATGGGGTTGAGCAAGAGAATCAATGGTGACACATTTTCTGAACTCTGTAGGAGACTGCACTGTGGTATCTTGACACATTGTTGACTCACTATAACTAAAACTAATTTTCTCAGCATTCTCTTCCCTCTGTAATTCCAGCTTTGACCTCAAGAGACACTTTATATAGTACTAGAAAGACAGAAGTGTGGAATGGTGGGCACTGTGGGGCATGTACATTGTCATTGATCTGCCAGGGTCAGCCCTCAAACCATAGCTCCTCCAGATCCCAGTATTGCTCTTCATCAGCTTCTGTGGGTCTTAGCCCAGTGCAGATTTTCAAGGCCTAGATCACCACTGTGCCCCGCAAGTCACCACAGTGCCAAGGCTGGACAAACCAGATTGTCCTTTTTATTTATATCTACTTTTGCTTCCTGAAAGCTGGTCTGTGACCCTGCGACCAACTGTGAGCTGAACTCCAGGGTGAAAGCCGTAACTTCCTGTTCTCTCAGAACAGTTAAGAGCGACCTCCTCAGTACATCATCCCCAGAGACTGTTTCTCCCATGGATTCTGCCAGAATGATTTTTAAAGCCTTTATATGATGAAATATGTAGTTTTTAATGTGTGAGCTTTTCACTACCTTTCTTCAGAATGTTTCATTTTAAAAAGGAAGAACATCTAAGTGAAATGACCTTTTAAATAGTCACATCCATGGTTGGGAAACAGGTGCCAATTTACTGTTCATCTGTAGATGTAGTCCTTATGTAATGACACAATATATATGATATTTGCTTGACTTTTCTCCTGTGAGTCATGCAGACAAAAATACTTGCAGAAGACCTTGGCCAATGCTTCACAGCAAGTCTTGCCAAAAGCACAGGAAGTGTAATCAACTCTTTCTTCCCAGTCAGGTTTGTGTCTCAATGCAAACAAGATTCCCTAAAGAACCTGCCTTCATCCTAAGTTCTTCATCTTCAATATGAAATAGGAGGGAGCTACACTAAATTCTGGTTTATACTTTTTTTTTTGAGGAAGTATCTAGGGAATTCAGGGCAGAAACTAAAGCAGAGGCCATGGAGGAACACTGCTTACTGGTTTGCTTTTGCATGGCTTGCTTGACCTGCATTTTAACACTACCTAGTACCACTGGCCCAGGGATGGTACCATCCACAGTGGGCTGAGCCCTTCCACATCAACCACTACTCTAGAAAGTGCCCCACAGGCCATTCTGATGGGTGCATTCCTCAGTTGAGATTCTTTCTTCCAAGAACGGTTTAAGTTTGTGTCAAGTTGACAAACATCAACCAGCATAAGTACCTTCCTAAGTGTAGTGGTGATTTGGACCAAAGTATGGAAAGCAAGAAAGTCAGGCTGGCTCAGTGAGGTGGCATCCTGGGACTTATACCTTATATAAGCAGTGGAGGATGGAGAGGAAGGCCATCTAGTCATGAATGCATTAGTCCAGGGCTGTGAGGATTAAAGCTCTAGCTCCTAGCAATGGTGCGGTGAAGAGAGCACCCCGAAGTTGAATTCCAGGATGTAAAAAGCCAGGCCTGGACTGATGGGAACATACAGGAAGTCTAGATTTGTAGGTCAAGATACGAATCTGGATAGAAAGTTAATGTTAATAACCCTGACCGTAGAGGATTATGGGCTTCCAAGAACAAAAGAAAAAGAGAGACAGACAGCTATCCTGGGTTTATTTTGTTAGCTGAGGGCCTTTAGTACTCACTACTAAGTAGGCCTGGGAAAGGAAGGTAAAAGTTACTGTTAATTATTATTCTGATGATGTAGGCTTTGGTTCACTCTCTTCTGAGTAAAGCAAATGTTCCAATGCCAACAATGTGGGAAAACGCATACTCTCAGACAGGAAAGGGAAATTTGGGGTGAATCTAGCTTCCCTGCCACTAGACCTCTAAGAGGTTTTTAGGCATGGATTCCTGGGTGGTTTACAGTGAAGGGGTGGCTGCCTCCTGGAGAAGTTCTAGAGGATTCTCGAATCCATAGAGTGGATGTGCAAATGTCAAAACACAGGTCAGTCTTAGAGCTGAGGCCATAGATCAGGCAATTCATAGAGAAAAGAAAAGTATATCATACAGTTTTAGAGTTATATCATACAGCTCCTGGTGGGAGTGCCTATCTAGTGAGTGCCATCTTGCTGCTGGGGACTCTGCTGAGCACATTATATGATGAGACTGTGCAAGATAGTCAAAGAGTTCACTGTTGAATCAAAGTCACTCCCACAACAATCCATTAATCCATGAGAAGATTGATTAGTCCACTTACCATCCATGCAAGCAGTGATATCAAGATGGTAACCATAAGCATACGATTTAGGGGGTTATGTTTCCAATGCATGAAATTTCAGGGATACGTCCAAACCACAGCAATATTTTCAATATTTACTTTTATTATTTGTTCTCCATTTCTTACGTTTATCTAACACTAACATCTGGCTATAATTTTGTAGTGGGCAGCCATTCCAGCTTTGATCTGGAAGTTCCAACCCCCATTGAGGCTTCGGTAACTGTCATGCCTACAAGGCGGAACCAAGAGAGGCCCCTGAAGACCCGAGATCTGGATATGCCACCCTCTCTTGGTTACTGGACCCTGGACGCTGGAGATAGACTGAGCAGAGTTCTCCAGAGAACATTGCCGGACTGCGCTACGTCTCTCCCAGACCCTGCAACCTACCTATCCCTTCATTTGTAAGTTACGCCACTAAATAAACCTCCCTTTTAACTATGTGGAGTGGCCTTAATAATTTCACCAATATAATTTATAATCACCTGCAAACTTTTTTGTTTTGTTTGTTTATTTTGTATTGTTTTTTCAAGACAGGATTTCTCTGTGTAGTCCTGGCTGTCATGGAACTAGCTCTGTAGACCAGGCTGGCCTCAAACTCAGAGATCCGTCCGCCTCTGCATCCTGAGTGCTGGGATTAAAGATGTGAGCCACCACCACCCGGCTCTGCAAAGTTTTTAAAACATCCTTTTCCCCCGAGCCTGACAGAATGAATTTAATCAGAATCTCAAGCATGATATGTTCTCTATCTGCCTACCTACTGATCTATCATCTAGTGGTTTCTTTCTATATGTTGATATGCACGTATACATCTATATATAATCAATAAATATAATCAGTATAGATGCACTTTCCTAATTACCACTGATGGTTATTATGTTTACATGTTCAATCAGTATATATAAGTAAATACATGGTATGTGTATTTAATCAGTATACCCACACAGTGACTGCATATGTACGTATACATATATTTACCTACAATTATGCATATACATACATGTGCATATTTTTAATTTGCCTGCCTAGTTCAGATATTACAGGTTTAATAAATTTTCTGTGAAACTCTTAAATCCACTGTTTTTTAGAAGGCTGAAAAGTTCCTAGTAAAATTTATGTGATACAAAGCAAATATACAAAACTAAGATAAATGCAACATGGGTATACAGAGAAGAGGTTAAATGGTGTTGGTACGGCTAACAGTTTGAGCATACAAATCTCAGTCTTCCCTCGCTATATGAACATTTATGTTCATTGCTACCTTTTGAGTTGATTTTATAAGTAGGAAACAGAAGTTTTCTCAATGACTGATTTCCAGAAAATAACTTAATTTGTCTTGAGATCCCTATGTTAACATATTTGTAAAATTTATTTCTACCAAAATTTGTTAATATAGTAATGAAAACAGCATGCCTAGTGTTTGGTATCCTGATAACCAGAAGACAGTATTTAGGTCATGGGAGCAGGAATCTCCTCAAACGATGCCAGTGGCAGCTGATGTAGTCGTGAGAGACCTGTTCTCCTGCATGTTTCCTCAGAAGTAAGAGCATCTTTGTGAAGGCCTCATACGTGAGAATGAGTCTCCCTTCACAGATCACAGTGGTTCAGTTCCTGCAGAGACAGTAAGACACACTGGAGGAGCTGTGCCTGCTCCTTAGAATCTATCTGTGCTGCAGAGCATCTCAGTGAAAGCTGACAAGGAAATACTTTGGAACGTTTTCTTGTTCGCCTTGGAAACATTCATTGAATAAAAGATGTATTCAAGGCCGGGCGGTGGTGGCGCACGCCTTTAATCGCAGCACTCGGGAGGCAGAGCCAGGCGGATCTCTGTGAGTTCGAGGCCAGCCTGGGCTACCAAGTGAGTTCCAGGAAAGGCGCAAAGCTACACAGAGAAACCCTGTCTCGAAAAACCAAAAAAAAAAAAAAAAAAAAAAGATGTATTCAAGAGACCACGGACGGGAAAAAAGCAGAGTTTAGAAACAAATGGCTCGAATAGTTTGTATTTAAAATATTGGATATATTTAAGGTATTGAGCATAAAATGTTTATTTTAATTATATTTTATTCAATCTTAGAAGTTATATCTTCTAGGGCTAAAGAGTTGTCTCATCAGTTAAGTACATGTACTGCTCTTGCAGAGGACCTATGTTCCCAGCACACAAATCAGGTGATGCTCAGCTGTGTAACTAACTACAGCTCCGGGGGAGCTGATGCTCGTCCCTGCCTTCCACAGGCACCTGTACTCAGGTGCACACCATGCACACACCTACACACACACATGCATGCATGCAGGCATACATGCACACACACATAATTAAAAGTAAAATCTTTACAAAAATTGTATTTTAATGATAAGAATGGTGAATTCTTTTAAAATTTAAATTTTTGGAGATATGCATCTGGTTTTAGAAATGTTTAAACATTTTTAAATCAAATTATTGTTTTTAAAAATTAAACCTCTTATATTTATATAAAAGTAAACTAATAATTGATTTATTATAAAATTTGGTAGCTAAAATTATAAACCTCTTAGGAGGAGAAAAATGGAGGCAAATAATTATCTTAGATTAGTAATGATTTCTTAAATATGACACCAACATGCATGCAGCAAAATTCTAAAAAAATAGGTAAACTGGACTTCATTAAAATTAAACTTTTAAGCTTTGAAAGATGTTCTCTAGAGAGTAAAAAGACAATCCCTAGAACGAGGGCTTTGTAAATCTGGCAGGTGATAACTATCTGGAATATGTACAGAACTCCTACAGCTCAATAATAAAAAGATAAGCAACCTAATTAGAAAGTTAGCAAACAATTTGAATAGGTGTCTTTCGAAGGAGATTTAGAAATGGTCAATAGCACATTAAAGGTTTCTCAAGATCACTGTTCTTCAGTGAAAGGCAAATCAAGGTGACAGTAAAATGACACTTACTACATCCATGAAATATCACTGGTTAATATGACAATAAACAGACTAAGGAAAGCAAGCTACTGTGCACGCAGAGAAACCGGGCCTTGGACATCAATGTGGGAATGTGATACAGACACCATGGAGAAGGAATGAAAGGCCCTCAAAGGCTGGACAGTGCCTGCAAGATGGCTTTTGGGTAAGGGTGCTCACTGTCGACCCTAAAGAACTGAGTTCTATCCCCAGCCCCACACAGTGCACAGCAAGAACTGACTCCTCGCATTTGTCCTCTGACCTCCACACAGGTGCCGTGGCACACGTGCACCCACACACAAGAGAAATAAATTAAAATGTGCTAATTTTAAAAGGCTAAGAATAATCACATATGACTGGGAGAGAGAGACAGACAGACAGACAGACGGATAGATACCTCCAAAGAACCGAAAATAGAGATTAAAACTGAAATACATATAAAATTTTTCATAGCATCATTTTCACAATAGCTAAAAACGTAAACAACCCAAGAGTCCATTGTCAGATAACTGGATAAACAAAAATCAGTTTGTCTGTACAAAATAATGCTATTATTTACAACAAGGAATTAAATTTTGATATATGCTGCAACATGAATGAACGCTGATAACATTACGCTAAGTGGAACAAGCCAGGCACAAAGGGCAGATGCCGTTTGACTCTATTTCCATGCCACTTCAACGGTTGGTCAGTTTGTAGAAACAAGCAAGAATGTTGGAGAAAATGTTGGTGTGAAAAGTCACTTTTTATTGGGTTTCTTTTGAGCTAGTGAAAAAAGTGGAAATGAACAGTATCCCTGTCTGTGGTCAGACAGTACTGTAAACACCAGTATTGCCACACAACAATGTAAAATCAGCTAAAGTGGAAGGTTTTGCTTACCTCAAATAACATTTTTTATTCAATTAATTTTATTTTTAGGCAAGATCTCAGTATACAGCCCTGGCTGGCTTGGAACTCAATATGTAGACCAGGCTACAGAAATCTAACCTGCCTCTGCTTCCTAAATGCCAGGATTAAAGGCATGTGCCACCACATTAGGCCTAATTAATTTATTTTTTACTTTTTATGTATTGTGCATGTGTGGATGCATATGCAAGCACATGTAGAGGTCAGAGGACAAAGTGTGAGAGTCAGTTCTCTCCTTCCACCTTGTAAGTCCTGAGGACCAAACTCAAGTCAACAGACGTGGTGACAGGTACAAGTGACTCCCCACTGAGCATCTCACCAGCCCTCAACCATACTTTTTAAAATCCATGAAAATCAACTACCTCATTTATTGTCTTCTACCAACTTTCTCTGTCAGATAACAGGAAATTTGAAGTTCCATGAGGTAGAGACAGAATGATTACCAACCTGTCAGAGACCAATGCAGATGGCAATTGCTAATAGGTGGCATTAGATCCCAGGACACCCAGGAGACCACACTGTGTGCAGAAGCAGGCTTTACTGACTGCTGATTAGAAGAAAATGTATTAAAGAACATATATGTTCTGTTTCTCGAAAGGCAGATTTCCTTTCTGGTCTGATTTAATTAAGTGTCTCTTTAAGGCAGATGAAGATTTATTAGAATGGAGATTCATGTTTAAAAAGAAAATAAACACAGAAGGTAATGTGATCTCTGAAGAAAAAAAATCAATTTAATTTGTTACTGTTCAGAATTGTTTTAAAGGAAAGCTCTATAAACTCTGGCTTTCTCATTTTCTATATAGGAACCAGGTCATTATAATACAGATTATTTAGATACTAACAATAGATTCCAGTAAACTTTTGGAACATGGAACACAGGTAACAGCATTTTGAATAACCAGACTTTCTTCATACTGAATAGATATTTGAACATGCAAAAAAGTGTTTTTAGGAGCCCATTAGAAATTCAGATGCAAAACTTCCTTTTATCTGATCTTGTAAAAGCGGATTAATACGGATAATACGAACAGAGAAAGATAAAAATAAATCATGTTGGATATTCAATAATCCATTACTCAAAGATAAAAGTTTTCTAATAGCCATTTAAAAGAAATCAAAGAATATATAAATTTTAATTTAGCATAATATTGCATCACATCTTAGCTTCTGAGAGTCTTCTGAAGTGTCTAGCTACAGAGGGAAGGCTGGTCATTTACTTAGTATTTGGAAATACCAAAAGTAAAGAAAATTGCACAGCCCCAAAGATCTTAAATAAAAAGAAGCTAAATTCCTTGCAGTAAAAACCCTTATGGAGAAAAGTGAAGTTAGGCACTACTGAATAAAACTGCAGTTAAGAAACCCAATTATTTTTATTAGGAAAATAAATTTTTCTATGATAATTCAGATAAAAGTGGTAAATAGATAACTGCTTTAATAAAAGGAAGTGAGGAGGTTTGATGTAACAGTAATTTATCCAAAACAAGGGTAATAAGAAACAAGATGTGAAATATATTATAAGCAAATATAAATCTAGAACCTGGTAGGTTTGGTTTAGATTTAGAAACTTCAGAGGAAAGAAATTCAAATCCTAAATAAAAACTTTTTAATGGAAGGAGAGAGTGACAGCGGCAAAGTGGAGAACAGGTGTTTCCGGGGCAGCCTCATCACAGAATGTCAGCCTGACAAGCTGTCCACATGCAAAACATGCACATGACCCGAGGAGTCAATCCCAGTGTGCCTCCATGAGACCAGAAAGAGCACAAAAATGGAGAAAGATGAACGGAAGAAGGCAGGCAGGATATGAGAAAATGACCTCATGGTTAAAGTGCTTGCCTAAAAACCTGGAGACCAAAGTTTGAATCCCCAGAGTCCATGTTAAAAATTATTCAAATGTTAGGTAGGCATGGCAGCCCACCAGTAATTATAGTCCCAAGAAGGCAGAAGCATAGGATGCCCAAAGATGGCTGTCAAGACTAGCCATATCAGTGAGTTCTGGGTACGAGTGAGAAACCCTTCCTCAGTGAATAAGGTGAAAGAGCCATTGAAGAGGGTTCTCTAGCCTCCACATACATGTGCACCCATACATGTGTTCTCACACACACATACACTGCATACATACATACATACATACATATAGTATATACATACATGCACTACACACATACACACACACACACACACACACACACACACACACATGAAAATGGAAAGAGATAAAAGGGAGGGACAGTCTATCATTACCATGGTACCTTTTCCCCAAGGCTACTGTGGTAGCACAGTGAAGAGAATCCCAGATTTTGTTGCAAACCCCAGCACTAGGCCAGCTCCTGTAGGTCCAGGCTCCAAGACTGCTGTAGATCAGACCCTCTGGCTTGCTACATCAGAGTACTTAAGACAAGCTAATTAATAAAGAACTATTTATTGAGTCTGGGAATTCCAAAATAAGTGCACTGTCCTCTAGTGACTCTTTCTTCTTACTGTAGTCTCCAGAAGGAAGGGCAGTCCTCAGGCGGGTAGGACAAAAAGGATGAGGGTCTTCTGCAAAGCCTTTCCATGGTGACACTAATCCTTTCATGAGGACAAATTTCTTACTGACCTATACACCTCCTATCTGAAAATAATGTCACCCTGGGGGATATACTTTTAATGCATCAAAAATCATAGGCACCATAAATCACAAGAATGGAATAAAGGATAAAATATGGTTAACTCAATAGATATAGCAAAAATATCACAGAATTCAATATTCTTTCATGATTACAAAAAAAAAACTCTCAGAAAACCAGATACAGAAGAATGCACTTCAGAGTTGGTGAGACAGCTCCAAAGGGAAGGCATGGTGATCTGATTTTGACCTACAGACTCACGGTGGAAGGAAAGAAGTAGTTTCTAGAAGTTGTCCTCTGACCATCACACACCTTACAAACAAACAAACAAAACAAACCCTCTTCATTGTAACAACGACCGTGTGTCACAGGACTACATCGATCATCACACCTACAATAAATGGGGAAGCTTCCTTGGAGATCATAGGCAAGGCAAGATGCCCACTCTCAATACACAACAAGGAGTGTTAGCCAGAGCATTAAAGAAGAGAATTAACCAGAAGGCTCACAAATAGAAAAGAAAGAAGTAAATAGTATATAAATGACATAACCTTCTTTTATAAGAATCACTCATACACACACATACAAATTGTAATGCTCAAAAAAATAACCTGCACCAATCTACCTTCTCAGACCTCATATTCAGAAATAAATAAAACAGTAGCTTGATGGTTAGTTGCCTGTACCTTCTCTTTTCCAAGAATCCAGTTTTCCAGCAGAGAAATAGATCGTGTCAGTGTGGATGGGTACAAGTGACAGAAACTCAGCTTAAACCAGCTTGAGCCAAAATCAGGCTTTAGGTCCAAGAATGTAGTTCACTGGTAGAGTGCTTTCTCAGCATGGATGAGGTCCTGGGTTGGTTCCTCCTTCTTCTTCCTCTTCCTCCTCTGCTTCTTCCTCCTCCTGTGTATTCTTCTAGAAGAATACACAGGTCAAATCTTCAATTCAAGTTGAATTTTGCTCTTCATGGGAGATAAGGGCCCAACATTAATTTCCACATGTAAGTACCCACTTCTCCCAACACCATTTACTGAAAACAATGTCCTTTTGCTCTAGGATGTTCTTGACTCCTTTATTAAATGCTAATTTAAATGTAAATGCATGGGTTTGTTTTGGGGATTTTCAGACTATTCTCTTGGTCTAAATACCTGTTTATATACTAGCATCAGGCTGCTTTTTTTTTTTTTTTTTTTTTAACTATTTTAGCTTTATAGTCTATTTGGAAATGAGGTAGTATGATTTCCCCCAGCTTTATTCTTCTTCTTTGGCCATTTATGATCTTGAGTGGTTCTATTTAAGTTTAAGGGTTAACTTTCTAGTTCTATGAAGATTTATACTGAATCCTTAATGAGTATTGCATTGGATATGTGGATTACTTTGGGCGATATATTTGTTTCAACAATGTTAACTCTTTCAAAACATGAAAATGTATTAGTTACTGTCTTGGTTAGGGTTTCTATTACTGTGAAGAGACACCATGACCATGGCAACTCTTATAAAGGAAAACATTTAATTGGGAATGGCTTATAGTTTCAGAGGTTTAATCCATTATTATCATGGTGGAAGCATGGTATTGTGCAGGCAGACATGGTGCTGGAGAGGTAGCTGAGAGTTCTACATCTGGATTGGCAGCAGGAAGTGAATGCACATTGAGCATGGCTTGAGCATCTGAGACCTCAAAACCCACCTCCTAGTGACAGACCTCCTCCAACAAGGCTACTCCTACTCCAACAAAGCCACACCTCCTAATAGTGTCACTCTCTAAGTGCCTATGGGGGCCATTTTCTTTCAAACCACCACAGTTACAGTTCTATTGTTATGAAAAGACACTGTGACTAAGGCAGCTCTTATAAAAGAAAATACTTAACTGAAGCTCACTTAGAGTTTTAGGGGGGCTAGTCTATATCATCATGGTGAGAAGCAGGCAGGCATGGCAGCATTACAGCTGAGAGCTTTACATCCTGATTCAAAGGCAGCAAGCAGAAAGAAAATGGTACAAGGCCTAGCATAGACTTTTGAAACCTCAAAGCCCACTCCAGTGAAACACTTTCTCCAACAAGGCCACACCTACTCCAACAAGGTCACACCTCCTAATCCTTCTAATCCTTCTCAATTAGTTCATGACTGGGAACCAAGCCTGCAAATATATTATTCTATGGGGACTATTTTCATTCAAACTACCACAACATAGGATAGTTTTTATTTTGTGTTTTCTTCAATTTCTTTCCTGTTTTTAGTTTTCAGTGTAGAACTATCTCTTTTGTATCTTTAGCTTTATGCTTAAGTCTTGTATTTAGGAGATGATGCTATCATAAATGGTATTGTTTTCTCAATGTTTTAGAAACTTCATTTGTAAGCTTCAAGAATAATTTTGTATGTTGATTTTATAACATGTAAGTATACTGAACTTGTTTCTTCATCCTGAGTGTGTGTGTGTCTGTGTCTGTGTCAGTGTCTGTGTGTGCTATTACAGGTCTGAGCCACCTGGCAATCAGAACTGAATTCAGGCCGTCTGAAGAGCAGAAAAAATTCTTAAACACTGAACCATCTTCCCAATCCCCACAAGTTATTTATGAGGCATGAACATGAAGCAACAGTGTGAAAACTCAGGGCTAGATAATAAACATCAAAGTGAAAGGCAGAAACAGACAGATGTAAATATATTATGCTTGTCAGCAAAGTTATTCATTGCCATATTTGCCAAACATTTACTAAGTATGTCTGATGTCTCAGGTACTCTATCAGGTGCAGTAAAGGCACAGAAAAGCACACCAAGAGATTTTTATCTTCGATGGGTTTATTTTTTGATAGAAGACACACACAAAAAGTCTTGTATATTATTAAAAGAACCAGCCTTAATAATGTACTTCCCAGGGGCTCAGAAGAGAAACTATGACTGCGAGAATTATTTTTGGGAAATGAATCTAAGTACACCACACTCTTTGTCCGTCTACTTTATTCCTCTGGGATAAAATCCTATCTATACAACTTCAGTTCTGTTCTCATGCCTAGCTCCTTTCTTGCCTGATTTCTCTCTATATTTATGTGCTGTTCTCTCTAAGTTCTATCTTAATTCGCTCATCTTAGTTCTGCCCCATCTAGGTCTTTCTCATCTCGTTCTTACCCATCTAGTACTTTTCCATCTGGCTCTTCCTCATCTTCCATCCTGACCTCCAGTTCTCTAGTCAAAAATCCTCTCCAGCCAAAATCCTCAATATCCTCCTTTCATTCTCCTTACACCTCAGTCCCCTCAGTCTCTGAGGTGTTCAGTTATAAACCCAAGCCATAGTGATCCTCTGCCAGAGCAAGGTCACCAGGCTTGAATTCTTACACGCTCATAAAAGCAGGTAAGAATTTTCCTCAGACAGTGGCCGGCAGGCTTTCTTTTATAACCCAAATGAGTGCTAATGATAGGTTAGTCCAAGAAGGGAATTTATGTGCTCAATCTATATTCCTAGAAGTGGTTAGGTAAGAAATTAGGAGTCTATTAGTAAGGCTGTAAGGAAGGAGGGTCTCACTCTAAACTGCACAAGAAATAAAGCTATCCTTCTGACCTAGGAGACAGGTGTTGTTTCATTTGGCCTTGGATGCTTGAGAGGTATTTTAGATAAATACACTGTTAGGAGTTCTTGGAAGCATGCATAGCATTACAAGAAAGTCACTGTAGAAACCAGCTAATATATATACAAAAGCTAAAATATCACCAAGACTTCTTGAGCCATGGCTTGACCTTTGGAGAAGTCCTTGACTTTTCCAAGTAGTAGTTTTTGTGATAGTAGCTGAATTCCATTACGTTTTCCTGTAGCTTGCAGCAAAAAAGTCATTTCACTATCTTTCTACAAGGTTGTAGTGAGTTTGTTCTACAGTTTGAATAAGTGTCCAAAGTCCATGTATTACTGCCTCAGTTGCCAATCTGTAGCACCATTAGGAGATGTTGAAAATTTTAGGAGGCAGGGCTTAGTAGAAGAGAGTTAGATCATTGAGAGCATACCCTTAACGGGGATATTGGGACCCTTTTGCATTTTCTTCCATTCTCTTTGCTTCCTGACCACTATGAGGCTGGTAGCTTCTTCTCCCATGTACTTCCGCCACAGTGAATTGCTTCACAACCCATAGGCCTAAATGCAACAGGGCCAATGGACCCTGGACTGACATGCATGAAACCATGAATCAAAACATACTTTTGTTCATAGTTATTGAAAGCTGAACGGAACATATGAGGCAGGGTTCCTGAGGAGTAATTAACAGATACCTGGAAAGGAGAGTGACAGATTGGCATACTTAAATCATGAAGATGAAGATGAGGAGTAGGAGGGTGGAAGACAGAGACAGTGGGTGAAGCGCTCCAAATAGAGCAAAGAGGAGCAAAAACACAGGTGTCTCTGAACAAAGATTTTATTAGAATTTTTTTTTACCATAAGATATAAGCTCTTAAACATCAGGCTCAGAGACTTACACCTTCCCTGGTGCAATAGGACACCAGTGTAAAGGTGTAAACAGAACTGAGCCAGATTAATACAACACTGGGAGGCTGACTCTAGAAAATGTAGCTCTCAGGACATCCCTGAGAAGTCCCCTCAATGAATCTATACCAGAAGCCATGACTTGAGACATCAGTAAGGAACTAGGTAAATAAGAGTGTGGAAAATATTAAGGATATGGTGCCTAATTATATGCCCAGACCTAGAGGTCACTTAAGTTATATGCCCAGACCTAGAGGTCACTTAAGTTATATGCCCAGACCTAGAGGTCACTTAAGCTATATGCCCAGACCTAGAGGTCACTTAAGTTATATGCACAGACCTAGAGGTCACTTAAATTATGTGCCCAGACCTAGAGGTCACTTAAGTTATATGCACAGACCTAGAGGTCACTTAAGTTATATGCACAGACCTAGAGGTCACTTAAGCTATATGCCCAGACCTAGAGGTCACTTAAGTTATGTGCCCAGACCTAGAAGTCATTTAAGTTATGTGCCTAGACCTAGAGGTCACTTACCAAACTGAGGAAGGAAAAAAAGTGAGGTAGTCTTGAGGTGATGGTTGGGCTATCTCAGGCTTGAACTATTTTAGAAAACCCTCGAGTAGAAGAATACCAAGAGGCATCCAGTCTCTTATCATTAACCCAAGCACTTCTGAGGTCAATCAGAAAGGCTGCAGAATAAAGCAAAGTCCAAGATGTGCAAGTTCAGCTGGAGTTGTAGTGACTCCTGGGACTGAGAAGTCAGAACACAGTAAGGAAGGGATGAACAGGGCAAGGGATGCAGACAGCACTAGCAAGAAGACACTCTTCGTATCCTTGTTCCCCTGTCATCAGTCAAATCGTGGACAGAAATAGTACTGATGTCACAGAGCAAAAGAAGATGCAGATGCCAGGTGCTTTGAGCACTGCCTGGAACACTGTGTGCACTGAGTGGACATCATCCCACAGCTCAGCCAAGCACTGTTCTACTGAACAAGGGCAGTGAAAACAAAGCTACATTCACAGGCCAGGATTATGCAGCTACTCAAAGTTGAGTTTTGAAGAATAAGGAACTGATTCAGAGAAATGTCTTTAATTTAATATTAAGAAAGAAAGTCCTGAATAAAATTAGCATTCTACTAAGTAGAAATATGCATGCACACTCAAACCCTGCAGTATAAGAAGAGTGTTCACAGTGCTTCACAGTAAAGTGATGCTAAATGGTGGAGATGGGGACCAATAAGGTAGCTGGCTCATCAGGGAAAGGCACTTGTCACCAAGCCTGAGAGCCTGAGTTTGATCTCCAGAAGTCACATGGTGGCAGGAAAGAACCAACACCCACAGGTTGGTCTCTGACTTCTGCAAATGCACTGGAGCATGCCAGTGAATATGTGTGTGAGCATATACAATGAGAGAGAGAGAGAGAGAGAGAGAGAGAGAGAGAGAGAGAGAGAGAGAGAGAGAGAACGGTAGAGACAGAGACAGAAAGAAGGGAAGCTAAATAAAAAAATTTAAAGAACAAATAAATGGTGGGCTGGGTGGTGGTGCACGCCTTTAATCCCAGCACTTGGGAGGCAGGGACAGGTTTATCTCCATGTTTGAGGCCAGCCTGGTCTACAAAATGAGTTCCAGCCAGGGCAGCTCAGAGAAACCATGCATTGAAAAACCAAAATAAACAGATAGGTAGGTAGATAGATAGATAGATAGATAGATAGATAGATAGATAGACAGACGGATGGATGACGGGGGTTGACTTTTTATTTATTATTGCACTGTTCTCAATTTTATAACAAGATCATAATTTTTTTTTTTTTTTTTTTTGGTTTTTCGAGACAGGGTTTCTCTGTGTAGCTTTGCGCCTTTCCTGGAACTCGCTTTGGAGACCAGGCTGGCCTCGAACTCACAGAGATCCGCCTGGCTCTGCCTCCCGAGTGCTGGGATTAAAGGCGTGCGCCACCACTGCCCGGCAAGATCATAATATTTTATAGGCAGAAAACAATTTTCAAATAGAGAAAGTGATCACTAGCAGAAATATGTAGGAGGTTGCAGGAGGAAAGTCTTATATCTTGGTCTTGGCAACTACACAATCATGGACCACAGTTTCAGTAGGATGATGATGATGAAACCTACTTGTCAAAATATTGTAAAATATTTTATATACATGAAATCACTTAAATATGCAGAACACTATCTAGACAGTTGATGATGCCTGGATTCTCTCTAATAATGTTTCCCTTTCTTCTCTGTAAGAAGTGGAGATTATTCAGAGTGCAGTGCCACACTGAAGAGATAAGTGAGCAGAGTTGAGAGAATGAATGCTGGGGCTCTGGAAGGCTTGCTCATGACTTAGTAGTAAAGCAGGAGACAGTAGCTTGACAGGCAAAGCTTTAATTTAGAACCCAGAGATGTGGATGTATTTCTAACAGAAGTAAAAGTCAGACAGAGACTAAGTGCATAGAAGTGGGAAGTTCCAACTAAGATGGTCTACTACAAGTCTCAAAAAAAGGTGGGGCAGAAATGTTTGCATAGGCGCTTTATAGGTCCATTATTTAACTGAATATGTTTATTTCTTGTCCTTTATATATCCTTCAGGGTAACATCATGGTTAGGATGAGCCTTGTTTAGGCAGACATAGCCCAATGGAAATTTTATAAAAGAGGATAAATGGTCAAAACTTAACAAAAAGGTTGCTGCTCCAGTTCCTTAAAGAACTGAACCCTAGAAAGAAAAATAATTCTTCATTTTTACCTCAAATACTGTCACATGCATACATCAATCTGTAGTCCAGGTTTTGCATTATTATTGAGAATGAATAAAAGAGTTACTTGACTGATCAAGATGGTGTTCTATTTTTCTCAACAAGATTATGCAATAATACCTGAATTTGAAATCAAAGAAAGAAGTTGGGTTATGGAACAATTATGCATAGAGCTAGGATTCGTTTCAGAAAGGTTGACTCTCAGAACATCATGCAGAAGGACAGAATATGATTAGTTGGTCCCCAACTATTTCATTCTCAGCTTTGATGATAGTGAAATACACTGAAAGAGTATTTGGTAATTTTAAAATAGCTATACACTTTTGAAGTATTTAAAGAATTTTATCTTTTAAAATATTTAGTACTTTTATAATCTGTAATTGATACACTTCTTTATATATACATGTCATTGAAAACATGAATTAAAATCAATCAGCATTAGCCCATATTCTTATTTAAAGGAAAAGGTGATGCAGCATCTGCTTGTGAAACATTTTCCTGGTAGTAATTTGATTTTGTACATGTTTTAGACTAAATAATAATATATTGAAATTTATATATATTGAAATTGAAATTTAAGCACCATCCAATTGCTACCAAAAATTATTTCCCAGTAAAAACTATTTTGAATACTCTTTCATCTAAAAAACACAAGCAGTACATTTTGTTTTGTCTCTGAGAGATATCACAGAGATGTATACTAAGTCTCAATATTTTTATGATCTGCATGAGGCTGGGAATGCATCTCAGTGCCAAAGTACTTGGCTAGCATGGGCAATACCACGGGGTCACTCTTCGTCATGAAACAAAGCAAAACACGAACAGTGACAAGAAAGGAAGGCTACAGAACAGGTCTCAAAAACTGTTTTCAGTTTGGCTCATTTATTAAGCAATTAGACTAACTTGTATATAATTTTGTAAGTTCAAATACATACAAATTCCTTGTTATGTGGCCCCCTTCTTGGCCTGGAACTCACTGTGTAGACCAGATGACCTTGAGTTTGCGGTAATCCTTCTGTCTCCGCCTGCTCAGAGCTGAGATTACAGGCATTCACTACCATTAGCTCGCTCCATGGCTCTAATTGTTTAGAATACTGAATTTCCCTGTGCAAAGCAGTAGTACTGTTCTCATCTTGGTAAGTACAACAAAGCTCTTCTTTGTGGGCTGTCATTGCTCTTAAGTACATCATTTAACCCCAGAAAATAAATGATCACTTGAGAAGAATGCTTCTCTATAGCTAAGTCATGAGTCCCACCTAGTCTGGAAGTCCCACCTAGAGTACCACGGATGGATTTTCATACCCATGGAGAAACTCAGTTATCACTGCCCATGAAGAACCTTGTAAATATATACAGATTACCAGCAGTTCTTAAACTTTATCATTCTTACTCAGAATCACATGGAGGATTTATAATATAGATTACTTAGCAATATCCCAGAGTGTCTACTTCTATTATGCCTGGGGTAGGATCCACAAAGTTGTATTTCTAACAACTTCCCAGGTGATGCTGATACTACTTGTCCAGAGACCGCATTTGAAAACCATTGACCTAAAAACATGTTTAACTGAGATACACAAGACAATGCCAGTGACTTCTGGCCTTTGTTCAAAGACAAGTGCAATCAGTGATGAAATCCACTGCAGTTGAAGTTTTCATGTGTTCCTCCTGTTGGGTCTGAGCGGCTGCAGTCCTGGGCGGGACTGGGGAAAACTCCAGCCACAGTCCATCTCAGTCAGGATCAATGACATAGGAATTAAGGAGGCTCTGAAGGTCTCATAGCATATCACAGGGTACCTGCTGTCCCAAGTCTCTGGAAAATGCTAGGTATGGTCTAGCCTCTGACAACAAAGTCCTAGCCCAGATGGGATAAACTTGTATCTCTTTTGGATGAGAATTTTGTGTTTGTTGAACATGGACTCAATAGCCTTTCTTTCAAGAAGATTATTTTATTCTCATAATGTGAAAGAAAATTATTAATTATTAATAATAAAAAAGAATGAGACAAAATTATGGAGAAATGAAATCAGGGGACTAAGCAGAGTTTTCGTGAAATTGGACAGTAGGTATTATCTTAAAAGAAACATAACCATCCTGGATATTTTAAGCAGAAAGGGATTTAATGTAGGAAATTAGGCATTTGCAAAGTCACTGAAACAATGTGCCATACCAGGACCTAAAAATCTGAAAGCTACTGTCAGCATTGTTTCTCAGCACCCAGAGATCTGACTAGGCATCATTACACCAAATCTGACCCCTCAACTCACCCTAGTATGTGTCTGTGGCTCCGTTCTCTGGATTAGCTCTAGAACAACTGAGGAAGTATGTGTCTATGGCTCTGCTCTCTAGATTAGCTATAGAACAGCTGAGGAAAAGGAGGGTTGATTTGGCTCCTGGTTTCAGAGGGTTTAGTCAGTCACAACTGGGCAGAGCAATCCACATCATAGTGGCCAAAGAGTTGGAGAAACAGAGCTCAGGTAGCTTCTCCTGTAGTAGAATATTATTTTAAGGTGTGTTACTTTTGCTTATGTTGCATTTGTTTAACTCTGCGAAGCTGTGTTACTGTGCCTGTCTAAAACACCTGATGATTTAATAAAGAACTGAACAGTCAATAGCAAGGCAGGAGAGAGGATAGTCAGGGCTGGCAGGCAGAGAGAATATATAGAAGGAGAAATATGAAAAACAGAGGAAGTAGTCACAAAAGGAGGAGGACTCTAGGAGCCAGTCACCTAGCTACACAGCAATCCATGGAATAAGAGTAAGATACAGAAGAGAACAGGAAAAGCCCAGAAGTAAAAGGTAAACGGGATAAGTTAAGAAAAGCTGGCTAGAAACTAAGCCAACCTAAGGCTGGGCACTCATAATTAAGAATAAACCCCTGTGTGTGATTTATCTGGGAGCTGGGTGTCAGGCCTCCTAAAAAGTGCAAAAACAAAGAACAACATTCTCCCTTTTTCCTTTTTTTTATCCTATCCAGGCTCTTAACTCCTGGGATGGTACCAACCACTTTCCAGGCAGATCTTTCTGCTTCAGACAACCATCTCTGTAAATGCCTTCACCAACACACTCAGAGGTGTGCCTCACTAATCTCTTAGGTGGTTCTTAAATGTGATATGTGTGTGTATCTTTATGTGAATATGTTAAGTGTGTGTGTGTGTGTGTGTGTGTGTGTGTGTGTGTGTGTGTGTGTGTGTGTATGGTGTAGAGGCCAGAGGCCAATACTGGGTGTCTTCTTCAATTGCTCTGAGTGCAGGTGACTGAGGAGACCAGAAAAGAACACTCAATGCCCCTGGAACTGGATGGAACTGGAGTTACGGGTATTACAAGCCACCAGCGATTTCTAGTACAGGTCCTCTACAGGAGTAGTAAGCACACACTGAACTCTCTTCAGCCCTTTTACCTAATTTTTGATACAGGATTTCTCTGTTGCTGAACATGGAGCTCATCCATGTGGCTAAAATGACTGGCCAATGAACTCCAGAGATCCTCTTGTATCTGTCCACCACATCACCTCACGCAGCACTGGGGGTCCTGGCTTTTGGAAAGGTGCGGACATCAAAACTCAGGTCCTCATGCTTGCCAGTCAGGCATGTTATGCACTAAGCCATCACCGCAGCCTCACTTGGTTCTTAATACAAACAAGCTATCAAAAGTTCCATTTCCCAACTCAATAACACTGTCTTCCCTTCATTTCTGCCACCAGGTGCTGTAATGTGCACATCTAATGGATGGGGTCCAATTTGTATGCTGAAGTCAAATAGCCGTTTCTAGATTTCCATCCGCCACAGCACAGGAAGACGCACTGGGATTGGTAGTGAATGCCAAACAAGATAGCACGTACTGTGACATGTTGTGGTGACAATGACACCTTTGGAGAGGCCCTCCTTACACACAACTTCCACATTCTTGTAACTATACTTTGATCGTTGAAGTAGCTTGCTGACAGGAAGAAATCCGAGTTCCCAGTCTACCCACCAGCAGTCAACTCCATTGCCTTCTGCAATTTTATTCTTATATGAAGGGATTGCGATTGTAGTCACTTAATGGTAAATGTTTTTTTTCTTCAAATTAGTAAAATGAACCCCCCTCCCCAAAAGTAGTGGAGCTTTTAGTGTTCTTGATTAATCAGCTTGCCAACATCACAGAGAACTGCCAATTTTTTTTTTCTGATCTAATGTATCAGTAAGCTCCTTAATATACTGGAGAACAACTTCCTTATCACCTTGAGACATTTTCTCAGAATGACATTTCTGTTCTTTAAGCTTTTCAATAAGACGAGTGATATCTGTCCAGTGTGTGTCGGTTAACTGTTTAAATAATGCCTTTTCTTTCAGATAGGCACTTTGAAGGTCATCTATAAGATGACCACAATGTCGGCCTATAGCAAGACAATGGCCACAAACTAATTTTTTTTTATCTAGTAGACAATAAACATTTAATGGTTGCCTCTATGGTGACATCTGAGTGGTCTTCTTGCTGGTACTTTTCAATAATTGCTCTTAATGCAAAATTGACAGGTAAGGATTCTATACTAGTTGAAGCAATTTCAATAATACTTCTGCAATTAGGACACTTGAGTGGAATTCACAAAGGTCTCCATATACAAAAGTTACCAGATGCCTGAAGAACATTTTCCAAACAAATTCTACAAAATGTATGAGAGCATGGCGGTACTCAAGGATCCTCAAAAATGCTGTAACACATGAGATGTTAACTCGTCCTCAAAATTGTGCAATTCTTGCTTTGTTGATCCCCTGATCTGGATATTGAATATACTTTATCTTCAACTATCTCAGGTTCTTTTGTTATTCGGCTGCGAAGGGCCACAGGCCCTCCTGCAGCTCCATGCCGCTGCACCTTAAAGACATAATTAGAGACAGATCTGATATTTTGTTACATCAGGAAAGACTGTCAGCCACAGAATGTGCAAACTTGGAATAAGTTTCAATTAAAGACCTTATGAGAAGCAAGAAAGCCGGGCTGCGGCGCCGCCTGCAATCCCAGCACTTGATGGGCAGAGTCGGCAGATTGCTGGGAGTTTCAGATCCGCCCGGTATACATGGTGAGATAGAGGTCAGTGTGGACTACATAGTGAGACCCTGGTTCAAAAAAGAAAACAAAACTGAGCAAACAAACAAAAAAAGTCACTATATGGATGTTAGACAAAA
This sequence comes from Peromyscus californicus insignis, assembly GCF_007827085.1. Taxonomy (NCBI): domain Eukaryota; kingdom Metazoa; phylum Chordata; class Mammalia; order Rodentia; family Cricetidae; genus Peromyscus; species Peromyscus californicus. Next base: position 66,459,703 of record NW_026294491.1, on the reverse strand, counting down.
ACACAAGAGTTTTAATTAAATGACCTAATTTTTAATAATGCTGCTTATGTGACTTTGAAGCCTATTAGTTAGCCTGTTTTAGACAATGTCCTCCTCTGCATGAGGACAGTAATAACTATCAGCTAAGGGTGTTATAAAAAATAAAACAGCATGCATGAAAGAATTCCAGAGAGTATCTAGCATATATTAGATATTCATTGCTTTAATTATCCATCCATTCATTCCTTCATTCTATAAATATTTATTGAGCATCCATACCATGCCAGCTACTGTTCAAAGTGCTTTTCAGGTGTTATTCAATAATACAGAGGGGGACAAAATATATGATGAGTTTGACCCTTTGGAGTTTATAAACTAGTGGAAGAGGCCACACAATAAATAAATGAACATAAATATAATTACATAATTACAAACTGGGATGTATGCCATGAAGTTAAAGGATAAAGTGGCATGAGAATGACCAGCAGGTGAGACCTAATTTAAATTGAGGTGGTCCAGGAAGGCTTCTCTCTAGAAATGCCATTAAAACTGAAGCATGCATAAGTAGAAATTAACTAATTGAAGAGTAAGCAGAGAGTGAGGTGAGTGGATAGATGCTGTTGATGTCCTGCACTGAATGATGCTCTGCACTAAATGATGTTCTGCCCTGGGAATGAGCATTATTTCCGTAAATTGTCTTCAGGTACAAGTATGGGGTACCAGAAACCTACGTTAAAATAGAGGAAGTGGTTGACGTGAAGGTGAGGAGGAGTAGGGAGGAGCAGGAATGTTCTGGAGCTCCTCACACTAGTTCACAAGAGCTGGTGATGCACATCTCATCCCAACTCTGAGTTTAGTGATATCTTAATGATGACATGAAGCTGTCCATGAATGGAGTATTTACAACATTCAAGCCAGCATACAATACAATAAAGGCCTTTTTTCTCTCTCTCTAAAGAAAGCTAATTGTTAAAGCTTGGCTAGCATATCTGTGCAAGGGTTTGCTGTGCTTTTTGATATTTTGAACTACACTTTAATAAAAATAAAATATAAGAGAAAACAAGGAGCTAGGCATACAACTTACTGAATATAAACAAGGTCCTGAACTCAGTCTGAAGTATTGCTGCATCTATATGTATTTCTTGACCTTTTCTTTCGGCTCTTTTTCTTCTGCTTGTTATATCTTATTCTGGATTGTTTTTGTTTTATCTTATTTTATTTTATTATTTGTTCAAGATGCCTGTTTGTATCCTAATGAGAAAGGAAAAGAAAGGGTGTGGATTTGGGTGGTGGGGAAGAGGGAAGAATCTGGGAGGAGTTGGGGGAAACTGTAATCAGAGTATATTGTATGAAAAAAATCTGTTTTCAATTAAAAAAAGAAAAAGAAAGAAGAGGAAGGGGAAGGAAAAGAATAAATAAAAGAGAAAGAAAGTAAAAATAAAAATGCAGACACATTAGAACAAGAACTCATTCTAACTTCAGGTGTGTTATCATTTAGCTTCATGTCACCATCATGACGTCACTGAACACAGAGTTGGGTGAGATGTGCACCACCAGCTCTTGGGAGCCTATTCCATCTAACCATTTCACTTCTTTAGCCCAGATTTCTGATATCTTCTGACACCTTATAGAAAACCACTCATTCCAGCGTAAATGTAAAGGCTCCCAAATGAGAGAATAGAGCCCATACCAAGTATTTCAGGCAGAGTACTTATCTACAACTTATTTACAAATTGATTTCATCAGAACATCTTCATACATGCATGCTATTACCCTTGTTCCTGTTTGTCCTCCTCCCTTTCCTGGGCTCCTCCCTCTGCAATGACCTCCCCGCACCCCCAGTTAGTTTCCTCTTCTGCTTTCTGAGGACATGCATTCCATCATCCTCTCTATTTCCTCACCTTCAGGGTTTCTCACAATCCTCTTTCTAGTTTCACACACACGCACACACACACACACACACGCACACACACACACACATATATATATATCACTTTTAAATCTTGGTTCTTCTGCATATGAGAGAAAAATGTGGCACTTGTCTTTCTGAAATTGGGTTACTTTGCTTAATAGGATCTCCAGTTGCATCCATCTTCCGGCACATGGAATGATTTCACTTTTCTTTACAACTGCATAAAATTCAATTGTGTATATGCACCACATTTTCTTTTTCCATCCACCAGTTGATATCTAGGCAAGTTCCCTTTCCTGGCTACTGTGAATAGCACAGCAAGAGACACCAACACACAAACATCTCCAAAGCGAGACTATTTTATACAGAGAATGGCTAGATAAGCGCAGGAAGGTCCAGAGTGGAATGCTAAAGTAACATGGATATTGAAAATGCCATGAAAAGTTACCAATCCTAGGGTCCAGACGACAAATAGGAAGAGTTGTTGTCAGAACCTACGTCCTGTGAGATCTAGGAAGAAACACCTCAGTGCATACAAGCCACAATCTCTGAAGCAGCAGGGAGGGCAGCCGGATGGCTTTTCAATTTTTTATTTTTGTGGATGGAAGGTGTGATGTAGACATGCATGCAACACAGTGTGCATGCAGAGGTTGGAGGACAACTTGTATGAGTAACTTCTCTCTTTCCACCATGTAGGACCTGGGGATCAAACTTCAGCCTTAGCAGCAAGTGCTTTACCTACTGAGCCCTCTCGGTGGCTCTATTTCTGCATTTCTTATTATCAAGGATATTGATAGCTTCTCTCTGTCTGTCTCTGTCTCTGTTTCTCTGTCTCTCTCCCTGCCCCCTCCACCAGCATTTTTCATATAACCAAAAGTCTTGAAGGGAGAGCTAGATAGAATAGATTGCAGAGTTTTTGCTGTCCGATACAATAAAGATAATGTTTCCTTCAAAGGCAAAACCTGTGCAGGTTTACTTACAAGAGGCATCAGGGAGTAAGCCTAGATTTTCCAGAACTCTTTTTCATTAGCTATGATCCTAACTACTGTCGATGCATCAGCTTTAGCTGTTTAACTTCATTCGTGGGGGACTTGGGAGGCAAGGGGAGCCAATATGACCCTGAAGCTGCTGGTGTGTAATGAGTAATAGAATGCTTTGCTTCTGAGACAAGAGTCTCATGCCTTGTCCACATCCACATGACAGGCTAAGCTGTTTGTATGCAGATAGAGTAAATCTCAGAATGAACCTCTCTCTCTCTCTCTCTCTCTCTCTCTCTCTCTCTCTCTCTCTCTCTCTCCCTCCCTCCCTCCCTCCCTCCCTCCCTCCCTCCCTCCGTAACTACTCTTTCTTTGTTCTCTAACTATTCTGAGACAAGGCCTCACTTTGTAGACCAAGCCAGTCTCAAACTCAGGACCCTCCTGCTTCAATGTCCCAGGTACTGGGGTAACAGGCATGCACCACCATGCCTGCCTCCTTCACAGTTCTTGATAGAGTTGTCCACTCAACTCATCAAACATTCACCTTTGAAACTACTGCTCACTCCATGAACATCTTCCAGAAACAAGGTAGAGAAAAATGAAGCACATCAGTTATCGTGACCCTTCTGTTTGTCTTCTAAATTTAAGTTTAACAGCCCATCTTGTATTGTCTCCATTAGTATTGCTTTGACCACTTGAGTTCATTCTTTTCTGAATTTTTGGTGAGCTGTTAGTAGGGGGAAAATTAGAGGTCTTCAACCTGGTATATTTGGACAGAAGCCTCTTAACTTCCATTTTATACCTGACATGCTTATATAGTTTTAGATATTAGCTTTAACTTTCAGAGTTCTGTCTTGCAAAAAGACAGCTAACTGGATGTTCATTCAAGTGTGGAAATGGTGTAGATACCTTCACCAGTGAAACCTTCATTGGAGAACTTGGTTCTCATTAGGTATGGGGAATGCTTCAGCTTGTTGGCTATAATTAACCTTGACATGCAAGTGGGTTTTAGGTCTTTTGGGTAGGTAAAAGAAACCAGAATTTTCTATCTGGATCTCAAATGGTGATTTTCGACAGAGTCCCATCCAGACAAAAATGTTAAAGCTGGGAACTAAATATCAAACTAATCCATTTCACAATTTTACATGAGTTTAGAAAAGGAGAAAAGAAAACAAAAACCTTTCACTGGCCTAAGGTGTATCTCCCCACAAGTCTCTGCCTTTCCAGGAAGTAACACATTGAATACAATAATCCTACTGAAGCATCCATTGTTCCTCAAGCATCCCTTGCACTGAGAAGAGAAAGCAGGCTGCCATGTCTTCTGCCCATTATGTGAGATTAGTTTACCTTTCCACGAGCTTAAACAAAATAGCAGCTCAATGGACCTCCTAGGACCGACCAAATCAGAAAACGGAACTCTAACCAATATTACAGCGAGGTTTAATAGTTTTCTGATATTTGGTCTAAATTTTATTGCTGTCGGTTGAGTATCTCTTTTTAAGCAATTTTATTTTCCTCTCAATTATGCACATATGTTTTGTGTAATATATCTCCTTGTGGTAGAAGAATAAGGGGACACTGAAAATGACATTGGTTATTTAGCTTTTCTTGTTATTACAATCAATGGTTTCTTTATGATCATTTTGTTAAACTAGGCACTTATTATGCTTCTCTTTTTCTTCTTTTTCAGGAAAGTCAGTGCTGTTGGCCTCTTATCTCCCTGTTCAGAATTTTCCTCCCATCTGATGAGAAAGTTGATAACAGAGTCTTTTCATCAAGGTGCTTTTAAGGTAATTTTTATGTTTTTGTTTAACATGGCTCAAAGAGAAACTCCCCCCTCAAATCAAGATGCAGATGCTGATTAAACACATGGTGTCTGCTCCCCTGCACATTGGCCCAGTGCCTGGAAGGATCATGCACCAGCAGGTGGATGGGATTGTGGCTGATACACCTGACATGAGAATGGACTGTAATGAAGTCTAGGCTGTACTCCAGTAAAAATCAGGATCTTCATGCCTTTGACTAAATCACTTCAGATCAAGCCTCTATTATGATAGAACTAACTAGTGGTTTTCAAAAATTAAAATCAAAAAGGACTCCAGTACACCATGCTTTTTCACACATTGTGGGAATCTTAGACTTGGGGCATGATAGCAGAAAGAATACTTTGACAGAGTAACTACAAAAGGCGATTTCAATTCTTTGCCTCTCCCATTTGATCACTGTTGTCCTAACTCAGGCTTGGCTGGGTAACTTACTGGGATCAACGAGACATTATCAAATATGGCATATGCAGAAGCTTTCAAAGAACTTATTGATCTCTACTTGTATACTTGTGCTATTGCCTTCACCTCAAAAGAAGGAATAGGTTGGGTCATTGGTGATTAAGGAACACATGCCTGATCACTCCCACCACCCAGGTTGTGGGGAGCTAACCATCCGACTTGTCAATGAATCCAGTCTCATCAGAGAAACTACACTTCCCAAACAGAAACAAATCATTCATCTAGAGAGTAGTGTGCTAAGAAAATAAACGCTAATCATTTTAAGCTGCTGAGATTTGAGGTGGCATCGCTGAGCATTTTCATGTGATTAACAATTCATACAGTCACTGTTGAAGAAACATTTACTGAGTACCTAGTAGGCTCTGGGGTGATGCAAAGAGAGCAAGGCATAATAGTCATTGCCTTCAAAGTGCTGATATACTAGTAAAGACAGGGATTTGTCAACATGTGATGTCAGCATAAAACAGTGCTAAATATAAGCAAAAATATCATGCTATGCAAATACTACTCGGTTTCAGTGTTTAAAAAGAATGCTTTAGCATTCTTGTATAATTGGATAAAATAAATCTTGAACATTCATTGCATCACAAGTAGATACACATGTATCCCTTCATACATGAGTGTTGCTGCCACAGTATACTATAGCAGCAGGACACACTAACAGCAGCAAGTGGGTATTAGCTCTGTTGATACTTAGCTTTCATTTTCACCTATCTGCCCATTTGTGGTTGAGAGGTGGATTCTTTGAAATCTTGGGCCCCAAATATGATGTAATCTGTCTTTCAATGGGAAGGAAACAAAATACTCTTTGCCTTGTAAGAGATTATACAAAACGAAGAGAAAGAATGCAGAGGTATCTAGCCAGAGAAAGGAGAAAAATATAATTAAGAGGAGCTCCAAAACATCTTCACCATGCTGATCAAGTGAGGCCCATGGACCTGCAATGTGAACTTTTCCCAGGAACTCATTAGAAACACTGATCAAAAGCCCTAACGTAGACATACTGAGTCAGAATTTTTTTTATACTGAGGATGCCAGGTAATTCTCTACCACACTGAAGTCTGAGAGGAAAGTTTGAGAAGCTCTGTCTTTTCTACATGCTTCAAGTGCATTTTTCTGAGTGCCACAGTAGATAAGCAAGTACAAGCCTCAGTTTTCCTGAGATACAGTAAAGTGAATGAAAGACAGTATTATAATAAATAAGTAAATAGGTAGATAAATAAATAAATAAATACTAACGAGAACACTTTGACATCCCTACAGCACCAAAGAGGCTATTTCAACACTGCGTTTCAAATTGAGGGATGAGATCTAAGAGAAGACTGCACAATCATTTAAATAAATTTACAATTTCCACACCAGTTGAAGGTTAGAATTTCTAGAGTATCTTTACAAAATCTCAAAGATCAAGCCTTTCTCCAAACCAATCTAAATCAAAATGTTTGGTGATATGGAAGGGCAAAGGATGGGGAATATGATGGTTAATTTTTATTATCAAATTGATGAGATTTCTATTTGCCATAGAAACATATCTCTGGCTGTGTCTGTGAAGTTGTTTCCAGAAAACTTCAACATAGCAGGGAAAAGCTGCTATGGACACAGGTGTCACTGTCAAAGACACTGAATTTATAACAGATCTTGAACAGACAGATAACTGAAGAATTTGTCACAGATTTGACTAAAAATGAACCCATTCAAGTTTGTTCTACAGAAGAAAATGTATGTTATAAACTTCTAGCCATGAAGAGTAGTCATGCTCAGCCTGTTAAATCCACAACATCCTGGGTACAGAAATGTTCTATTTAGATTACTACTGGAGAGATCCCTGAAATGTACGGGCACCAGGGACATTTAATAGATTGTACCATGGAAGGAGCACTTCCTTATGCCATGTTATATACTGCTTTGTGGTTTTTAAAGTATCTCATGTAGCCTAGGCTAGCCTCTAACTTGGTATGCAACTGATGTTGTCCTTGAACTCTTTATCCTTCTGCCTTCAAGTGCTGCAATTGCAAGTGTGTGCCAAAGTGGCTGGTTCGGTAACAATATTTCTCAACCTTGGGGACCCTTGAAAATCTGCCAATGGGGGGGGGGCGGGAAACAACAACAACAAAACTTTCTTCCAATGAAAGTACATATATTCAACTAAACGCAGAGTTTTTTTGGAAAATAAAGAATCCCCCAAATGTCATTCATGGTCCACTTCCTCACAATGCTGATCTCTGGATTGAGTCTCCCTAAGATTGTGGCTTCAGGAAAGCTTATTGCCCTATGAGTGTGCTACGTGTTATTCAGGTATCCATTAATCGGTGACAAGTGGATATGCACAGTCTTCATCTCACAGAATTAATAAAGCAGGGGACAAATTTAGTAAATGAAGACTTGCAGTAATCAAAGGGACAGTCCCGCTGGCCCAGTGCTCAGATCCTGCTGGTGGTGTGACACACACTGCCTTGCCTGTCTTACATAGCACTTTCTGCTTTTCCTTTAGTATTCTTTGTCTCTATTTGAAACTCTTCTTGGAGAAGTTATGGCAGAGCACACCTGATATAAAGGCTGGCATCTTTTTGTTTGTTTGTTTTATTTCGTTTATTTTCTCGAGACAAGATTTGCTTATGTAACAGCCCTAGTTATCCTGGAACTCTCTATGTAGACCAGGCTGGTCTCAAACTCACACAGATCAGCCTGCCTCTGCCTCCCAAGTACTGGGATTAAAGGCGTGTGTCACCACCCAGAGGCATCTTAATTTTTTTAAAAAATGTACTGCTGTTAAGTGAATTCATGTGCAATCTCTTATAACACTTTCTTCTTTACAACCAAAACTATAATCATTAAAAGAACTCTGTATTTTCCTTTCCCTACAATTTCTGGTTACTACTATTCTGCTTCTGTTTCCAGGAATGTGAAGGTGTGTGTGTGTGTGTGTGTGTGTGTGTGTGTGTGTGTGTGTGTGTGTGTGTATGTGTGTGTATTTGTGATGTGATGTCTGTGTGTGGTGTGTGCGTGTGGTGTGCACATGTGGTGTGTGCATGTGGTGTGTATGTCCTTTTTCACTTAGCTTGTCTCTAGGAATGTGAAGTTGTGTGTATGTGTGCATATATGTGCATTTGTGTTCTATTTCATTTTGCATAATGACCTCCAGGCTCATCCATGTTTAGTTCTGTGTCAAAATTTCTTTGCTCCTTAAGATTTCTAGTGTTCCCTTGTGTGTATCTGCTATGTTTTTTAATTTAGTCATCTGTAGGTGGACATTTGCATTACTTCAATCTTTTAGCTATTGTAAGTTCAGCTTGTTAGTGCAGGCCTGTGATTCAACTACTTGAGAAGCTAAGGCAGGAGTCATTTGCCAATTCAAGAACTGCCTGAATAACTTAGAAAGAACCTGTCTAAAGTTTTTTTTTTTAAGTTTAGGAATATAGCTCAGTTGCAGAGTAGTTGCCTAGAATGTGTAAGACCTTAGGTTTAATCTGTAGTAAAACACACACACACACACACACACACACACACACACACACACACACACACACCACACACACACACACACACACACACACACACAGAGAGAGAGAGAGAGAGAGAGAGAGAGAGAGAGAGAGAGAGAGAGAGAGAGAGAATATCTCTAAAGCTTTGCCCTAGCTAGCTTTTTCTATTGCTGTTATAAACACTATGACACCACAAGCAATTTGCAGCGGAAAGTGTGTATTTTATCTTACAGCTTACAGTCTATCATGAACAGAAATCAGAGCAGAAATGCAAGACAGGAACCTGGAGGCAGAAACTGAAGCAGAGACCATGGAGGAACACTACTTACTGGCTTACACCCATGGCTTGCTCAGTTTACTTTCTTACACAAGCCCAGACCCACCTGCCCATGGGTGGTACAACCCACAGTTGTCAATAAATCAAGAAAATGTCCCCCAAGACATGCCCACAGGCCAATCTAACGGAGTCAGTTCCTTACCTGAGGTAAGGAATTGGGACTCTAGTTTGTGTCAAGTTGATTTAAAAAAAAAAAAAAAGTAATCAATATAAGCTTGTGAAAGATGTTCATCCCAGGAGGCAGAATGGAGAGACAACTCAGGGCTCTCAGTTCTCCCAAAATGAGAGAGAACTTTCAGCCATTCTTTAGCAAGAATGAGAAGTACAAATCTCAGATCTGAGCTATCACTATAGGACAGAATGGTAAAATTCAAGGACTGTTTAAAAAAAAAAATTCCAATAACAAAAATAATACATTTACTATAAAATGTTTGAAGACTAAAAATGTCACAGTTGCCTCTAATGCCACCAGCCAAGAGAGGCCAGGCCGGTCTACAAAGTGAGTAGAGAGGAGGCCTGCAGGCACACTGAGCTTTCCTCAGACTTCCTTTGATCTGGGTCACTCTTTGGCTGGCTCCACCTACTGTGAGGGAGGAACTTCTCACCTCAGTTATCCTTTCCAGAAATGCTGCCATGGCTTTGTCAAGACTTAGCTTGATTTCAGATCCTGTCAAGTTGACAATCAAGTTTAACCATTCCCTAAAATGATTTTTAAATTAAAATTTCGAAGATAGGGCCTTATTATATAGCTCATACTGACCCCAAACTCATAATTTTTCTGTCTCCCTCTACTGTGTACTGAGATTATAAATATGTGCCATTTCCACTTAAATGAAAATTAAAAATTATTTTATTATGTATATGCATATTTCTATTTGTGTCTATGCATGTATATTCAGGAGCTTATGAAGGCCTGAAGAGAATATTGTATCCTTTGGAGTTGTCTTCGTGGGCTGTCTGATGAAGGTACTGGGAACTGAATTTGTGTCTTCTGAAAGATCAGCAAGCATTCTTATCTGCTAGGCCATCTAACCACCATAAATGAATTTTTTTCTGCCTCCAATTTTTGGAATTCATAGAGCATTATTGTTTGTGCCCAGTGTTTTCCAGTAGACAGATTGGCTTGAGTGTCTTTGGGTAGTCTCAGATCTAAATCTGAAGGGCAACTTGACCTGCAAAATCTCAATTATATCTAGCCAGGGATCGGCCATTATCAGTAGATATCGTAGAATATGTGATAGGCAGGCAGAGCCTTGGCTCTTTTATTCATACAGAGATGGTTCTATACTAATCCTTGAAACTTTTGCATGTTACTTTAAACAACAAAAGCAACTGTAAGCTGCTAAAGGCCTTATGAAGAGACTATCTGGACTTTTCTACATTTCTGTGTTTGGGTCTAAGAGAGGTATGATCATCTAATAAAGATCAGAGGGATATTACAGAAGAATGAGACTTGGTAGTGTGGTTGGTTTTTAAGGAAGAAAATGGCCACAAGCAAGGAATGTGAATGACTTCTAAAAGTCAGGGATATCCCTTACCTGTCATCTATCAAGAAAATGAAGACCTGATTCTAAAACCTTGAGGAACTGAATTCCACTAACAGTCCAAATGAATAGTACCCCCCCTCCTAAACAGGGGAACACTTTGATTTTAGTCTAGTAAACTCTGTATCAAAACCTTTGGCCTTTATTACAAAGAAGATAATAACTTGTGTTTTTCTCTTTTTGGATTAAATTGTTGTGGCATTATCTCAGTGACAGGTTGAGGCAGATTTTATTTTCTAAAGTTGATCCAATATTGCCCTGGCTATTCTTCCCATTGGAAAACACAACTGTCCCTGACTTCAAATGTGGGCATGGTAAGTTCACTCTTAACTTATTAGGCAGAAGTGATGCTGCTGGCCATGAAGCTTTGACTTTGTTCCCTGAAACACTTCAACTCAGAGCCCTGGGCGCTGGGTGCATGCAAATCTGAGGGTTCTTGGGAGTACCCTGCAGAGTAGAGTGAAGCCATGAAGAGAGACTCCAAGGGAAGGCAGGGATGGGCAGTCAGACTTTCAATCCATCTTGCCCCTATGCCACATTATGTGGCTAGAGATACATTTAGATGATTCCAGCCCTTAGTGCCCATCCACCCCATCTTAACCTTTCCCCAACTGAAGCCTAGATAAAGAAGTGTCAAGCCATCTTAAATATGACTATCTAATTCCTGACCCGTGGAATCTTTAAGCATAATAAGATGATTATTGCTCTCTGCCTTAAGGCCATGAGTCTTTGTTACCCACATTAATACTTGGAACACACTGAAACAAGTGCCTATGAAGTCAACTGTCGCATACAAGAAAGAAAACTTTGTTCCTTCCGAAAGCACTGGAGCTCTGAGAACTGTTGGCCTAAGACATTAGTATATGTCTACCAGGGATTGAGTGTAGTAGTAGGCAGGTGTTTAGTATAAATGAGGCCATGTGTATAATCCGAAGTACACAAAATAAAGCAGTCACTAAATGTCCATGTTTCTATACCTATATATGGATATATAGCTATAGTTGCTGGTCTGATGTTTCAATTTTCTCCTCTTACCCACACTGAAGTCTCTGATTAAGTTCTCTGATAACTGCAATTTTTCTTTGAAGAGTGTCGTGTGTAAATACAGTTATTCATGACTGTTCTTAGCTCTTACCATCGAGTAAATAAGAATCCCAAGGTTTAGCTCCTTTCTGTTCACTCACCTCTCTTTCTGACATGGTGCATGCTAGGAATTGCTTCTGAATTCCTGGAGAGGTAAATGTTAATCAAATTAAGTTCAACAAAGACAGAATTTGAGTTCTCATTGGCTCCACTCACATTTATTTGCTATCAGCACAGCGTCTGTACACTGAGTTAAAGGCAGTCTCTGAGGTCATGCCAAGAGCTTCCCTTGTCTTGATGTGCTGTTTTATTTGTTCTTGTCTTTCCATCATGTATTATTATGTTCCTCTCAGAGTGAGGAGCTCATGGGCAGTGGCTCAATAGGGTTTCAGTCCATCATTATCAAAGAAGCAGTCAGTTGAAATTCCATAGACTCCTTCACAACTTGTCTTCTTTCATTTGGAGTCTACAGCGCCATATGCCAGGTTTTCTTCTCTTCTGTATATTTGTGAGCATTTTAGCAGGAAATCATACGGTTGCCTATCAGATATGTCTAGACAGTCTCTTTGTGAATCTCAATAGTAGACACGCCCCTAAAGGCTTTTGCTGTAGGACTATACCTTCAAATGTTTTAACATAAGATATGAAAGTTAAATGAGAGAATATTCTGATATATGAAATTTAGCTCTACTCCAGTTTTTCAAGAATGCATCTGTTCATGTCTTAAGGCATACATAAATGAATTGATAATTTGATATCAGGGGGAGTTGGCTACACATGTGACACATTATGACGCTACAGAATTTGGAAGGAATAGCATTATGTTCTTTAAGTATTTTTGATAGAACAGTGTTACAACTTCTGGTATTTAAGTGTGCAAACTGAATTAAAATTAAAACTTAATTACTATAGCATAGTATCTAGTGCCCTTCAAATAGCCAGATTAATGGCAAGCTGTGGATTATATATTAACCCACCTTAACTATTCAGAAAATACTTACTAAGCTAAAAACAGATGATCACAGGATTTTGTGTGTTAAAATGAAAAAGAAAATAATACCAGTTTTCCAGGTTCATGAAGTCAACTTTCTCATGAGAAAATAGAGCTCAACAAAGAACTATCAAGTGAAATGTTGAAATTTGGAACAAAAACAGAAAATAAGAAAACACATTTCATTTTATTTGGGTTATGACATTGTAGCCTTTTTAAAGGAAAGAAAATGACTTTATAAAGTTACCTACTAAAACATTCAGTATATGATGTTGTATATTACTTGAGGCTTTGTCCATTAGATAAAATTCCCCAAGTAATTTTCTAACTGAGCCCCTAACTCTTTCTGCATCCTTATGCCTGAATATGCATGATTTCTCCTTTCTGATTGTAGTTAGGACTTCTGTCTTTATGGTATACGGGCACAAAAGGCTATGTTATATTTGCCATGGGAACCATAATTTTTAAGACCCCTGTGCTTGTAAAATCTTTACCTTTATTACGGTACTATAAAGTAGGTTTTGTATTTTATAGAGAATTATGTATGAAAGTAGCACAATGCCGCACGAGTGCAAGGCCTGTGGAGATAGTTTCATGACATTGTGCCTTATTCTTTCAAAGCTCTTCATGGGGTAAAGTACTCTGACCAGCCTCTGCTGTTGGTTACCTGTGCTCCATTGCCTTAGACCTCTATATTCTTCTGCTCCCCATGTATTGGAATGGTTCATCACATCTTCAGCCATGGAACTTCATATCACCTCCAACTAGACTAAGCAGAATAGATTTCAGCACCAGATTTTTGTGGCTTTTGTGGAATGCCTTCCTTAAGCCAGCAGAATGTCAGTATGAATTAAGCCTTAAACACAGGATGACCTTTTGTCCTCTGTCCTTTTCTCATCTGCCATGAGTAGAACACAAATATGCTGCATGTAGCTGTGGGAGGTTTGAATGAGATGTGCCCCATAAGTCGGGGGAATTTGAATACTTGGTCCCCACTTTGGTGGCTATTTGGGAAGGATTACCAAGTGCAGCCTTGTTGGTGGAGGTATGTCATTGGGGGTGGACTTGAGGTTTCAAAAGCCTCCTGCAGTCACCAGTATGCTTTATCTGCTTCCTGCTTGCAGTGAGGATGTAAGTGGCTCTTGCCATAATGCCTGACTCTGCCATCATGAACTCTGACCCACTGGAACTGGAAGCCCAAATAAACTTTTCCTTCTTTAAGTTGCTGTGGTGTTTGAATGAAAATGGCCCCATAAGCCCATAGGAAGAGGCATTATTAGGAGGTGTGGCCTTGTTGGAAGAAGTGTGTCACTGGAGGTGGGCTTTGAGGTCTCAGAAGTTCAAGCCAAGCCTAGTGGCTCACTGTCTCTTCCTGATGTCTGCCGATTAGTTATAGTGTCTTTTTGTTTTGTTTTGTTTTGTTTTTTTGAGACAGGGTCTCACTATGTAGCCCTGGCTGTCCTGGAAGTCCCTCTGTAGACCAGGCTGGCCTTGAACTCAGAGAGATTCACCTGTTTCTGCCTAATGAGTGCTGGGATTAAAGGTGTGTGCCACCACCACTGCTGCCCAGCTATCATGGTGTCTCTTCACAGTAATAAAAACCTAAGACAGTTGCCGTGCTCATGGTGTTTTATCACAGAAATAGAAAAGTGACTAAAATAAGCTTCTCCTCCCAGAACATACATGTAAGGATGATGGGGGAATGTCTTTCTGTATGCTGCAAATATGTCTTGCTCTGATTGTTTGATAAATAAAGCCTTTTGGCTTATGGCAAGGCAGCTTAGAGGCAGACGGGAAATTCAAAGAGCGAGACAGGAAGAAGGCAAGGGGTGGGAGTGGGGTGGGGTGGGGTGGGGTGGGGTGAGGTGGGGTGGGGTGGGGATGGGGGTGGGGTGGGGGAGATGCCAGCAAGCCACCCAAGGAGTAACATGTAATGGGACACAGGTAAAGCCACAGAACATGTGGCAATACATAGATTAATAGTTATGGGCTAATTTAAGATATAACAGCTAGCGAGCAAAAGGCTTGAGCCATGGCCAACCAGTTATAATTAATATAAGCCTCTGTGTGTTTACTTGGGGGACGAGAGTGGGAGAGATTTGTCCTGACCACCAGCCAGGACACAGGAAAACTTCCAGCTATATAAGGAACACATGTAACAAGCTTCTTCTCCCAGAATATACATGGACAACAGAGGAACACATACATGTAGAACAGACCTGAGGTCAACCAAAAGTCTAGAGTCCAACAAAGCCCATTTTGGCCCAGCCAATCCAAATGGTATCAGGTAACCTACTGAAAACCTGTAACTCTGGAGTGAATAAGTGTTTGTTTTTCAAGTCATTGAAATATTGGGGTTGTTTGTTATCATCATTGTTGTGACATAGCTAATCAATATCTTTCCCATCACTGGTTCCTAAGCATCTGTCTTCCTTTGTGTCCACTGAATGTTTTTAACTGGTCATTCAAATGGATGGAACCAACTGAATGTGCCGAAGACCAAATAAGACATTTTTGCTATACATTTTCCAGGATACAAAAATATATTACATGCCTCCAATATTCATATTTCAGTCAGCTTTTAAAAATAATTTCTTCCTAGGCATTAGCTTAATAAACTGCTGATGGTTATGAAGCTCAACTATGTGTGTTAATGTGTTGCAACTTATCTATTCCAAATGGACAGAACTCTGGCAAAAGACGCTCTTCCCTTTATAACATATTTAAAAGGATTTAACACTTTCAAACAAGCGTGTGGCCATTCTCGTGATCTAGCCAAGAGTCATTGTGTGAATAGTCTACATGCTCACACCTTACTTATGTCTGCTTTTGTCACTGGCCAAGGGTCATTGTGTGAATAATCTATATGCTCACACCTTATTTGTGTCTGCTCCTGTCACTGGTAGGCACACGTGAGGGCAGCTTCCATTTTTCTTGCCTCTTGACTGTGCATGCCTGTGCAATATCTTCTTCTTAAGCCATGCTTTCTAACAGAGAACATGTTAGAAGGGTGAGCGGAATGTCACGTCCATGATTATGTTCTTTGTCATTTCTGGCCCTGTTTTGATGAAACAAGCTTCTGTGTGGTAAGGTTCATATGGCAAGACCTGTGAGTACCCTCTAGTTCACAGTCAACTAGAGACTGAACCTCTCAATTCTAAAACTGTCAAGTAACTCACCTTTGCTGCCAACCCCAAGAGCCTGCAGCACACGTGGACTGACACCTTAGCTGACAGCTTGTTTACAGACACGCAGAGACACCTGGAAGCAAACCCAGTTAAACCACACACTCTTGACCGCAGAAGCTGGGGATCTAGAAATGCACGCTGCTTTAACTGGTTACATTTGTGTTACTCTGGCACTTTTCATCACATGATAGTAGTCTGTTCAGTCATGTAGCAAGGTGATGATTTCTATAATGTGAAACATATTTACTTTTATTTGTTTCAGCCATTTCATGATCTTAACCACCTGGATGCCTTTGAGGCCATCCTGGGCCATACAGGGAAGACCGTATCAAAAACTAACCAACCAAACAGTTCCATCAAATACAAAACATTTCTTAAAGTGCTACAAGTCTGGAGGCGAATAAAACACATTGCTTGGCTTTGAGAAGCTCATATCCTGTAGAATGCCCAACCTTTTAAGCAGCCACTCAAAACAGAATGAGGCAAACATTTTAATGAAGATAGGAGCTGACAATATGAGCTGTATTGCTTATAATAATGTAAAATGGACTTTATGGTATTAAGGCATTTAACCTCAGGTATCTATAAATGCAACATCACTTCTTTTGGGAGAAAATGCATTTATATTTTTTGCTTTAAAAGATGATCTAGACAGTTTTTCATAAGATTTTGCACATAGCAACTTATTTAGCAGAATACAATACCTTATATGTTGTATTATGTGTGTGTATATATAATAAATAATAATATATAAAAATATATATAATAAAGAACAAGCCAGAGAGAAGCTGGCTGCTTAGTTACTGTTGTGATTTATATATATATACATACATATATATATATATATATGTATGTATATATGGTTTTAATGAAAGCTTAAAAATTCAGTGGTTTAAATACGTTATGCATTTATCTCTCTAATAAAAGTTGCTGCACACAGTCAATGTTGGATAGTTTTTCATGCAGCAATCCAGAGACCCATCAGTTTTGTCTGATTGTTCTGCCAGGCTGTGCATCTTGGAAGATAGGTCACTATGTCTGTATTTCTGTACATTGTACAGCAGGAATATATAGAGAGAAACATAGTAGGGTGAGCAATTTTTTTTTTTTTGGTAAAGTAAGTAATATAGAAAATGAACACATTGCTTCCTCTAGCATTCTATGGATGAAAACAGAGTCACATGGCCACACCCAGCCACGAGGGGGAATAGAAAATGTAGCCTCCAGATGGATGGCTGTGTTCCCAGCTGAAACTCAATTCCAATGGAAGAAGAGAAAAATAGATTTGGAAGAGAGGAGGAGCCAGAAGTCTATCACGCATAGGTATGCAGACACTACATACAAATCGATTTTTGGTTTCAGCTTTTTATTTTCATTTTTTTGGTAGGCATTCTAAAAAATAATGTCAATTTTATTTTCTATGACTGGAATGAGAGTTAAGCTGTCTCACAGTTAAGCTAGCCCTGTGTCCTGTAACTGTGGTGTGAAAATGGGGCAGAGGATGAAATGAGGGAGTGTTTCATTTCAGGTCCTCAGAGAAGCAAGAAAGCCAAAATGGGACTGAATGCACCAAAGTTTTATTGTGAAAACAGCAACAAATGATAAAAAATTAAAAAAGAGAAAGCCACAATCCTCTCACTGCAGGACATATACTTTATTAACATGTTAGCCTGGCTTGAATGGATGAAGTTGAGTGTTTACAAAGGCTTAGAAGTCAGTTATAGTCAAGGGCTGTCCCAGAGGCTTCCACAGTTCCTAAGCATTTGCATTTCTTTGTGCTTCAGGCTGTTTGACAAAGACAAAGAGTTCCTATAGATACTGCTTCCAACAATGCTGAGATGCTGGTTTAAAGTGTAACTCTCCCAGCTTAAGCACATGAATTGTATAACAAGTAGCATAACTCCAAGTAAATTTTATACCATGTTCATATTTTATGGAATTATTATTCATTAGTTAAGTTTGTTTTTCTAAGGTTACTTTTTTTTTCTTTAAAGCACCCAAGCCTGAACCAATGGGGCTATTCTTTCTTTGTTGTGGTGCTCTGTAGAGTGGGATCTTACAGCTAGACTATTTCTGAGTGAATAAAGAACAAGCCAGAGAGAAGCTGGCTCCTTAGTTACTATTGTGATCTAAAGGATAATGGAGTTGCATTTTGTGAGGTCAAATGGACCTGCCAGTCTCGGAACAACCAGGACACAGGTCATGGAGGATGACTGGCTGTTTCTCATATCTTCTTGCTTTTTTGTCTCATATTTTAGTAGGTAAGCTGGGTGCCTATTGCTAGTGTTAGAGTAAAAAACTCCCCATCAAGACAATGTACTTTTAGGCCTGGAGACCTAATGTTCCAGTTGGACTGGGCTCTTCACTTGGGTAAGGGGCTACCCTAGAAAGCTGGACTCACCTTAAGTTAAATTAGAGAGACAGATGGGGTAACTAGTTCTTCAGTGAGATCCCTTTCCCTATAGAATCCTCATCCCCTGTGCAGGGCTGCAGCTGTGTAGCTAATAAGTCAGCCTGCTTTTCAGAAAAGTGCTACTTTTCCGTTTCTTCTTTCTATCTCTTCCTAAGCATGTTTCCCTCAACACCCTGGGCTTTCCCCCAGCATCTTGTGCTTTGTTTCTGTAAAGCCCCCTCCTCACTATGCAGCTGCTCATTGGCCATGTGTCTGCCCTCTGTGCCAGCTTCAATGGTGCCTTAGTCACTGTTCTACTGCTGTTGGAGACACCACGACCAGGGCAATTCTTATAAAAGAAAGCATTTAATTGATGGCTTGCTTACAATCAGTTTAGTCCATTATTATCATGGCGAGAAGCATGAATGTACAAGCAGACATGGTGCTGGAGAAGTAGTTGAGAGCTAAGTAGAAGAGAGAAAGGGGGTTGGGGAGGGAGGGAGGGAGAAGGAGGGAGGGAGGGAGAGGGAAAGAGAGAGAGAGAGAGAGAGAGAGAGAACAAGCTTGGCTTGATTGGACAAATTGAACTTTTGAAACCTCAAAGCCCACCCTCAGTAACACATTCCCTTCAACAAGGCCGCACCTCCTAACCCTTCTAATCCAATCAGTTCCACTCCCCAATGACTAACCATTCAAGTATATGAGCCTATGAGGGCCATCCTTATTCAAACCACCGCAGAGTGCATGGCTGTTTCCCTTAGCTCCTCCATCCCCCTCCCCTGAGAAGCAGCTGAGCTTTACAGCTTGTCTTCTTTAGTTTTTCTTTTAAACTCTAAATTGCCCATGGACTTTGTTTCCATCCCTTCTTATTTTATTAACGAGACTAAGAACCTGAAGAGGGGATACAGATGTTCCCTGTATCATCTGGTGACCATACAGAGACCCCTACAATTCCACTAACACCAAGATGGACATGTGGGGACTGGGGAAGA
Source organism: Peromyscus californicus insignis (assembly GCF_007827085.1). Taxonomy (NCBI): domain Eukaryota; kingdom Metazoa; phylum Chordata; class Mammalia; order Rodentia; family Cricetidae; genus Peromyscus; species Peromyscus californicus. The sequence goes on along the minus strand of NW_026294491.1, from coordinate 66,440,541 downwards.
AAGTCCATTATACTCTGGAGAAAGCCAGCATATGGCTGACTGCTAGCTGGGAAAAGCTAGCAGTATGTACACAACAGCTTCCGTCCTGTTTCTTTGTACGATGCATCCTCATGATTCTTAGGATTCTGTTGCTAGTCCTGTTTCTCTACCCTCTCAGAATCCAGCAGTCTAATGTCATTATGAGTGTAGCAGAACTTTCAGTGAGGGCATTTTTTACATTTTATTTATCAGCAGTGATTACATCTAGCCAGAAGCACTAACTTAGCCCGTTCAACGTGTTCAGCTTCTGCTACAGCAAGAAGGGCATTAGAAAAAAAGGGAATCCCTGTGTGACGTGTGGTATACCTTCCTACATGTGGTAGCTAACTTCTGACCTTCTCTGCCTCCGTTTCCTTATTCCGAACATAACAACCAATTTCCTTTTGAGCTTTTTTTTTTTTTTTTGTAAAGATAGACTAATAAGAGATGCATTAAAAAAACTGTATGAGGTATTTGTCACTGTAATTATCATTATCACTCAAATGCGTTCCTGTTGGAGAAGCAAACAGCAGTATTCCAGTGCTGGAGGTTAAAGGTAACTGTATCATGGGGGACGCAGGGCGACAAGACCAGGGGGTGGTCATCTGCCCAAACTGTCAGTCATCAATCAAACTGTTAGGGAGACTAGACTCAAGGTATGAGAAGATAAAACCTCTGTGGTTTTAGCGGCGTGGGCTGGCTGGAAACATAACCCCTCTCTCTGGCTTCGTAGGAAGGTCTTCACAAAGTGCTAAGAGTCCCTGGGAACCGGGGTGTGTGGCCGGAGCAGCCAGCCACTCCACAGCTGCAGACCAAAGAGGCATGGACAGGTGACAAGGACCTGGGAGTTCCCGGGCAGGAGGGCCAGGGGCCTGGGCCGTGGGGCCTGGGCCGTTCGCCAGCCCGACTCTGGGGACCCGAGGTCGCGGCCCGGCGCCGGCTCCCAGGCTGCAGCCGGGCTCTCTGCAGACGCCGGCGCCCCCGCGGGCCAGGCCCCGCGCGCATGCGCACCGCCGCGGCCCGGCACGGCCCCGGACGTCCGCCCTTACCTCCTCGCCCCGTGCCCACCCAGTCAGACACCTGGCCCCCGGCGAGCCCGGCCGCGCCTGCGCACCGGTCCCCGGACACGCGAGGTCACTAAGGTGGAGCGCCGGGCTGGCGGGCTGGCTGGCGGGCGGGCGGGGCGGGCCGGCGCGCGCGCGGCGGGAGGCGGACGCCGTTACGGCGGGAGCGTGGTCACGTGCCCGCCGGTCACCGCCGCCGCCTCCCGCCCGTCTCTCGCTGGTCGGGTGGCAGGTTCCACGAGAGCCCGGCAGACTGAGGGGGAGAGAGAGGAGAGAGAGAGAGAAAGCGAGAGAGAGAGAGAGAGAGAGAGAGAGGAGGGAGGAGGATTCAGGGACTAGGAGCTGGGGAGCCCTGCTGCGCACAGGTAAAAACAGAACGATGCTGACGGTGAAAAAGCGCCTCCCCTCCCCGTCGTCCCCCCCGGCCCGCCGCACACGCCGTCGCTCCCTCCCCGGCCTCCCCTCAGCCCCGCCGGCCCGGCCCGCCGCCCGGGAAGGCCTGAGGCGGCCGCGCTCGCCCGGGCACCCGCGCCGCCTGGGGAGGAGGCGGGCGGGGGCTCTCTGCGGCGGGCGAGCCGGCGAGCGAGGCGGCCCCGCTGGAGGCCCGGGTGGAGGCCTCCGAGCCACCGCGCAGAGCCGGGTGCCTCAGCCAACCCGACTTCCTCCTTGGTCGGTTCCCCTGTTTATTTCAGCCCTGGGCAGCACGTTTCCTTCACAGGCCGGAAGTCAAGGTGCTCGAGCCCTGGGATGAACAGCCTCTGAAGAGAAACCCTTCTGCCTTCATTAGTTGTAGCGCTCTTTAAGTTATTCACACCAGCGTGAAAGTTCGAGGCCTGTCAGGAAAAACTGTGGTGAAAGTTGCCCTCCCCCCCCCCTTTTTTTTTCTGGAAATGTACTGATCTTCCAAAACATTCTGTGCAAAAGCGACAATACTAGCTATGAATAGTTTGAGTTTCAATGTTTTAAGTTATTAACTAATTCAGCCTTCGAGAATGCCAGCAGTTTAGTTTACATTTTTTTATACACCCCCTACCCCCATCACTTTCTGCAGAGTCTCATTTCTCATCTGTGAATTGAACTGAGTCTGGAAACTTTAACATACAGGTTACATGTTAAACTGATGGGGCTGCATTGTGCAGAAATGTTAGCGCATTTGTAACGTAGTACATCAAAATACAATGCATAAAACCAACTATTATTAGTGTTGTGCTGTGTCACAGGATACATCAAGTGTAGGCACTGTAGAAAAAGAAACTTTGAATACAGTGGCAAAGAAACTCACTTTTATGTTATTTGTCTTTGGTCTTGTCCGATTCCAGGTCTTGGTGTCCATAACCGTATCTACTAATTTGAATGTAAAGGAATGCAGCAGTGAGAGAGAGTATTGGTCAGACCTGACTCACTTGGGCTCTTGTTAAAGTGTGATGCTAACTTAGTAGATGTGATGTTGATACAACTTGGTATTCATTTCTCCTGTGGTGCTGGACAAGAAAGATCCTGTTCTGTACCAAAGATGTAGCTAACGCCTAAGGTAGAGATGGCCAGGTAGAGGAAGGTTCAGTGGCAGGGTGAAGTAAAGAAGCTTGGTAGTGGGCTCAGAGTGAGCCAGCTCTGGATTTCAGGGGGAGGAAAACAAGTCCAAATCCCATGATCTGTATGTTGTGTGGTGCCTACATCACATTTTTGTGTGGGGTCTTTTGTCTTTTGTTATAATAGTTGGTGTACTTCTTGAAAAACTTGCTCACCACTTCGTTGAGTTTTAGTAAGGCATAGATCTTGAGTCCAAATGTAATGCTGGGTGAAAGTTTCTTTATTGGCAAAAGCACTGTGTCTGATATCAAGTGTTGCCTCAATTGGGTAGTGTGTTCTTGAGATTTGAAGCATGTTTTTAAACGGTTGAGAGCCACACAAAGGGTGACCTAACTAGATTCAGCTTTTCTTTTCTTCATGTAACTTTTGTAATGTAAATAAAAGTTTAAACTGTTCCATATAACTTCTTATGCTTTACATACATAAAAATGGTTGTACTATTATTTTTATGGTACAAGGAATTGAATGTAGAGCCCTTGTACAAGCTAAGTTAAGTTTTAAAGAACTTTATGAATGTCTAATAGCAACTACTTCCAGTCTCATAACTTTTATAGTCTTGATTTTAGTTATTACTTTACCTTGTTTCTTTATATTCTAAACACACTACATATCTTAATTCACTTTATCTTCACAACTTCTAAGGAAATAGAAACTGGAAGGGTAAATCACATTCCTGATTTACATAGCTAATACTAAGCTAGATTCTCACTGGCTAACTTTGGAATCCTTGTAAATAAATCTTAATTAACTTGTAGAACAGCTTTATTATTACTATTATTTAGAAAGTAAATTGATGAGTTATATTTGTATTTCTGATTAGGAGATTTATTTTCATTTTAAAAGTAAAAATTGTCACTTTTTATTTCCTCTGTTTTCATCTAAAATGAAAAGCCTCAATGCAAAATTGAAAAGCCTCAATACTTATGCTCCTTTCTGAATAAGATGAGTAAGATGTGCTTGTAAAGTTGTATTTTGCTTGCACTTGTTCGTATATACTTGCTGTCCCGATCTCTTTAAGTTTCTTCTGTCACTGCTAAACGTAAAATGTGTCATCTTTGCTTTGACTTGGAAAATTTTTCAGCCCTTCATGTTCTACCTATGTCTGCTCTCCCTTCACCCCTCATACATACTTCATACATTAGGCTTTTTTCCCCTATACTTTTATCCTAATACTTAGCTTTGGGATATTGATTAAATTTATTTCTATTTGTCACTTTATATTTGTTTTCTTAATATTTAGATTTAGAATTTAATCGAATTACTGACTTTCCATTTGGTTGTTAAGGGCAATAAAAACTAACCATTGTAGATGAATTTCTAAATGGTCTTATTAAATAAAAAAACATGGAGTCAGATACAGGGATAAAAACCTGAGATATCAGGGAAATAGGGAAAGCCACAGCTAATGTCACCTCACCAACTCTGCAGCTTCCAAATGCAAGATACTTCTGTCTACCCACACCTATATGCCTTGCTGTTCTGCCATCTGATTTGCTCTCTCTGTCCAACCACATCACTTCCTCTTCCTGCCCAGCTCTGTCACTTCCTGTCTGTCTGTACAGACCTCCAGAACTCCATGGTTAACTAGTGTTGGAATTTAAAGCATGTGCCACCATTCCTGGCTCTGTTCCCAGTATGGCCTTGAACTCACAGAGATCCTGACAGATCCCTGCCTTCCAAGTAATAGGATTAAAGGTGTGTACTACTGTTGCCTGGCTTTTTTGTTTACTTATAATGGCTGGCCTTTTCCTCTGATCTCCAGACAAAGTTTATTTATTAAAGCACAAATAAAATATCACCACATTTCATCACAAATAAAATATCACCACAAACCATTGATCATTAAGATACTTGAAGCCGGGCGGTGGTGTCGCACGCCTTTAATCCCAGCACTCGGGAGGCAGAGCCAGGCGGATCTCTGTGAGTTCGAGGCCAGCCTGGTCTCCAAAGCGAGTTCCAGGAAAGGCGCAAAGCTACACAGAGAGACCCTGTCTCGAAAAACCAAAAAAAAAAAAAAAAAAAAAAAAAAAAAGATACTTGAAAACACACAAAAGAAAAAAAAAGATACTTGAATACTGAAAAAGTAGGAAGGCGAATGGTGGATAGTGGATTATATTTTTAAGTTTAATAGTGTATGTTTATTACAAATTAATATATTCCCTTCCCTCAACTCTCTTTTTGTGTCATCCTCTGTATCAGTCTGAATTGTAGTGCATTTGTGTCTATCTAGAGTAGTTATTTCAATATGGATAGACCACTGGAATCATAATATGTTATATGCTGTGTGGACTGAAACTTGAGAAGTTATTATTGCTTGTAGGATTTTTCATGTATCTCTTCATTGTTTTAGTTTAACTCTTTTGTAAATCCAATATTATTCTTTTTTGGTGTGGGGGGTGTGAAGTTATATCTTCACATTCTGTAATTCTGACATATTTAGGTCAAACAAATCTATTAAAATTATACTTCAGAAATAGACTTTTCTAATTAGTCATGACGTTATATAGAATAATGATACTCATAAGCATTCCTAGATTATTTTTATAGTGTTCTGCTAAGAAAACATCCTATTTTTGACATACTAATATACTGGAGCTTTAGTGGAAAAACAATAGTTTCTGCTCAATGGCTTTACAATACTGGTGAAACAGGAGAAATCTGTATAAAATTTTCATTTGAAACATTGTAGTTCTTTTGTAGTGGCTAATAATCCATTATAAAATCAGTTTATTCAAGAAATTATTTAGAAGTCACTGCAGTATTTAATCACTGAATAACTTCATGACAACACATCTTTTCCATAGTTAAGTTGATTGTATTTCTAAAATTACAGCACCTTGCCAGGCATGACTGTGGTCACCTTTAACCACAGCACTTGGGAGGTAGAGACAAAGTAGTCTGTATGTGATAGAGGCCAGCCTGGTCTACTGAGTGAGTTCCAGGCCAACCTGGGCTACATAGTGAAGCCCTGTCTTAAAATAAATAAACAAACAAAATAAATAAAATAAAAGTTTTATCTGAAGATGTCAGGAAATTATTGTAAATACTATTTTAATTAACACCTTTGTGATTAGATGGAAAGAATCTGTAGTTTTCATGTTTAAGTCTGTATGGGTGAAGTAACAGAAGGTTTTGTGATTAGACATTGTAGAATTTCATAATTAGTTGAGCCTTGATCATGTAGCTATATGAGTCTATTATTCTGTTTTCACTTTATTTGTATGTGAGTTTAGAATAGCCTTATAAATATCAGTGAAGAGTTGCCTAAAATAGACATTGGCAAATATTTGGTTGTTGCAGTTTGTTTGAGATGAAAGTCTGAAAATGGTGGTGAAATTGGTCAGACTTTATGAATGTACTGAGTTGCCTACAATTAAAATGGTTAAAGTGATTAGTTACAGATCTTTTGTGTTGGGAGGGCTGATAAACTAACTCTTCTGATGTGCTAGAGAAGAGTTTTTCCTTTCTTTCCCTCCTTGTCTTTTATCTCCTCTGTGGAGAGGAAGAAGGTAAAGCACTCATTATGTCAGCATTTCCTTAGTAGGGTTAGAACTAGAGCAACCTTCTTCTAATTATAGGCTAATGATTGTGTGATCAGCTTAGTGGGCTGCTATTCTAATTTTCGAAAATGTAAAATGTGTTATGTACAGTAAATATAAATATGGTTATTGTGAAATTTTTGTTTTAGTTACGTAATGTGCACATGGTTGTAAAGTACCATTTATTCCTTAGTATTTCACCCTGTTTTCATATACTACTAGCCAACTAGTTAGAATGGTTGAGTAGGAAGAGCCAGCAAGGCTACTCTGTGAGCATGTGGTGAATAACCCACAAGAGAAGTAGGTAGGATGATGGTTTGGAGATGTTGATCTCAGTTTTGAGTCTTTATCAGTAAGAAGTATATATTAATTGGGAGTCACTTAGGAACTTTATGTTATAGTTCCTTATAGTCTCTTTACTTTATAGAACCTGAACATAGACTCATTAAAGCTGTGATTTAAACTAAAATTATTTTTGTTAATTATTTGAAAGCTTGCTATTAAAGATTCATGCAAGATTAACTAGGAATCAAGTTATTTTTGTAAAAAAAAAAGTTTTACTTTATTTTTACTTTGATATTACCACAGGGCACCTTATTCTAGAGAAAAGAAGGAAGAATTGTTAATGGGATTACAATCTAGACCCAGACACTACTGAATTGAAATTCTACTTCTGTTGTTTGGCAGTGAGATAGCTTGGAAAATATGTGTAACCTTTCCATAAAATTATCTCATAAAGTTTTAAATGAGATAAGTGGTTTATATAAATGTCTGGATTTTATACCCAGCAGACCCTTATTAATACTGTTATATCCTTGCTTTTTACGTTTCTCATTCTTTCAGTGTCTGTAATCTTAAATTGATCTTTGATCTTAATTTGTACATTTATGGGATTTTAAAATATTGCTTTGTAGATATCAAGACCATGCATTCAGAGATTAAGAAATGCTATTTACTCAGAAGAAAAATAATACATGTTCTTTCTGTTATGGAACTGCCCTGTTTCCTAAATACAGTATGGACAGAGAATGGACTTTTTTTGTTTGTTTCTTTGTTTTTTTGAGACAGGGTTTCTCTGTGTAGCTCTCTGGGTGTCCTTAGAAATTAGCCTGCCTCTGCCTTCCAAGTGCTGGGATTAAATGTGGAGAGTGAATTATTTTATCAATCTTGGTCTACTAGGACTTTTTGTAATAATTACTGAAAAAAGAATGGAGAAGTCTTTTATGTGATAATCTGTTGTTAGCACTGAACTACTTACAGATTATACTTGTATTCCATATGTTTAAGGTGATTCTTTTTTGCTTTGCTATTTTATAATCTTAAGCAAATGTGTTGAAGTATGTTTGGATAAACATATAGCTTTAACTGAATAGTCTAGTTCAATTTATCTGTTAAAAGTTCTGAGTTTAAAAAAAGTCCTGAGTTTTATGGATTTGAATGATAAGTCAGTGACAGGAGGTCCTTAACATTTTTTCCCTCTGAACAGATGTCTTGGCCTGCAGTGACTCCAAATCCCATAATCTTTCCAATTTTCCCCTCTACTAACTAAGTCTCAAAAAAGTGACATTTTTATTGTATGTGATTGATTTAATTCAGGCAAATATTGCAGCTGAGTAAAGACTTCATCCTAGTGAGAAATACTTTGCTATGAATAAAACGTTAGATTCTTTATTTTTACTTTTAAGAATTTAAAGGGCTGATTTTCTCTGTGTCTGTGTTCAGAATAATGTTTTTGTATAATAAGCTGTCTTCACTTGAAAGTTTTTAATACTTTACTATGCTGAAATATATTCAATACATTCTTTCTGTTTGTTGATTTGTTTTCCAGAGACAGGATTTTGCTCTGTAGCTTTAGTTTGCCTGGTACTCACTATGTAACCCAGGCTGGCCTCACACTGTGGCACTCCTCTCTTCTCAACCTTCCAAGTGCTGAGATTACAGGCTCAGGGCACCATGCCCAGCTGAGAATTCATTTTTTTTTTTCTAGAAAATAGTAACCTTAGGAGATTATTCAACAGAGGAAACTTAATCCAAGGACTGATTTCACTGGTAATGGAATTGGTCAGTAACCAAACAGGGGTATATGAGCAGCTGAGATACTTGCCATAGAAAGAAGTGTCCACACTCCCACCAAGTCTGGAGTGGAGATGAAAACGGGTAGTATTATCCACATATAGACGCCATAGCTCTGCAAGGAAACAAAACATGTTGGGTGTTCTAGTTTCATTTCTGCTGCTGTGAGAAAACGTCAGCTTTGTTTGGCTTAAATTTGCCCAGGAAGTCAAGTAGTAGTTCCATCACACCCACAGAGAGCATTGAATGCATTTACTCTGCCTGCTTTCTTATGTTGATACTCAGCTACATTTCTTTACTCAGGGTCCAGTGGATGGCATGTACCTCCCACAGTGGGTTGGGTCTTCCTATGTCTGTTAACAAGACCGTACCCCATAGGATCGCCCACAGGTCTACCTGATCTACAGAAGTCTTCATTTTATCTTCCTTGGTGATTCTAGGCTGTGGCAAGTTGACATTTAAAACTAACCATCATAGTAGAGTTGTATGGCAGAAGTTAGTGCATCCGAGGGCTGAATAGTCTGAATGGAACTGGAGTTATGGAAGAGACAGTGCCAGCCAGGGATGCCACAGGAAACTGGGAAAGATGAGGAGAAGTAATGGCTTCTAGTTACCTTGTAGTGTTGCCTCTTCATTGGCCACATCTTTGCCCATGGCCAAATGTGCTAGAGAAAAGCAATTGCCTATGATACTGAGCAGCACAAGGTAAGTCTTCGGAATGGGTTTGAAAACTCAGCAATTTTGTTGATGGTGTAAATTTTCATCAATATATCTATATGTACATGTAACACTAATTGCTAACAAGAATTTAGGGTGCACATACTTTTTATGGATTTTGAAATTGAAATATAATTACATCCTTCTTCCCCCTTCCTTTCTTCCTTCCAACCTTGCTCATAGCCTCCCCTTTTCCTCTTGTCCCCCTTTCAAGTTCATGGCCTCTTTTTCTTAACTGTTACTATTTTATACACACACACACACACACACACACACACACACACACACACATACACACATACACACATACACACATACACACACACACACACACACACACACACAAGTACAGCTTGCTCACCCTCTAGTGTTACTTGTATGTATGATTTTGATTGATATCGGATAAAGAATTAGGGTCCTCATTCCAGGTGAAGATTGTTTCTCCCACTCTCAATGTCCCCTAGTTGCTTCTTGTTCTTTGTTTAGGGTTGGGGCTCTGTGGGATTTCCCCCTTCCATGATAATGTATGTAGTAGAATATTTTAAGGTATGTTGCATTTGTTTAACTCTGAAGTTGTGCTACTGTGCCTTTCTAAAACACCAGATGGTCTAATAAAGAACTGGCCAATAACAAGGCAGGAGAAAGGATAGGTGGGGCTGGCAGGCAGAGAGAATGTATAGAGGGAGAAATCTGGAAAGGGAGATCGAGAAGGAGCCAGAGAAGGGGAGGTCATCAGGGGCCAGCCACCCAGCAAGACATGGAGTAAGAGTAAGATTTATGGAAGTAAGAGAACTAGAAAAGGCCAGAGGCAAAAGGTAGATGGGATAAATTAATTAAAGCTGACTAGAAACTAAAACAAGCTAAGACTGGACATTCATAAGTAATAATAAGCCTCCATGTGTGAATTTATTTGGGAACTGGGTGGTAGCCCCCCCCCCCCAAAAAAAAAAAAGAGTAGTAAAAAACCAACAACAATGTATTTACTGGTGGTGTGCTTGTTCAGGTCTTGTTTAGGTAGCCATATTGTTGAGGTGTCATGGATGAAGCTTTCCTGTAATTTCTTATTTCTCAACAAATTTCCTGGTCTTCTGGCTCTGCAGTATTTCTGCCGCCTCTTCTGAAGTGTTCCTTGAGCCTTAGGTACACGAGTTGTGCTGAGCAACACACCATCAGCTGATCTCTTTCCTACACATGTAGAGCGGGCTGTCTATATTTTCTTCTAGCAGTTAGTGTTTCAGGCTTTACATTTAGGTTTTTAATCCATTTAGAGTTAGTTTTAGTGCAAGGTGATAGGTATGGGTCTAATTTCATCCTTCTACATACGCATATCTGATTGTTGAAGATGCTTGTTGAAGATGCTGTCTTTTCTCCATTGTTTGTTTTTGGAATTTTTGTCAACTATTAGATGACTGTAGTTATGTGTAGCCAGGTTTAGATCTTCTATTTTGTTCCATTGGTCTGTTTTTGTGCTAGTTAACTAGAATACTTTTATTACTATGACTCTGTAATACATCTTCAAATCTGGAAAGGCAGTGTTCATTTTGCTCAGGATTGCTTTGGCTACCTGGGGTCTTTTCTGATTTCATATGTATTTTAGGCCTTTTTTTTCTTTTCTATTTCTGTAAGAATGAGAGGGATTTTGATTTGGATTGCATTGAATTTGTAAATGTCTTTTGGTAGAATGGTAATTTTCACAATATTAATCTTTACCAGTGAGTATGTTGTGTTTTGTAGTGTCTTGATCAATTTTTTCCTTTAGAGATTTGAAGCTTTAATTGTAGAGTTCTTTCACTTTCTTGGCTAGATTTATTCCTAGATATTTTCTTTTCTTTGAGGCTACTGTGAATAGGAATGTGTCTGTCTTTCTCATCATGTTTATTATTGGTGTATAGAAAGGTCTCTGGAGTTTTGTAAGTTGATTTTGTATCCTGCAACTTTGCTGAAGTTGTTAAACATTTCTAGGGATATCTTATGTATAATACCATATCATCTGCAAATAAGGATAGTTTGACGTCTTTTGTTATATTGTCTACTGGCTTTATCACTCTCAAAGTGCGCCTTCTGTTTGGCTGTAGATTTTCCTTGAAAATCCGGTAGAATTCTGTTTTGAATCTATCTAAGCCTCAGTTGTTTTTTTGTTTTGTTTTTTGCTTTTTGCTAGAAGGCTTCCTATTTTTCTATTACTGTTTAACAGTGTATGTATTTTTTTTTAAAAAGTATTCTCTTAGAATATTCTAAATTTCTTTGGCATCTGCTTTAGTGTTTCCCTATGAATTTTTGGTTCTGTTACTTTGTGTCCTCTTTCTTTTGGTTAATTGGGTGAAGGGGTCTGTTAATATTATAAATCTTCTCAATGAACCCGTTTTTAGATCTATTGATTCTTTGCTTTTTTTCTTTGTTTCTGTTTCATTTATCTCTGTTCTTATTTCTATTTTTACTTGCCATCTGCTTGATTGGGGTTTGGTTTTTCCAAATTTGTGGGTTGTATCATTTAGCCAATTAGTTGTGTTATTATTTTTTAATTGTAGGCACTTAAAGATATAAATTTCTCTTGTACAACTGCTTTTAATGTGGCTCAGAGGTTGGGTTTTGCTGTGTTTTAATTTTCACTTCATTCTAATACTTTTTCTTTTCTTTCTCAATTTCTTCTTTGTCCCATTCATTATTCATTGATTGTTTAATCTCAATGAATTTTTGTACTTACTAGAGATTTGTTTACTATGTTCAGTTTTATTTGCCTAATGACCAGATTTGATGCGTATAATTATTTCTGTTGTTTTTTAAAAGTTTCTTAAGATTTGTTTTATGTCCCAGGATGTGGTCTATTTTAGTGAAACTTCCACGGGCTGTCGATTAGAATATGTATTCTCTGGTGTTTGGGTGGAATATTCTATAGATACCCGTTAGGTCCACTTGATGTATGTATGTCTGAGGTTTCTCTGTGTATTTTTTGTTCATATGACCTATCTATTGGAGAAAATGGGGTATTGAAACTGTAGCTAGAATTTTCCTGCCTGGCCCACAGTCAGGGCAAATCTCTCTCACCTGCCAGTCCCACAGCCGCTCAGACCCAACCAAGTAAACACAGAGACTTATATTGGTTACAAACTGTATGGCCGTGGCAGGCTTCTTGCTAACTGTTCTTACAGCTTAAATTAATCCATTTCTATAAATCTATACCTTGCCACGTGGGTCGTGGCTTACCGGCATCTTCACATACTGTTTGTCATCGTGGTGGCTGGCAGTGTCTCTCCAACTCAGCCTTTCACTTCCCAGCTTTATTCTCCTCCTTGTCCCGCCTATACTTCCTGCCTGGCCACTGGCCAATCAGTGATTTATTTATTGACCAATCAGCAACACACTTGACATACAGACCATCCCACAGCATAAAACCACCTACTATTAAAGGTAGATGTTCATCTGTGTCTTTAATTGCAGTAGTAAGATTTTTATAAAATTGGGTGCACGAGAGTTTGGTTTAGTATTGTAATGCCTTCTTGTTTAATTGTTCCTTTGATTAGAATAAAATGTCCTTCATTGTTTCTGATTAGTTTTAGGTTGAAGTCTTATTTTGTCTCATCGTAGGATAGTATTTCCTACCTGCTTCCTGTTCTCATTAAATTGGAGTACTTTTAGGCTGGACGGTGGTGGCGCACGCCTTTAATCCCAGCACTCGGGAGGCAGGGGCAGGCGGATCTTTGTGAGTTCGAGGCCAGCCTGGTCTACAGAGTGAGATCCAGGAAAGGCGCAAAGCTACACAGAGAAACCCTGTCTCGAAAAACAAAAAAAAAAAAAAAAAACAAAACAAAAAAATTGGAGTACTTTTTCTATCCTTTCATTTTAAGATGGTTACTAACTTTAAAGCTGAGTTTCTTGCCGGGCAGTGGTGGCGCACGCCTTTAATCCCAGCACTCGGGAGGCAGAGCCAGGCGGATCTCTGTGAGTTCGAGGCCAGCCTGGTCTCCAAAGCGAGTTCCAGGAAAGGCGCAAAGCTCCACAGAGAAACCCTGTCTCGAAAAAAACCAAAAAAAAAAAAAAAAAAAAAAAAAAAAAAGAAAAACAAAAAACAAAACAAAACAAAAAAATTGGAGTACTTTTTCTATCCTTTCATTTTAAGATGGTTACTAACTTTAAAGCTGAGTTTCTTGTAGAGAACAGATAGATGGATTTTGTTTCTCAGTTCATCCATCCAGCCTATGTCTTTTGATTGGATGATTGATGCCATTAATATTTAGTTATGGAAAGGTGTATTGATTATCATCATTTTTTTATTGTTTTTTGTGTTCTCAGTCATACTTTGTGTTTTGGTAATTATAGTTTCATTTGTGTTTTTCATATATATTATTATATGTATTTTCTTGCCCCTGCTTATTCCTCTCTTCCGTCCAAAGTATTACTTCCTATATTCTCTTTAGGGTTGGCCTGCTGGATATGAATTCTTTTAGTCTCTTTGGATTATGGAAACTTTTTCTTTCTCCTTCAACTATGTCAGATAGTTTTGCTGGGTAGTCAAGGTTGGCAGTCATGGTCTTTTAGAACTTAACTCCAGGCTCTTCTGACTATCAAAGTTTGAAATTAGGAAATTAGTGGGTTTTCTAGTGGGTTTTCCATTATATTTGACTCTTGTATTTTCTTTTGCAACTTTGAAAACTTTTTCTTTGTTCTGTATATTTAGTATTTTAGTTACCATATGCTATGTGGAGTTTATTTTCTGGTATTGTCTATTTGGTGTACAGTGTGAGCTTTTTGTATCTGTAGGTATATGTCTTATCTGTATTTCGGGGAAGTTTTCTTTTATAGTCTTGTTGAAGATCTGGTCTGTGCCATTGATGTTGGATTCTTCTCCCTCATCTATGCTTATAATGTGGAGAGTTGATCTTTTTTTATTGTGTTTTATAGTTCTTGCTTGTTCCTTTCCTGTGTTAATTTTTAAAATATATTCATATATATATATATAGTCTAATTCCTCTACTTTGTCTTCAAGTTCTAATGTTCTATTGTTTACTTGATCCATTCTACTTGTAAGACTTCCACTTGGGTTTTCTAACTGGAGTGTTGACTTGTTCTACTTTCATTTCATCATGAGTTCTCTTCAATATTCTTTTTTTTTTTTTTTTTTTTTTTGGTTTTTCGAGACAGGATTTCTTTGTGTAGCTTTGTGCCTTTTCCTGGAACTCACTTGGTAGCCCAGGCTGGCCTCGAACTCACAGAGATCCACCTGGCTCTGCCTCCCGAGTGCTGGGATTAAAGGCGTGCGTGCGCCGCCACCGCCACCACCACCCGGCATTCTCTTCAATATTCTTTATTGAATTTGGTTTTCAAATCCTGGATTGTCTTCATCATGTCATTCATTGTTTTGTTTGTGTTTTCATGGTTATTACTCAGGCATTTATTCTCTTAAGGTTCATTTTCTTGTTATTTCATTGTTTCTTTGTGTTATCTTCAGACTCTTTCATTAAGTTTATGAATGTTCTTTTAAATTCTTTGTCCCGGGTTCATCTAGATAATTATCACTGGAGAACATTTTTATAGGATTGTTGTTAAAATCTTAGATGCTCTTTTAATAAAAAACCCAGAGCCAGATATCAGGGTGAAAGCTGAAAGATCAGGGAAGCAGAACAGCCAGCCAAGTTCTTACCTCTACGAAATCCTCAGCCTAAAGAGAGAATTCCTGTTTCCTCATGCCTTATAAAAATATACCTTTTGCTGACCTGCCATATTACTTCTTGGGATTAAAGGCATGTGTGCTTCCCAAGCAAAGGCATGAGTTCTCAGGTGCTGGGATTAAAGGTGTGTGCCACCACTGCCTGGCTCTGTTTCTCTCCTATACTGGATCAATGTCATGTAGCCCAGTGTGCCACCACTCCATGACCTCTATGTCTAATCTAGTGGCTGGCTCTGTCCTCTGATCCTCAGGCAAGTTTATTAGGTTACATAATATATCACCACACAGGATTTGTGGATTTTTTGAGTGGTGGTGGTGGTGGTGGGTAGTGTCTTGCTCTTTCATATTATTTATGTTTTTCTAATGAAACCTGGACATGTGGACTAATTTTGTTGGTTGTGTGTCTGATACGGACACTTGGAATGGGACAGGGCACACGTTATGTGGGTCAGGTTGGGCCTGAAAATTGGATATGATTTAGATGGTGTGAAGTCTAGTAGACACGGGCCTGTGCTGCTGTGTGTTTGCCTCTTGGTATAAGTCTGGAGGTTGGAGTAGTGTGGGTACGGCTTACCAAACTAGGCCTGGGCACTGGATGTGGGACCCTGGCTGTCCTGGAAATTGAGGAGGCTTTATAGAGGGATGGATCTGGTGGTTTCACCAGGCTGGGTCTGGATTGGGATTGGGGGGAGCTCATTCTGGTGGGTGGACTGCAATTGGAGAGAAGTGTGAGTCTCCCATCTAGGGTCAAGGCAAGCAGGGGCTCTCCATTAAGGCACATGGGATTGGTGGTACAAGTTGTGACTCCCTATCTTAATGTGTGTAGGGGAAGTAACACGGAGGAGCAGGAACTGTTGGTGTCAGTCTAGAGGAACTGTTGGTAGTCAGTCCTAGAGTAGAGAAGGGGTGGGTATAGTTGTAGGCACAGGTCTGGTTTACTTTATAATTATAAGCAGTGAGAAGAAATAATTATCTACAACTAGGTATGAATATTAGCACTTATTTTCAGTTCAGATATTTACTGACTGGCACTTATAGTTAGATAAACTATAAAAATGAAAATTGGCTCTTGGTTTGGTGGCACTCAAAGTTGTGGGAAGTGATCATTTTAAAAGGAGGTTATTTTCTTTTTAAATAGTATGTGATAGGAGATGTGTATGTGGTTTTGTCAGAATTCAAAGGAGGAAAGAGTAATCCAGTTTTGGAGTTTGTGAGCCTTCTTCAGTTGGGCAGGAAACTCGAGCCATGCTTTAAAGGATAGCTGAAGAGTTGGCAAATGGGCAGAAGGACTTTGCTGGAACAAGGCAGTCATTAGCAAAGACACACAAACCTAAACAGATTTAAAGCAGGTATATAAAACTTGAATAAGGTCACTTGGCTAGAGCATCTGGATTGTAGCATGCAGGATGGGATTGGAGAGCAAGGTTGAGTCCAGATCTTTTCTGGTCTCAAGCTGACTGAGAGCTGTTTGAAATTGGTGTGAAAAGTGAGGTTAGGAGCGCTGAATTACAGGTTGGAAAACAATTATATAATAGACCAGACACTGGAAGAGTGATGGGCATAAACTCTCAATGATTTCTTCTTTTAATGTCTTAAGTTACTCATTTAATTTAAGTGCCTCCTAATGTCAGACTTTTCAGTCTATGCCCTAATTTTTACTCCCTTCTCCTATGTTATTTGGAAATTAGAATGATTAAGTTTTTTTTTTTTTTTTTTTTTTTTTTTTTTTTTGGTTTTTCGAGACAGGGTTTCTCTGTGTAGCTTTGCGCCTTTCCTGGGACTCACTTGGTAGTCCAGGCTGGCCTCGAACTCACAGAGATCCGCCTGGCTCTGCCTCCCGAGTGCTGGGATTAAAGGCGTGCGCCACCACCGCCCGGCTTAGAATGATTAAATAATGTGACTTTAAAGTAAAGAACAGGGCAAAGGCTATTTTGTTTTCAAGTTGCACATGCCTTCTTGGTTAATCTGATATTCTTAGGGAAAATCACTATGACAGGCCTAGAAACAGGCAAAGTCCTGCTTTTTAAAAGCAGGAATGGGAAGCACCAATTGTGATTTAGTGTCCTTGGCAGAGTTTTGGAATAGCTTGATTTTTTAGGAGCTAAGTAACTGTGTTACTGAAGTATGATTGGATGTAGTAATTTCATGGGAGTTTGAGAAACATAGAAATCTAATGCAGAAATTTTCCTAATGTAGAAAATTTTGTAGTGTAGCTTCTGATACTGAAGAGTGACAGATTTGCAGTATGACATTTAAGTTTAGTAAATATATCTTTTAAAATACAAAATCTTACACTTGAATGAGATCCATTTCACAAATTGGTTTTAATGTATATTTCTGATTTATTCCGATATGTGAGATAGGTGTCATTTAGTCTATCTGATCTCTTCCCATTCTCTCTGTCTTTCATATATTCAAATGTAGATTCTATTACATCAACCTTAGAGGAATTTAATAAATTACTATTATTATTATTTATTAATTACTAAGATAGAGTTGGCCTAGGGCCACCACCACCACTACCACCACTATTATCATTGTTATTGTTTTCTAATGATAATAATGTTTTTATTTATTCTTGGAGAATTTAATAAATCTTTTTCTTATATTCACACTCCCCCAGAGCCTACCTCCCCCACTTACTCAACTTTATGTTGTCTCTCTTAAAAATAAAGGTTAAAAAAAAAAACCCAAACCAAAACCAGGGAGCCCAGTATGTGTTGACCAACTGCTCCTGAGCATAGGACCTCCCCTGGAGTATTGTTGATATACTCAGTGTCACCCTGTTAAAGAAAACCAACTTTCCTTCTTCCAGCAGTTATCAGTTGCCAATAGCTCTTTGGCTAGGTGTGGAGGTTCATGCCTCCTTCCCTTCCTCCATGCTGTGATTTTGTCTGGCTTGTGTTTGTATAGGTCTTGTGTTGTCACAGTCTCTGTGACTCTATATGCACATCTGCTTTTATAAAAATCACTATTGGTGTGTGTGTGTGTGTGTGTGTGTGTGTGTGTGTGTGTGTGTGTTGGGTACCCATGTGTTACAGGATGTAGATGTTAGAGGACAGCTTTGTAGGGTTGGTTCTCTCATCTTTACATGGGTTCCAGGGATTGGACTCAGCTTGTCAGGCTTTCATGATTAAGTGATTTGTTGGCATTTTGCCTGCAGTCTAGTAGAATTTTTACAGAATCGTAGGTGGGAGAATTTTGATCCTTAGGTGTTTATAATCTAAAGGAGGTTGACAGTAAGTACTAAGTCACAATACAAAAGGCCTTAAAAAGAAATATGAAATATAAACACTGAATTGGGACTTTAAAGAAATAAATTATATTTTATTATTTGAGATATATATTTCCATTATTTTACTATTTCTGAAATTGGTAAACATCTTGTAGTCTGGTGGCATCTTGAAAGTGAGGAAAGTTATATATTTTGAGAATAAAAAAGCCTTTAGGTCTTAGAGGATAAGGCATTTGGCTGAATAGTAAAAACTTTAAGACAAAGCATCCAGACATGACCTCTCTGATGTGCTAGAAGAATGCTGAATTCATTTGGTGACTGACAGGACTCAAGAATGATGTAAGAAGAGGTAGTTTGAATTTATTTCGCTTGGAAAATGAGAAAGTATGGTATAATTTAGAGTTTGAGTTTCTTGATCTCTATTTGGAAACAAAATGCCACATTAGAAGAGGAATTAAGTGAGAGAAATTTATGGTATTTTAAAGTAATTGTTCTTTTACCTGGAAGGAATAGAAGTTAAAGTAAAGCTGACAAAAATTCGCTATTAAATTTTAGGGTGGAGTGGGTAGTTACAAGATAAGGAGCCCAGATTTATTAGCATGGATGACTAGAACTACAACACCTGTTAGCTGAGACCAGGTGTTCTGGAGGAGGAAAGTGAATTTGATCTTGGAACAGTGGGTTTCTTTCTGTCATACATATTGTAGAAGAGGAGAAATTCAGGTCTAGAGGTCAAAAGAATAGTCAAGACTGGTGCCAAAGATAAGGGAGGCATATTACGATTAATTGATTCATAAAAGAAAGAATAATATAAAGCTGAGTAACACTATATCTTTTTATCGATTTGAAATATGCTTCACATAACAAATATCCATTCAGTTGGAAAGTATAGAATGCAGTGGTTTCCAGATGTTCATGGCTTTGTGTAACTGTTAATGTAGTTTTAAAATAATTTTACCATTCCTATAACCATTGTAGCCCCTTTTTATGTTTATGCAAAAAGTCATTAGAATTTGATGTGATTTCGTTGAATCTGTATATCACTTTGGATGATACCAACATCTTAATAACTCCTCCTAATGTTGACACAAAATCCTGATCTCAAAGAGGAATAAGTAGTGTTATTCTGGAGCCAAATATGAGTGGCTGGCTGGGGAACACAGAGTTAAGTTATCTCAAATTCCATATTCCAATATGGTAACAGTGTGAAGACATTTTTATAATAACAGAACAAAGGAAAGTCATAAACCTAAGGTGCTTTCCAAATTCATTGATGCTGGGAACATGAGGTAGGTGGGTTAAGGAAAAGTGGAGCGATCTCTGCTGTGAACATTAGGTGCTATCTGAAAACTCTCATAGCTGTTTGGTTAGTGGAAGTTAGTGGACTCTTAAGTGAATACATTCCAAAAGGAGTTTACCTGTTAGCAATAAGGATGTTAGGTCAGACACAGAGGACAAGTAATATCTATTAAAATCACTCACAATAGGCTGGACGTAGGGGCACATGCCTTTAATCCCAGCACTTGGGAGGCAAACGTAAGTGGATCTCTGTGAGTTTGATGCCAGCCTGTTCTACATAGAGAGTTCTAGGACAGTTAGAGAGCTTCATAGTGAGACCCTGTCAAAAAAAAAAAAAAAAAAAGAAGAAAAAAAAGAAAAGAAAGGCACCCACAATAATGTCTTTCCGTTTATGTAGGTCTTTCATTTCTTTCAACAAGAGTTTAATTTTTCAGTGTTCAAGTCTTGTACCTCATTTAGATTTATTTCTTGGTATGTTATTCTTCGTTAGTTTCTGTTTTAAGTAGAATAGATGCCTTGATTTCCATTTGGGGTCGTTTATTCCAGATGGGATCACAGATAATTTTTCTGTATTTCTATTATATGCTATATTTTCCTGAAATTTTTGGCTATAGTTCATTTATTATGAATTCTTTGTGAATTTCTATGTATAGGTTCATTTCATCAATAAATAGGAGTTTTACTTCTCCCATTTCAATTTGGATGATATTTATTTGTGTGTGTGTGTGTGTGTGTGTGTGTGTGTGTGTGTGTGTGTGTGTGTGATTGAACTCTAGTATCTTGTCCAAAAACAGTGGTAAATGTTGTGGAGTTTTTAACCATGTAAAGGTATGTTACATTTGTTTATGCTGCATTTGTTTGAAGATGTAAACATGGGTTTCTTTGCCTACCTAAGGCACCTGATTGGTCTAATAAAAAGTTGAACGGCTAATAGCTAGGCAGCAGAGGGATAGGTAGGGCTGGTGGGCAGAGAGTAAGGAGGAATATAGGCTCAAGAGAAGAGAAGAGAGAGAAAGGGAATGAGGGAGAAAAAGAGTGAGATGTTCAGGGCCAGCCAGGTAGGCAGCCTCCAGCCAGCCAGACATGAAGTAGGACATATAGAATGAAAGAACGGTATAAAGCCCCAAGGCAAAACGTAGATGAATAGAAACAGGTTAAATTAACAGAGCTAGTGCAACAAGCCTAAATTAAGGCCAAGCATTCATAATTAATAATAAGTGTCCATGTCATGATTTAGGAGCTGGTTAGTGGCCTCAAAGAAAGCCTGCTACAGGTAAAAATGGGCACCTTTGCCTTTTTTTCTGATATTTGAAGGAAAGCTATTAGTTGTAGTCTTTATGTAGTCTAAATGTCCTTTATCATGGTTCCTTTTGCTAGTTTTCTGAGTGGTTGTTTTTTTCCACTCCCCCTACCTTTTTTTTTTTTCCCCCTGTATTTGGGTATTGTCAGATGCATTTTCTATATTAGTTGATAATGTTATATTTGTTATTTCTTCTAGTAACATGTATTATATTGGTCTAAAGTTGAATATCTTTGTGTTCTTTTTGATAAATCCCACTTGGTCATGGTATATGATCTTTTTAGTATATTGTCAGTTAGTTAGACCTTTGTTGAAGGTTTTTGAGACAGGGTCTCATGAGACCCAGGTAGGCTTGAGATTTATGTACCTGAGGATGACCTTAACTTCTGATCTTTCTGCCTCTGTTTCCCAGTGCTGGGATTATGATGTATGCTACGAAGCCTAATTTATATAGTGCTCGTGATTAAACACAGGGCTTTACACAAGCTAGGCAAGTACTGTAATCATCTGAGCTTCATTCCCAGCCACAATGCCTTCTTTATAGAATGAGCTATGGAAGTGTTTTCCTCCTTTTAAATTTTAGGAAAAAATCGGAAAGAAATTAGTCAGGATTCTGTGAGCCAAGTTTAATAGAAATCAACAGTGATGTCACTTGTACCAGATTTTACTTTCTTGGAGATGTTAAATTATGGATTCAATTTGGTTGTAACAGGGTTACTGAATTTTTTCTTCTATATGAGTTAGTTTAGGTAAAAGTTGTGTGTTTCTAAGGATTTGTTGATTTAGATATGCTATCTAGCTTGTTACCAGTTATTCATAGTTTTCTCTTGCAATCCATCTTATTTTTTTGTAAGATTGATAGTAATGCTTTCATTTTCACTGGTGATTCTAGTTCCTTGCCCCCACCTCCCATTCTATCAACCAGTCTTAGGGATTGCCAGTTTTATTCATTCTTTTGAAGAACCAGCTTTGGATTTTGTTGATTCTTCCTGTTGATTTTTAATTTCTCAAGTTTATCTTTTCTTTCCTCTGATACCTTTGGAATTAACTTAAACCAGCTCTTCTTTTAGTCCTTAAAGCTAAGTTATTGATTTGAAATTTTGTTTATTGCAAGTGAACAATGTCTTAACTGAATATCATGTCTTCAGTATGTTGTGTTCTCATTTCTGTTCATCTCTAATTTCTAATTTCCTCTGTGATTTCTTCTTTGACCAACTGGATGACTTGTTTCATTTCCACACATTTGTCTAATTTCTAATTTCCCTTCTGTTATTGAAGATAGCTTATTTCTTTGTAGCCAGAACAGATGCTATGCATGAGTTCAGCCTTTCTAAGTTATTGAGACATAATTTGTAGTAAACATATGGTCTTTCTTAGAATAGTCTTTCTTGGAGAATTTTCTATGCATGCCGGAGGTGAATGTATAGTTTTGTGTTGTATTTTGTGTTTTCTCTCCTGTTTTTCACTCTGTATACACATATGTGTACATATATAGGTAAGTTCTTGTTGAATTATATTATCGCTTATTTATTTTCTTCCTGATCTTCTTTCTAGGTGTTCTGTCCATTATTGAAAGTATGGAATGTTGAGATCACCATTTTATTGTAGAATTTTGTTTTATTTAATTCTGTTAGTGTTATAAATATGTATATATTTTGAGGCTGATTATTGATATATTTCCTAATCTAATCTTAAACTTAAGTGATCCTCCCCCCATAGCCTTCCAGTTATCTAGGACTACAGGCATGCACCACAGTGCTTGGATTAATTATGATACTGTAATTCACATATAGTATATTTTGTTATACCTTCTTAGTTTCTTCTTTTATTTCTTTTAAATAAATTAAATAAAATATTAATCTTTTATTTCTGACTAGTTTTTGTAGTGAATTATTTTGATAGCCATTCATTTCCTTTTTGTATTTTTTAAATTGTCTTCTTTATGGTTAACATGAACATTACTATTAACATACTAAATTACTGAACAGTCTTGTTGAAACTGATGCAAATGTAACTGACATGATGAACAATCTCCTTTTTACTTTGATGTTGCCATAAAGTATACCTTTTAAAAAATTAGCTGATAATTTTGTGATGGTTTGAATAAGAATGGCCCCCATAGACTCATATTTGAATGCATTAGGAGGTGTGACTTTGTTGGAGTAGGTGTGGTCTTGTTGAAGGAAGTGTGTCACTGGGGTGGGTTTTGGGTTTTCAGAAGCTCAAGCCAGGCCCAATGACTCACTCTCTTCCTGCTGCCTACAAATCCAGATGCGGAAACTTGGGCTCCTTCTCCAGCATCATGTCTACCTGCATGCCACCATGTTCCAGCCATGATGATAATGGACTAAACCTCTGAAATGTAAGGCAGCCTCAGTTAAATGCTTTCCTTTATAAGAGTGGCTGTGGTCATGGTGTCTTTTCACAACAGTAGGACATTAACCAAGACAAGCTTCATACAAACATGTTTTGGTCATACTCAACTCCTGCAGCTCTTTCCATATCCACTCCTCCCATCCCTTTCCACCCAACTTTGTGTCCTTTTCAAAAAAAAAAAAAAAGCCCTTAAAGACTAATTTGTGCAGCCCCAAATATTTTTGGATATGTAAAATTCCACTGGATTGTGGTTGACATTTCAGGGGCTAAATTCTTAGAGAAAACCAATTCTTCATTTCTCAGTAGCTAACAATTGCTGATGGCTTCACAGCTTAGGTTGTAATTGTATGTCTGGCATGGTCTAGCTTGGTCAGCCACAGGTTTTCTATATGCTGTCATGTTCACTGGGAGTTCATATGTGGAGCTGCCCTGATATGTTTAGAAGATGTTGCCTTTTAGTCATCTACCTCCCTGACTCTTACATTGTTTCCTTTTCTTCTTCCAAATTTATTCTGGAGCTTTGGAAAGGGGGTAATGTAGTTTATAGATTTTCATCATATAGTTCCTTATTCTTTGCTCCTTGGCTAGTTGTGGATCTCTATAAATTGCTGTCTACTGCAAATAGAAGCTTCTCAGATGAGAGTTGAGAGATGCATGGTCTATAGGTCATTAGGAGTTGGTTTAATACTATGTCCATTTATCAGAGTAATACTAGTAGGTCCTCCCCTAGGGCCTATGACTTGTTCTTGACCCAATAAGGTGCCAGGTATAGTTTTAATTTTGTGGAGCAGGACTTAAGTTCAATCAGAAATTGCTGTTGCTCACAGAGTTTACAGCTGAGATCACCCCCCATCCCCCAGCCCCAGGAGTTTGCATAGTACTTTATAGCACTGTGAAAACTAGCCAGTAGGTCTGGATCAGCCTGATTTCATCATGCGAAGAGACACTGTGATTATGGCAACTTTGATAAAAGAAAGCATTTACTTGGGGGCTGGCTTACTATTTCAGAGGTTTAGTTCCTTATTGTCATGGTGGGAAGCATGGTGGCATGTAGACAGAGATGGTGCTGGAGAGCCTATGGGGGGCCATTCCTATTCAAACCACCATACTGGGTCTTTTGTTTTTCCATATGAAATTAAGATTGTATTTTAAATTTCTCTGAAGAATTGCATTGAAATTTATTTATTTAGGGACAGGGTTTTTCATGTTGTTTTGGTTCCTGTCCTGGATCTCGCTCTGTAGACCAGGCTGGCCTCGAACTCACAGAGATCCACCTGGCTCTGCCTTCCAAATGCTGGGATTAAAGGCGTGCACCACCACTGCCCAGTTGCATTGGAATTTTGATGGGGACTATGTTCAAGCTATATATTGCTTTTGGTGGGGTGGTCATTTTCACACTATTAATTCTGCCAATCCATGAATATAGGAGGTCTTTCTATCTTATTTTTTTTTTAGATTTTTTTTTTCAGTTCCTTAAAGTTTTCAATGTACAAGTCTTTCACTACTTTTGTTAGATTTACTCCAAAACTTATTCACTCCTTCCTACCTTCCTTCCTTCCTCCTTCCCTCCCTCCCTCTCTCCCAATCATGAATGGTATTGTTTCCTTGATTTTTTTTCTCTTGGTTTGTTTGTCATTTGTATATAGGAGGGCTGCTGACTTTTGTTTGTTAATTTTGTATCCTGCTACTTTGCGGAATACAGCTATTGAAGTTTTCTGATGTATTCTTTAGGGTCTTTTATATATAGAATTGTATCATCTGCAAATAAGGATACTTTGACTTCTTGCTTTCCTACTTGTATTCTCTATCTTATTCACTTGTCTTAATGGTCTAGCTAAGATCCCGAGTACTGTGTTGAATAGGAATGGGAAGAATGGACATACTTATCTTGTTGCTGATTTTAGTGGAAATGTTTTAAAATTTTCTTCATTTAGGATGATGTTGGCTGTGAAATTCTTGTCTGTTGCCTTTATTTATATCCCTGTATCCATATTCTCTCCAGGCTCTTATTATGAATAATTGTTGGGTTTTATCAAAGGCCTTTTCTGCATCTAGTGAGATGATCATGAGGTTTAAGCACCTTAGTCTATTTATGTGGTAGATTACATTTATTGATTTAGATATAGTGAACCATCTCTGGACAAAAATAGTATTTTATTGAGAATTTTGTGTCCGTGTTCATCAGAGATACTGACCTTTCATTTTTTTGGATTCAGGTATCTTTGTCTGGTTTTGGTAACTGGTCAGTACTGACTTTGTAAAAGGAACTTGTGGATGTTCTTTTCTGTTTTTTTGAATAGTTTCAGAAGTGTTAGTATTGGTTCTTTGAAAGTCTGGTATAATTCTGTACTGGACATTTTTGAGTTGGAAGAGTTTTAATTACTTTTATATTTCACTGGCTGTTATGGGTCAATTTATAGTATTTATTTCATCTTTATTTAACTTCGGTAGGTTATATATATATCTAGAAATTCACTTTTTTTCTTCAGAAATTCCAATTTAGTGTAATATAGACTTAAAATATGTTCTTAGGATTTTCTGAATTTTCTCACTGTCAATTGTAATGTCTCCTTTTTCATCTGTTTTATTAATTTGGATTGTTTCTCTTTGTTAGTTTGTCTTATGGTTTGTCAATTTTGTTAATTTTTTTTTGTTTTTGTTTTTAGAGACAGGGTTTCTCCATGTATTTTTGGTGCCTGTCCTGGATCTTGCTCTGTAGACCAGGCTGGCCTTGAACTCACAGGCTGGCTCTGTCTCTCGAGTGCTGGGATTAAAGGCATGTGCCACTGCCGCCCAGCCAATTTTGTTAATTTTTTAAAATTACCAATTCTTTGTTTCATTGATTTTTTTTAATATGATTTTTGGTTGTTGTTGCTTCTATTTCATGGATTTTTGATTGTTGATTTTTGATTATTTCTTCCTTCCTACTTTTAAGGGTGTTTTGTTCCTTCTAGGGCCTTTAGCTGCATTGTTAGGTTATTAATCTGAGATCTCTTGAGCATTTTGATGTAGGCACATAGTTCTCTTATGTATGACTGATTTCATTGCATCACATAGATTTTGATGTCATATTTTTATTTTCTTGTAGGAAATTTTAAATTCTCTTCTTGACTTTTTTTCCTTCACCCACTTTGATTTAGTCATATATCATTTATTTCCATGTATTTGTGCACTTTCTGTCTTTTGTTGTTGAGATCCGGCTTGAATCAGATAGAATGTAGGATATCATTTCCGTTTCCCTGAATTCGTTGAGACTTGCTTTGTGTTCTGTGTTTTATTTTTGGAGAAAGTATCATGAGATACTGAGAAAAATGTGTTTTCTTTAGTGTTTGGGTGGAATGTTCTATGGATATCTGTTCATTTGATTTATGTTGTCATTTAACTCCAGTGTTTCTCTATTTAGTTTTACCAGATGATCTGTCTGTTGATGAGAGTGGAATATTGAAATTACCTACTGTCACTGTGTTGGGGTTTTAAGTCTAATAGTGTTTCTTTTATGAAATTGACTCCTCCTATGTTTGATATATAATCTGTGCTTCAGATTGTAATACACTGTTGTTGGATTTAGAGAACCTGCATGTTGTGTTCTTGTTTTTTTTTTGTTGTTGTTGTTATTTGGTTGTTTTTTTGATATAACATTTTCTTTGGGTAATCAAATTTCTTCACTTTGTCTTTAAGACCTGATATTTTCCCCTACTTCATCCAGTCTACAAAGTATCTAGAAATATACTATGCTCAATAACATAGATTTGTAATTATTTTTTAAAAAATTCCGTAATTTATTACTTCTTACAATATTGTTACATACTACCTGGCAATTATGGGAGGAAAAATGTATTATGGTTTATGGTTTCAGAGCCATTTCATTACGTCAGAGAAAGAATAGTAGCTGGAATGTCTGCATGTGTGGTAGTGGCAGAACTATTAACATTGGCAGACTAGGAGGTAGGACAAGAGAAAGAATCAAGTATAACTTTGAGAGGCCTGTCCCTACTGATCTAATTCCACTGATGGACTCCACCTCCTAAAGAGTCTAAAGCCTTCAGAATAGTGCCACAGGTTGGGCTCTCGTTTAAAACATAAACCTGTTGGGGACGTTTCAGATTCAAACTATATGGTGTAAGAGTGAAATAATACTTGTCTTTATGTTTTCTCATGTGAGCTGGAGATAATTTCTTTGTAAGGCTTATAGTAATGAGTTACTTTTTTATGCTTTTCCATTTATACTTAAGCCTTTATTTAGCCTTACTTGTAGAACAAATGTTGTGGTAGTAGTTCTGCTAATTTATGTTTTATTTGTAATTTATTTTCCCATATTTTTGAAGCACAGTTTTGCCATGTATTGAATTCTTTTTTGTTTTTAGACATTTAAGTTTAATTTGATTTTAAAAAAATTGGTAGTTATGTTAGGGTGCAAAGTAACTGTTTCTAGTTGGATATGATCATTACCATTGTGCGGTAGTGCATGAAGTTCTCCTGTGCTGGGCTTCAGGTGGTGGTGGTGGTGGTGGTGGTGGTGGTGGTGGTGGTGGTGGTGGTGGTCCCTGCAGGTATCCAAGAAGGGAAACCAACCTCTCAAACAGACAAGAATGAAAACCAGATGCAGATTAACTTCATCAACCTGGATCAGAGTTTGGGGAGTCTCTTGCCAAGGGGTTCATTGTCAGCATATTTAAAACACAGTACAATCTGGGAAAAGGTTTCCAGGCAACAATCAGTCCAATTCTAAGTTCACAATAAAGCTTAAGGTGTGACTACATAGAAATTCTTTTACAAAGTACATGTGACCATAAAGGTAAGTTCTATATCGAAAAGGCCTAGTGTGGTCTCTGATTGATAGCACATATGTCAGCAAGCCATAAATAAAGTATATGTGACATCTCACCTGGGGATGGGTAATGGTCTAGGGAGGGAAGAGTGTGGAATAATTATTCTGGGGAATTTTGGTGAGATCTGCTTCTTTTCACAAAAGGTGGGTCAGGTCTTCCTCCACAGATAACAAAAAGGTCACTAGATTGCTAACAAAAGCCACTCTCAGCTTTCTGAATGGAGTGCAGGTATTTGATTTTTATCTCTTCCATTGAGAAGACACTCCTGTGTGATTAACATTCTTGGTTCTCTTAGTGCTTCTCTGTGAGTACAAGGACCTCTGTGCCCTCAACTGTTAACCTAACCTCATAGGGAGGGAGAAGAGGTTCACAAGGTTCCTGAAATCCTCTTGAGGCCTTTCCTCCCCTTGAGGTTTTTTTTTTTTTTTTGTTTTGTTTTTTTCGAGACAGGGTTTCTCTGTGTAGCTTTGCGCCTTTCCTGGGACTCACTTGGTAGCCCAGGCTGGCCTCGAACTCACGGAGATCCGCCTGGCTCTGCCTCCCGAGTGCTGGGATTAAAGGCGTGCGCCACCACCGCCTGGCAAGCGATCCCTTGAGGTTTTATAAAAGGTAAAGCAATTGAATTGGGTGGGACTCTCCCTCCCCCCCCCCCCCCCCCCCCCCCCCCCCCCCCCCCGACAGGGTTTCTCTGTAGCTTTGGAGCCTGTCCTGGAACTCACTCTGTAGACTAGGTGGACTCTTAAGAGGTGTAGTTGCCTGCCAGTTGCTCTAGAGATTTCCTGGTAGATGGGTTGCCTTTAAATTACTTATGATCCTGTAAGCAACCCCAGAAAAATTCATTAGTTTCACTAAGTTGGAGTTAGATACAATCCATTCTTTGGTTTCTTGGTGCCTTCTCTTATCTAGGATGAATAGTTATTATATTTCTTCTGGAAAAGACACATAGCTTGTGGTTATCAAGAAATACATGTAGGAGTATGAGAACGACATCTCTTTTAAAATACATATGAATTAAATACAGAGGGGTGTAGGAGAAAATGCACCTGAAGTCAGAACACTGAATTCTGAAGTAGCATGAGTAGGCAGTAGCTGGCCTGCACTCTCCGCATGGAGACCCTCGGTAGTATGAGCATTCATTATCTAATCTGAAGTAAGGTTCTAACCAATCACAATCGATAAGTTTCTACTACATAAGTGGTTACTCATGTGCAATCAAACAGATGCTGTTCCCTGAAACTGTCTCTGGAGTGGTTTATCTCTGGGTAAACCACCCACATTTACCAACTCACCCACATTGTTGTCTTGTTGGAGGATGTCCTGGTAATGACAGCAAAGGGGTGTTTGTATGTGTGTCTGTCTTTGTATGTGTCTGTGTATCTGTGTATGTGTGTGTAACAAGGTCTTGTGTATGTACTAAGTTGCATTACACTGAACTATACTCTCAGACTTGTGGATTTATTATGAGCAATTGGCTCTTGTAATTATGGACATCAGAAAGTTCCAAGATCTGCATTTTAGCCAAGTTGGGGACCCAAAAGAGCTGAAGGTATAGTTCTGGTATGAAAACTTAAAAAACAGGAAATGTGATGGTCTGTGTTCTAGTTTGTAAGATGGTCAGCTTGAGACACAAGACCCAGTATTTTTAGTTTCACTATGCAGGCAGGAAAAGACTGACATCCTGATCTACAGGTGTCAGTCAGGTAGCAGTTTCCTATTAGCCCTTTTGATATGTTTTGTCAGCCCATGGCCTAGTTAAATTGACAGATAAAATTATCTGTAATGTTTTTTTGTTTTTTGTTTTTTTGATTCCCCTATTGTATTTAAATGCATAACCCCACTGTTTCCTGGTTCCATGTTTTCTGGTGGCAGATTGTGGATAATCTTACTAAGGACACTTGATTTCTAGATTTTTTTTTTAAAAATCTTTGAGCTACAGCACATTTGGTTATGTGTTTCTTTGTGAGTTTGTGACTTTATTTGACCTGGAGTTTCTTGAGCTTTTAGGATTTGTAGATTCCGGTCCTCCATCAGATTAAGGGAGACTTTTTTCATTTCATCAAAAATTCTTTTTGTCCCTTTATTGTTGTTCCCTTACGTATTTGTTGTTTGCTTGGCGATGTCCAATAGCCCATTAAGTCTGTGTTCACATTTGCTTATTACATCTTCCTGTTGCTTAGACTTGTTAATATATCTTGGTTTTTTTTTTTTTTTTTTTTACCATGAGTTAATTGTCTAGACTTCCTCAGGGATATTCCTCTCAGTGCATTTTATTTATTTCAGTCGACTATATTTTCTTGTTTCTTTTCGTAAGTGGTAATAGCTATCCTGGAACTTACTATATAGACCAGCTGTCCTCGAACTCAGAGATCTGCTTCCACAGTGCTGGGATTAAATGTGTGAACAACCAAGACTGGCCTCATAGTATCTTTTTCAAGGTTTGCCTTTTTTCCTTAGTGATTTTTCTCAAATCATTTATTTCAAAGACTGCATTTCATATATATGGTCAGTAAATTCTCTTAGCTTATGTTCATTTAGTATTTTGATAGAGTATTTACCTTGAATGCAAAAAGTGAAAAAATGCAAACAAAGGAATATATTTCTCCTATTGTTTACAGATTGCCTCTGGGTGGAGGAAATCATGTAAGGCTTACTAGATTAAGGATAGAGTTAAGGATAATTTCAGGGTGAAATTATAGAGTTATCTAAAGTTTTTTCTGTTGAT
This sequence comes from Peromyscus californicus insignis, assembly GCF_007827085.1. Lineage (NCBI taxonomy): Eukaryota > Metazoa > Chordata > Mammalia > Rodentia > Cricetidae > Peromyscus > Peromyscus californicus. The sequence continues at coordinate 66,410,114 of NW_026294491.1, read as the reverse complement.
GTATCTTTGTGTGGGTATGCACATTGTCTTATAAATTCTCCTCTGTACTCTTGAAAGAAATTCTCAGCTTAAGCTTCTGAGAACTTAGGTAGTCTAGTGTATATTTGTACAGTAATACTTTGTTCCATGCATATATAAGTTATAGCTCTGCTTGCCATGTTTTTCGAGATAACCACTCCTTTTCAAAATTGAGTCTTAGGTGAAAACAGAAATGAGTTCCTACACAAGTTAGAATCAACACAATGGTTTTGAACCAGAGATCAAGAAATATGGCATAAGGCTACCTTTTCTGTGTATGTGTGTTGTGTGTTGGGGGGGTGTTGAAGGTTGTGCCTGAGGCCTATAAAATTAGCACACAACCATTGTATTAGAGTTTCTTTTTCTTGATTCAATTCCTTAATTATAAAATTTTTATTCTTGTGTAGTTTAGACTAGTTTGATTTGACAGTTACTGTTGCTGATGCTTTTGGACGTTTGTGTAGACAGAGAGAACTTGGTACTCCTGACCTAGCCATTTTCTGACTTTACCCCTCCCTGTTTTTAGTTGTATTTCTAATGATGTTAAACATCTTTTCATGTGTAATTGCTTGTGTATTTTCTACAGATACTTGTCTGTTCAAATCTATTACCTAGTTTTAATTGGATTGTCTTCCATTATTGAATTTTAAGAGTTTTTATATATTCTGTATACAATTTTCTTATTATATACATGGTTTAAAAACACTTTTCCTGGCAAAGATAAAAAAACACTGATAATAGCTTATGTTGGAGAGGATTGATGGTGGGAGTGCAAACTTGAACAGCCACTTTGGAAATCATTATGGCAGTTTCTCAGAAAATTGGGAATCAATCAACCTTAAGACCCAGCTATACCAATCATGAGCATATACTCAAAGGCTATTCAATCATACCACTAAAAGAGATCTCCTGGGTAAACTGGGGGTGGCGGCGAGTGAATGGAGGGATTGGAACTTGAGGGAGTGGGTTGGGTGGGCTGGGAGTGGGAGGCAGGTTGGGGGCAGGATGGAGGGAGAGAGTAATGAAAGAGACATCTTGATGGGGGGTGCATTTCAGGATTAGGGAGAAACCTGGTACCAGGGAAACCCCCAGGAATCCACGATGATTACCCCAACTTAAGATTCCTAGCAATAGTGGAGAGAATGCCTGAACTGGCCTTCCCCGGTAATCAGATTGGTGACTACCCTAATTGTCATCAGAGAACCTTCATCCAGTAACTAATGGAAGCAGATGCAGAGCTGCACAGTCAAGCACTGGGCTGAGCTCCAGGAGTCCTGTTGAAGAGAGGGAGAAGAGATTGTACAAGTCAGGGGTAGGGAGTGGGGAGGAGTGTCAAGGTCATGACTGTGGAACCCACAGAGATAGCTGACATGAGCTTCTGGGAGCTCATGGACTCTGGACCAACAGTTAGGGAGCCTGCATGGGATCGACCTAGGCCCTCTGCAAGTGTGTAGCTTCATGTGCCATGCTCGTTCAAGCCCTTGGGACGCCTGCCTCTTTTTGAATGGAGACAGGAGTGGATGGGAATGATGTAGATGGGAGACAGGGGGAGGGAACGGGAAGAGAGGAGGGAGGGGAAACTGTGGTCGGTATGTAAAATAAATGTTAAATAAAATAAAAGAAATTGCTATAATGAAAAGTTATATATGAAAAATAATTTTAATAAATCAAAATGTTTGTAGTGGTATGGCCTTTAAAAAATAAATAAAAAAACTTTCCCCTGTTTTGTGGAAGATCCTTCCTTTTTCTCTTTGTTAAAGTAATTTGTTAAGCTCTCCTTTCAAAAACACAAAATTTGAAGTTTTGGTGATAATATATTTGTTACTTGGGATTTTTGTTGTGCTGTTTTAAAATGAACACATTTAAGGGTCAAGCAGAGAAAAATGAACAAGATAAGAAAACTGAGATATCAGAAAAGAGCCAGGAGAAGACCTCTTGGTATAAATAAGACAGTGTAAAGTTGGATATGCTGCAGAGAGACTGTTAAGAGCATTAGCAATAGGAGGAGCATAAAACAATTAGGAGGTGGTGTAGGTAGCTAGAGATAAGCTGATAGCTACTATAAGAAAATTATTGGGTTCTGTATGTACTTATTTGGCTTTTTAAGTACTGGTTATAGGATTCATTAAATTTATTTTTATTTATTTTTTTTTTACATTTAGTGAATTTTCTGGGTAGTCATGCATTTGGGATATGTGCTTATTTTTTTTTTTTTTTTTTTTTTTTATATATATATATTTTTTTTTTAATTTATTTTAATTTATTTTGCAATACAATTCAGTTCTACATATTGGTCACGGATTCCCTTGTTCTCCCCCCCTCCCGTCCCCCTCACCTTCCCCCCAACGCCCCCCCCATTTGTGTTGTTTCTTTTTTTTTTTTTTTTTTTTTTTCCCCTTTTCTATTTTAATAAAAAGGAAAAAAAAGAAAAAGGTTATAACTAACAAAAGAAAAACTATATACAAAAGTACAATGACTATATACAATATATACAAGTAATAAAAAAGATCTCCCATGCTCATGGATAGGCAGGACTAACATAGTAAAAATGGCAATCTTACCAAAAGCAATCTACAGATTCAATGCAATCCCCATCAAAATACCAACACAATTCTTCACAGACCTGGAAAAAATAATACTCAACTTCATATGGAAAAACAAAAAACCCAGGATAGCCAAAGGAATCCTGTACAATAACACAACTTCTGGAGGCATCACGATCCCTGACTTCAAGCTCTACTATAGAGCTACAGTAATAAAAACAGCTTGGTACTGGCATAAAAACCGACATGTGGACCAATGGAATCGAATTGAAGACCCTGACATTAATCCGCACACCTATGAACATATAATTTTTGACAAAGAAGCCAAAAGCGCACAATGGAAAAAAGAAAGCATCTTCAACAAATGGTGCTGGCAAAACTGGATATCAACATGTAGAAGGCTGCAAATAGATCCATATCTATTTTTTTTTTTTCTTTTCCTAGGAGTGATATCTCTGCTCTCTGTGTAGGTCTGCAGATTTTTGTAAATGTGATCATTGTGTTTTCAGTGCATAACTAGCTGTTAGAAACATGGATTATCCTTTATGCTAAATTTTCAGTAATTTGAAGACCTTAGATGTTAAAGATAGAAGTTGGACTTTGTTAGGCTTTCTTAGAAAAAGATACATAAAATAGGGCTAGGGCAATCAGTCATAGTCATAAAAAAAACAAGGAATGTGTTCAGAGAGATGGCTCAGCAGTTAAGCATACTTATTGCCCTTGTAGAAGATGCCGTTCAGTTCCCAGCACCCATGTAACAGCTTACAAACACCTCTGACTCCAGTTTCAGGAGACCCAACACCTTCTTCTGGCCTCCTTGGGCACACTGCACATACATGGTGCACTTATATACATAAAACAATGGTAAATATTAAGAAAAAACAAACAAGGAACTGGTATGTAGAGAGCAAAGTGAAGCTCATTTCCAGAGAATTCCTCAAAAGATAGAATGGTGTAAGTTTGGCAGCTTTTGTAGTTCCTGGTTTCCAGTTCTTTGGGAAGAACATTTGTAATTCCTGTTTGTAAGTTCTGGTAGTATGTTTCACAAGTTCTTTTTTTAAAGGTTTCAGTTTTTAAAGTATATTTGTTTTTGCCAATTTCATAATGCACTTAATTCATTCTGATCGTTCTTACCACCCACCTGTGATCTCTTGTGTTACTCCCATGCCTGCTGGCCCTCTCTCCTCTACAAAGGGTTCCTACATTCATGGCTCTTAGGTTTTTTTTGGCTGGGAACCATTCATTGGAGTCTGATATGCTCACCAGTAAGGTACCCAATGCAACTGAAGATAGTGACTGTCTGTCTTGCTGAAATTTATTAGTATCCAATAGTTTAAAAGGTTGTGGAGCTGTGTGTGTTCATCCCTGATTCATGCTTAACTGTTAACAGCAGACACTGTGAGATGATTGTAATAGTTTTGCCCCAAAGCTAGCATTTGCAGCTTTCTCCCTATCTTCTGGCTGTTAGTATTCTTTCCACTGCTTCTGCATTTGCTGAATGAGAAGTTTTTCCAAAAGACTGAGGCTGAGAGTGTAAATGGGTATAAGTGGATATTTTTGAAGGCAATTTAGTGCCATTTCAATTTAGACAAATAATGTAGTAAATTCTTCTTACAATATATGATCTTTCCAGCCATGTGTTTTGTTTGTTTGTTTGTTTGTTTGTTTGTTTTGGATTAGGTTTATAGTACCAGACATTTCCTCCTTTGGAAGAGGCCTCAAATCTAATCAGATTGTTTGGTTGTTTCCTTTTACATCATTAGGCACATCTTGACTAGTACATTGGCATTGTAGTTTGCAGAATTCACAGCTCGGCAAGTTTGTTGATGCCTTTTCTCTGACAGTACCCTGCGTTGTACCAGCAGGGAGAAAATGTCCACCTTAGTTTTATCCTGACTTCTCTGTATCTTGCATCCATGGTGTGTAGTACCTTGAGCAATACAATCTTACCATCTAGCTGGTAGACTCTCAAGAATGATGGTAAATGCATTATTTGGGGGTTGGGCTTTCGGGCTTGCCTCACCTACCTCAGTAAGATTTTTGTTTAATAACTTATAACTTCTATGAACAAGCAGCATTACCCAGCCATGCAGGTTACCCCTCTTCTAATATTTTTTAAAAGTCGTTTTAAAAATTGGCTTATAAATCTACAAAGTAGATGTCGACATTGATTATTTTAAAAACAGAGCATTTAGTGAAAAAAAAAACTTAGTGTTTCTTAACTAAAAAATGTGTAAATGTCCATTACATCAAATGGGAAACTTCAACACAGATTAACAGCTAAACATATAGTTTAATTATATATACATATGGAGTGAAAAAGTAAGAGTATAGGTAAGAAAAGTTCAATATGGTGTTAATTAGCTATGTGTTTATGGGACAGGATAGATTTGGGGAGGAATAAAGTGAGAAGTAGGGGATATTGGAATATTCTAGTTCTTAGGTTCAGAAACATATTTATCATTTTAATCTTATATTAACACATTCTCTTACTGTTTCAGGATTTTATAATATAAGTTTAAAACCTATGAGATGTATTATAGAATACTTTACATAGAAATAAAATTTTTAGGACAAAATTCTTAGCACTTCTAAAATGGAAATAACCACTAGTCTTGAAATCCAGTGTTCTGTCCAGACATGTCTGTCCAGACATGTCTCTTTTTTTCCCAGGTCATTTTCTGAGACTCAAAACCTCAGTGCTTTTTCTGACACTTTGATCCTTGAATTAACTTAGGAGCATTAAGGATATTGTAATAGAGTTTTACATAAGTATTTTCTGATGGAATGAGTAAATAAATAAAGACAGTCTTTCCCCTATCTTTTCTTGCTTAAGATATCAAGATTAGTTTGTTGCATTTTGTGTCTAGTGTCTTCATCAGGATTTCTGAACCTTTGTTCTGAATCTTAGCCTTTGTTCAGATTGGCCTTCCTTGTTTGTGTTTCCCCATCAGTTCATTCTTATTGATGCTTGATTCATCTTCCATACATTTCCCCAGAAACTTTTAATGATTCCTTAGTATAGAATGTTGAAGTACATCTTTAGATTGATTCATATAATTTGATTTTCAACACAGGCCAATACTTGCTATTGGCTCATCTGTTTCATTCTGGCTTCTTGGTGCTGTAATATGAGCAATATGGAGAGATGGTGTGCTGGGATGTTCTTATTATTCATTCTGTCTTCAGATTCCTTGGATTGGTTTGTTGTTTTGTTTTTTGGGGGTGTTTGGAACACTCAGACTTTAGGACAGTGATTCTCAAATGGGCCATTTTACAACTGGGGGACATTTGGCAATATCTAGAAGTGTTTTTGTTTGTCATACATGGTATTATTGACATCTGCTAGATAGAGGTAAGAGCTATTGCTAAAGTTTCTACCTATAACTTAATAGGACAAGCCACAAAAAATTAAGTATTACTTAGTATCAAATGTAACTCCTAAGGTGAGAAACTCTTACTGCTTTAGAGAAACTACTCTCTCTCTCTCTTTGTCCCTCTTATCTCTTTCTGTTTGTTCTCTCTCTCTCTCTCTCTCTCTCTCTCTCTCTCTCTCTCTCTCTCTCTCTCTCTTCCCTCCTCTCCCCCTCTCTCCCTCTTTCTCTCTCTCCCCCTCTCCCCCTCTCCCTCTCTCCATCTTTCACTCTTTCCTCTCCCTCTCCCCTTTCTCTCTGTTGCAGACACAAAGAGAGACAGACAGACTTGTTCAAGGATATTTGTTAAAACACTAACAGTGAAAACGGAGAAATAACCTAAATGTTCATTAGTGGGGGAATGGATAAATAAAATATATGGATATGTGGCCCAGTACTTTACAATAAGATGAAGCAGATTGCTATACCAGTAGATTTCAAAACTACAATTGAATTAGAAGTAGCAAATACTTTCAGTGTGATAATTGAAAAATATATAAAACAACTTTATATGTTAATAAAAGATGAGAAGTGAATTTACCTACCAATTAAGGGAGTGGTTACTATTGAGGTCATCTTAAAAGCAGTGGTTCTCAACCTTCCTAATGCTGCGACCCTTTAATACAATTCCTAATGGTGTGGGGACCCCCATATAAAATTGTTTTTGTTGTTACTTCTTAACAGTAATTTTGCTACTGTTATGAATCATGATGTAAATATCTTTGTTTTCCAGTGGTCTTAGGCTGTTCTAGAGGTTGTAAACAGACTTCAGTTTTACCTCTGTTTATTCTTTTATAATGTACAGAGAGTGAACAGATATTCTTTTGTGTTTATTTAGAGGGCATAATGTGAATTTTACTCAGTATAAATTTTGATTGGTGACAACATAGATATTGTAAAGGTACTATGTATGTTTAAAAAACATTTAAAATTTTTCAACCAAAAGCTCAGTAGTAAATTTGCTACAAGACTTAGTATAGCATGTTTATATTCCATTTCTTCCTATACAGGAAACTATCTTGACTTTCTTGGAACAGCTATGTCTTTTTGTTGTTTATGTAGCTTTTGTGTGCAGTTGTGAATAAACTGAACTGAGTAACATGAACCACTAAATTTGTGTTTAGTTTCCAAAGATGAAAACCTGTATAAAAATTACTAAACTACTTACTTTATCTGATTTTTATATAGTAAAATACTGAAAGCATAGTTTCTACAGCAGAATGTGAAATATTTCTCTTACTTAGATATTTGTTACATTAATTTTTGTTGTAAAAATTTTTGATTATAATAGTTTACATAGTCCAATCAATAGCCATCCAGGAAGTCAAATTCGGTCTCTTAAGTGATTATAGGAACTATATCTAGAGTTCTTGTTGACTAACTTTTTTTTTTATGGGCTGCACTTGACTATAGCAAATTTACAAATGTTATTGAAGAGTGAAATTGAGTGCATGCCACTCTTAGAACACAAGGATGAGGTTTAATACAAAGTAAACATTGACAGTAAATTGAGGTGGAAATGGTATATAACTTCACTTTTTCTTAAAGTGACAAAAAATAAGTATTTCAGATACAGTATAATTAAAAGTTATAATAACTATTCTTTATTTCTTTGAATTTAAATTATCTCAAATTAAGTAACAGATTTAAATTGCATTTATAATTATATGGCAGTTTACACTTTTAAAATAAAAAGCATTTACTAAAACTTATCCCAAGTTTAGGAAGTTTAATTTAAATTGAAAAACTTTAAATAACCTTTGTTACTGATTTTTATTTACGTTTTTTAGGAGGAACTTAAATCCAAAAATAATAACCTATATGCCTTTACATATAAATGTCAATCTAATCAAAAGATGACTGAAAATTAATGACTTTATTTACAAAAAGTTCTCAGAATTTTAGATCTAATTTTTGTTAAAAGATTTCATATAAATTATAAGAATGGCTTAATTGTAAAATTCGTAATGATAGTTTCAATTCAGAATATTTAATTTATTATAATTTCAGTTCAGGGATATAATTAGAAATAGTTATGATTTTAACTAAATAGAATTTGAAATAAGTCTCATAACCTTTTAAGTTAATTTTTATAATTAGGTGAGAACAAGGCATGAACTATTTCCACTTCATTTTCTTGCTAATATTTACAGCTTAATACTAGTGTTAGTTCTTAATTGCTAGAAAAAGATGATAAAATAGTTAACAAGTATCTTCTGTAAAATAATGTATAATAAATTTTAAGCATTAACCATTAAAAAATAAATGTTCCTTAAAAAGTTTCAGAAGAACCTAACCTTGTGGTTCAGCCCTGAAATCCTGGGTACTTGGTGGTGGAAGCATGAGGTTCAGAAGTTCAAGGTTAGCCTGGGTAATTAAATAAAACATTTTACAAACTAAAATAAAAAAGAGAGAGAAAGGGAAAAGCAGGCTGGGAATATAGCTCAATGGTAGAGTGCTTGCCCAGCATGGTGAGGCCCATGGTTCATTCTCTAGTCCCACATTAGTGTGTGTGGTGGGCCCTGTGCACGGGTCTGTGTTTGTATCTCTGTCAGTTTGTATGTAAAGGCACACTTGATTCTTTATGTGTTCAGTTTTGTAGGGGATAATAGCTGACTAACTGTAAAAATGTTATATATTTTCTTTCATTCAAATATAAAATATGTACTTTTTAAAAAAAAGAATAGTAATTTGATTTGATCAGAAGGAAAAGACCTTTTAGGTCAGTTCTTTAGAGACATGCAAAACAGGGTGTATTCTTCTCAGGTGTGAATTTTAAAGGGCTATTTTGGAGTGGGGAAAGAAGTAACATGATCATTGCTACAAAGTAATATATTTCACATGGAAGAAAAATAATGATTAATATAACAATTTGGGGTTTTATTTCCAGAGCAGTGGCTGTTGCAGCACCTGTTACAAATGTTTGGATAGAGTGTTTGTGGTCTTGATTCATGACTTCAGTATTTAGTTATTGTGGTTTTGGTTATTAAAATTTCTCTGCAATAATGCTCATATCCTCTTTGACAGATTTAGAGGTAAACTACTGCTTTTGGCCGGGCGGTGGTGGCGCACGCCTTTAATCCCAGCACTCGGGAGGCAGAGGTAGGCGGATCTCTGTGAGTTCGAGGCCAGCCTGGTCTACAGAGCCAGATCCAGGAACGGCGCAAAGCTGCACAGAGAAACCCTGTCTCGAAAAACAAAAACAAAAACAAACAAACAAACAAAACTACTGCTTTTGTTTTCCCTGAATTGTTAAGCCAGTACACATGTTATGATGAGGAATTTTTGTTTTGGAGTTTGATTTTTATGGATGAAATTTAAAAAGTAATACCCTAATGGTTTGCTTTATTTTTTAGAATTAATTTTTGAAGTCCATTTTCATTTTGTGTTACTCAGAATTTAGTTTACTTATTCCACTTTCATATTTAAAATGAAAAAAAAAATCACAATTTGGGGACCATTTTCTGTACAAGAATGAATGTGCCTATGTAAGTGAATATGCTTTTTAAAGCCTGCTTTAAGTAAAAACAGTTTGAAGGAACCTGGAGGTACATGTGGTTGATTATAATGTAAAATCTTAAAAGGTACCATGTATTAGTTTGTTTATTTATTTTGTCTTAGAATGGGTTGGTAGTTAAGCTTGGTATGAGCTGTCAAAGTTGGAATTGGTAAGTCCCAGGTAGTCTCTTACCCTGAATATCTAGTTTAAGTAACTTATTTTCTTTCAACTTCACCATAAACTTCCAGCTTAAATTCAGCTTTAAACTACTAAATTGTTTGTTGTCTGCTCAGGCATCACATCAGTACAGAACAGGCATGGATAGTTGGGAGAAGAATTCTCTAATTGGAAAGTCCTACCACACTGATTTTCTCCAGATGGTTTAACCTCTGTGTGTCTGCATGTATGTGGGTGTCTTCCTCAGTCATTCTGCTCTCTATTTTATGAGACAAGATCGCTCATTGAACTTAATTCTCACTGATTCAGCCAGATTAGCTGGTCAGTGAGCCCCGGAGATCCTCTGGTGTGTGCCTCCCCAGTGCTCTGATTACAGATGCACACTGCTATGCCTGGCCTTTTATGAGGGCCTTGAACACTTTCCAGACTGGGCCATCTTCCTAGCAACACAACCTTTTCTTCTTCATGGCTAAGTGTGGAGGACAGTTTTTTGCTACGCTTAGTCTTTACTTTGATGGAAGATTTAATCAGCCCCTTTTTTTTCTATTTAAATCCCTTTTCTGTGTTCTTAGAGGTAGAAGTGGGTGAATCGTGCCAACTCCAATAAATAATTTCATTGAAACATAATTTTGCTAAATTATTTGAATTTGGTGGAACTGAGTCAAAAAGGTTAACTCATCAGTTTGTTTAGTTTGCCATGTATACCTAATGAGTGTCGTTTCAATTTTATGGTAGTATGACTACTAGGTTGCTATTAAGTGGATTTTAAATACTTTTCTCTTTACATAGTTATATTCTTTTTGTATATGATATATGCACACACACATATACATATAAATGCATGCATATATATTCACTTGTTGTCACTTTCTAACTTTTTAGCCATTATTGAATCTGATCTTACACAGTGCCAGAATTCCATAGATCTATTGTGATGCTTCAGTTAGTTATACATAAAATATTTGAAAAAGAACAAACATTTTTAAAGGTATTATGATGTAGTTCTCTGTGGACATGATGCCATAGTTTCAGTTTTACTAAGTATATTTTAAGTACATTTGATTTCAGAGTACTTTAAGTGATCCTGTCTTATGAGACAAATTCAGAGTATCTAGTGTAAATCTGATCAACAACATCTGTAAAAGAATCTATTATGTTTGACAGTAGGATTTTAAGGATGTGGGCCCACTGAGTGGAGCTTTTAGGTTTAACATGGAAGCTTGCGCAGAGGTGTCAAATGGTTGGCTGAAGCGTTTGTCACAAGATGGTCTACTGAAGAGGAGTTGGAGACGCCCGATGTCCCTTGGTTTAGTGTTGATGGAGGGATTCGAAGGCTCAGGGAATTGCAGCGCTGGAGTGGGCACGCTGTGTTCCTCCTCCTCTGCCACAGGAAGGCCGTGAAGACCTGCCCTTCACTAATCCTCTCAGGGCAGACTGGTGAGAGGGGCACCGGTGCATTCAAAGAACTTTGTTGTTGCCTTCTTCTTTGTGACAGACCTTAGGGTTGGAGATGCTGCTGCCCAGCTGGACAAATTAAATGAAGTGGGTTTAATTGGGTCCCAAAGTAGCAGGGGCCAGGTGACAGCACTGAATCACCAAAGTCAAGGTTATCGTAATTATCGTAATGGGCAGCATAGACAAAGTTAATTTTGTGGTTGTGTGACTCATATGGACTCTTGGTACTGAGTTATCAAATACGGTATTTCCAGGCATGAAATAGATAAGCCTACCGCATTTTGTTTGATGTGTATAATTGGAAAAATTTTCAAACAAATGAGAAAGATTCCATATGAATAATGGCAAAAGGGAATCATGGCCTGTGAATCAATTTCCAGACTTGAGCCAGTTTGCAGACCCAGAACTCCCTAAATATGGGGATGGTCAGGTTCCCACAGAGGAAGGACCTTGATAAAATACCTAAGTAAAATAACTATCCTTTCTGTAGTCCTTCTCCAGAGGGACCTATGGCCTATTACAAGGGTGGCAGTACACTGGGGAAAAGGAACCAGACCTTCCGTGATCTGTTGCATACTGGTCCTGAATTGACACTGATTCTTGGAGATCCCAAGAAACATTGTGGCCCTCCAATTAAAGTAGGGGCTTATGAAGATCATGTGTTTTTGGCCAAATAGAGTTTTGAATGAAGTCTGTCCAACTCACAGTAGGTCCATTGCTTCCCTGAACTCATCCTGTGGTTATTTCTCCAGTTTCAGAATGTATAATTGGGATAAATGTACTTAGAAGTTGGCAGAATTCTCACATTGGTTCCCTGACCTGTGGAGTGAGGGCTATTATGGTTGGAAAAGCTAAATGGAAGCCTGTAGAGTTGCCTCTGATAGGGAAAGTAGTGATTCAAAAACAGTAATACATCCCTGGAGGAATTGCAGAAATTAGTGCCACCATTCAGAACTTGAAAGATGCAGGCATGGTGGTTCCCGTCACATCTTCCTTTAACTCTCCTATCTGTCCGGTGCAAAAGGCAGATGGATCATGGAGAATGACAGTTGACTATTGAAAACTTAGTAAGTAGTGAATCCATTCTTAGTTACTGTATCAGATGTGGTATCCTTAATTTGAGCAGGTTAACACATCTCTTGGTACATGATATGCTGCTTTTGATCTAGCAAAAGCCTTTTTCTTGGTATGCATCTGTAAGGACCACCAGAAGCTATTTGCTTTCAGTTGGCAAGACCAACAGTATACCTTTACAGTTTTGCCTCAGGGATATACTAACTCTCCAGCCCTGTGTTATAACTTAGTTTAGAAAGGATCTTGATCATCTGAATCTTCCACAAACTGTCACATTAGTTTACTATATTGACAACATTATGCTGATTGGACTAAGTGAGCAGGAGGTAGCAACCACGTTGAACTCATTGGTAACACAAATGTGCATCAGAAGATAGGAAATAAATCCAGCCAAAATTCAAGGGCTTTTTACCTCAGTGAAGTTCTTAGGGGTCCAGTGGTGTGGGGCATGCAGAGATACTCCTTCTAAGGTGAAGGATAAGTTATTGTACCTGGCCCCTCCCACCACTAAGAAAGAAGCACAACCTTTGGTGGGCCTATTTGGATTCTGGAGAGAGCTCATTCCTCACTTGGGTGTTTGTCCAGCCCACATACCAAGTGCCTGGGAAAGCTGCTAGCTTTGTGTGAGGCCTGGAACAGGAGAAGGCTCTTGCACAGGTCCAGGCTGCTCTGTGGGCTGTTCTACTGTTAGACCATTTGCTCCAGCAGAATGGATGGTACTTGAGGTGTTGGTGCTGCTCCTTGTCTATGCCATAATCTTTGATGAAAAAAATTCATATGTTCATTATAGAAAGTTAGAAAGTGTGGTGGTATATTGTGTACTATAATAAACTTGCCTGAGGATCTGACAGAGCCAGCCACTAAATTAGACATAGAGGTCAGGCAGTGGTGGCACACACCCTTAATCCCAGCACTTGAGATCTCATGGCCTTTGCTTGGGAAGCACACGCCTTTAATCCCAGGAAGTAATGTGGCAGGGCAGAGAAAGATATATAAGGGGTGAGGAAACAGGAACTCACTCTCTTTAGGCTGAGGATTTCGTAGAGGTAAGAACTAGTGGCTGGCTGTTCTGCTTCTCTGATCATCCAGCTTTCACCCTGATATCTGGCTCTGGTTTTCTTTCTTCTTCTTTTTTTTTTTTAATTAAAAAAAATCTAAGATTCAGACAACAAGAAAGTAATAAAATAGAGAAAATGAAATTTAGTTTTACTTTGTAATACCATCGCTAAGCCACTATTAATGTTTTGTGTTTATATTATTTGTGTGATATTTTCTTTTTAATTCAGTGCTTCCTAAAATTTGATGTATATTGGAATATTATAGAATTTTTTAAAAAGAGGATAGACAACTCATAGGAGTTGTGTTTCCCTTATGACATTTCAACAAATAGTAAGGGTAATTGTTCTAAAAACATCTTTGATGTATTGTTTTGAATTGAGAGAAATAACCTTTCATACTCTTAATTAAAGTGTTTGTATGTATTTGTGTCTATCTCTATTTTTTTTTGGAGATAGAGTCTCTTAGTCCAGGATAGCCTTAAACTTGTGATCCTCTTGTCTCAGTGTAAGACCACTACACAGCAAGAAGCATATTTTTTGCGCTAATATTTAGTTCTTCTTTCTAAAATGTTTGCAAATCAGTTCTGCATTTAAAACATTATTTAGTTGTTTTTATTGCTTAAGTGCTTGAGGTTGAACAAATGGTCTTTTGACATTCTCTTACTATGGAGATACGTACATGGCCCCTAAATTTGATACTGAAATTATATATGACATAAATATACATATCAGGGAATAATATATTTTAGTATTTGTGTATGTTAAGTATTGATTCAGTCAGGTTAAATATACATTTTCAAGTGTGTATTACTACATTTTAAAACTGTTGCACATGCGTGTGCATGCATATGTGTCCATGCCTCTGTGTGTGTGTGTGTGTGTGTGTGTGTATTCATGCATTGTTGCTTGAGTTTTCCTGCCTGGCCCACAGTCTGGGCAAATCTCTCTCACCTGCCAGTCCCACAGCTGCTCAAACCCGACCAAGTAAACAAAGAGACTTATATTTCTTACAAACTGTATGGCCGTGGCAGGCTTCTTGCTAACTGTTCTTACAGCTTAAATTAATCCATTTCCATTAATCTATACCTTGCCACGTGGCTGGTGGCTTACCGGTACTTTACATCTTCCTTGTCCTGATGGTGACTGGCAGTGTCTCTCTCACCCAGCTTCCTGTTCTCTCAATTCTCCTCTCTGTTAGTCCCACCTATACTTCCTGCCTGGCCACTGCCAATCAGTGATTTATTCATTGACCAATCAGCAACACATTTGACATACAGACCATCCCACAGCACTTCCCCTTTTCTTGTCTTAAAAAGGAAGGTTTTAACCATTACACATCTCCAAAGTCAGCTTGGTGTATTTGGGAATTTGGGCGTAGCTTCTCTTACTACTTCCTGCTGGAGGGGGGCGCTGTATCTTCTGGGGAAACAAAGAAAATTTTAGGATCATGGAGTAGTCCATGAGGCTGTATCATCTGAGCCAGTTGCCTTGAAACGGTTCTGGATGTTGGATCATCTGGGCCATGGTGTCATCGGAGACCTTTCAGGTGGTCTTGGCTGGTCAAACCTGATGTGTCTTAATCTGGAACAAATCCATAGCCTCTGGCTTTCTGTGGAAACAAAAGCAGAGTCTCCTTTCCAAAGTACCATATCCTTATATCCAAATTTTGAAGTCAAGGTACCTTTAAAATATGCATGTTGGTTTAACTCAGCTTCCTTTACAATCAAATATCTCTCTGTAGTTAAGAATCCCAAAGACAACACAATCCAGATTCTCTGTGTAATATTCATCTTCACGTGGCTTATTTTTTATATTAATTTTACTGTCTCTTTAAAGACTTTATTTTTTAAAACTATGTATTTGTTTCTATACTGTATATATCACCTTTTTTGTCTCTTTCAAGCCTACGTATATTTTACACACATTTTAAACTATTACATCTGAATCTGTCTTATTGTGAATCTATTGCTTTAAGCTGCAGCAGCTGTGGCTGCTGGCTCTGCCCACCTCAGCTTCCCAACATGGCGGCGGTACTGTAGTTTTCCGCCAGCTCTGGGAGCTATCGTGGGTCTATGCTTTTATCCAAGCAGCGTGTAGCCCAGAAACCTCTTTTTTTTGTTTTGTACTAGAAAAGGCTAAATCCACCATGCAGCTTAATGTGCCACTTGCAGAGGCCTCATTCCTGCCATACTGCAGGTCGAGCACGCACGCTAGGAACCCACCAGTAGCTCAAACCGGCAGCTGCCGCTCATTTGAGAGAGACAATTAGGAAGCTGTTTTTAGCTCCGTTTTAGAATCTTTTTTCTCAGTTTTTAGGTGGAAACTCTTGCACCCACGTTGGACGCCATTTGTAGCTTGAGTTTTCCTGCCTGGCCCACAGTCAGGACAAATCTCTCTCACCCCGCCAGTCCCAAGCCTCTCAAACCCGATCAAGTAAACACAGAGACTTATATTGGTTACAAACTGTATGGCCGTGGCAGGCTTCTTGCTAACTGTTCTTACAGCTTAAATTAATCCATTTCTATTAATCTATACCTTGCCACGTGGCTTGTGGCTTACCAGTACTTTACATCTTCCTTATCCTGATGGCGGCTGGCAGTGTCTCTCTTACCCAGCTTCCTGTTCTCTCAATTCTCCTCTCTGTTAGTCCCGCCTATACTTCCTGCCTGGCCACTGACCAATCAGTGATTTAGGGTGGGGGAGACACTACCAGCCACCATCAGGTTAAGGAAGATGTAAAGTACCGGTAAGCCACAAGCCACGTGTATAGATTAATAGAAATGGATTAATTTAAGCTGTAAGAACAGTTAGCAAGAAGCCTGCCACGGCCATACAGTTTGTAACCAATATAAGTCTCTGTGTTTACTTGGTCGGGTCTGAGAGGCTGTGGGACTGGCGAGTGAGAGAGATTTGTCCTGACTGTGGGCCAGGCAGGAAAACATTAGCAACAATGCATGCATGTTTGTAGGTCAGAGGACAACTTAAGAGAGTAGTTATTTCTCTTCTACTATTTTGGTCCCAGGATGGAGCTCATGTTTTCAGGTTTTGTAAAAAGTACCTTTATCTCCTAAGCTACCTTGATGTCCCATGTATTATTTCTTTATGGTGAAAACATTCAGCACATTATATCTTTTTGAAATGTGCAATGTATTGTTATAATCACCTCTTTTGCAAAAGCACAGCTCATGAAACTCATTCCTAGTTGAGAAGCTATTGGCAATAGTTCCTGGGAAAAGGAGAGTTGCTGTCCTTTGACTCTTTCCCCGAGACACTGCCTGTTCTCTAGTTCAACATCCACTCACATACAAGGCAGCACTAAGTGTTCTCAGTGGGTTTGGGAAAAAAGAAGAAAAAAAGAGCATGTGAAGTTCAGAGGGAGAAGTGAATGATAGGGAGGGAGTAGAGGTGCGTTTTATCAAAGTATCATAGGCATGCTTTCTATTTTGAGGCTATCCTTTTAATTTTACTTGTATTGTTAACATTTATATTTTCCTTGCTTTTTGTCAGTATAGAATGATCCTTTGTATTTAGAACATTCATATTTATTTATTTTTTCATTTTATTTACAGAGTATTATCTCTTTTAGTATATGCATCAAATGGCTCGCCATATAGCATTAGTCATTTATAAGATACAGTACAATGTGAAATTTAGAAGGGAACTGGATATACTTAATTGTTCCTTCCTTGACCCTCCTGCTTGAGTGTTTGTATATTAGTCGTAATTCCCAGTGTGCTTGGAAGATAATGTGACTTTGAATAGAATCACTAGGAGGCAGAACCAAAAGATGGAAAGAAACAGACTACAGATAGTTGGAGAAGGTGCCAAATCAGCCTTTGATTGTTCACTTCTGGACTTCTGTTTTTTAAATCATTATTTGGTTGTAATTATTTTTTTTTGATTTGGAAGGGATGTAACCTAATTTTTAAGGTCTCTGTGTTAGTTTATTATGTCATAGCTAAGGAGAAACACATTGTGTTCTGGTGGAAGTGAGATCTCTGTTGAAAACTGAACTTCATACTGAAGAATAATTGGAATTGTGAAGGAAATATTTTAAATGATATAGAAAATACCTAATTTTAGGATTTGCTCGATGACTGCTGAATTTTGTTCTTGAATTCTACATTAGTCAGGGTTCTCTAGAAGAACAGAACTTATAGAATTTATACACATGCTGTGGATATCGCTCTGTATGCTGTGAATGTGTTGCTCTGATTGGTTAATAAATAAAGTGCTGATTGGCCAGTAGCCAGGTAGGACATATAGGCGGGACAAAGAGAGAGGAGAATTCTGGGAACAGGAAGGCTGAGTCAGGAGGTGCTGCCAGTCGCCACCATGAGAAGCAAGATGTAAAGATACCTGTAAGCCACGAGTCACGTGGCAGGGTATAGATTTATAGAAACGGGTTAATTTAAGATGTAAGATCTAACTAGCAAGAAGCCTGAGCCATTAGGCCATACAGTTTGTAATTAATATAAGCCTCTGTATGTTTATTTGGGTCTTAGCGGCTGCGGGCCCAGGCGGGACTGGAGAAAACTTTAGCTACACACACACACACACACACACACACACACACACACACACACACACACACACACACAGAGACACAGACAGACACACACACACACACACACACACACACACACACACACACACACACACGAGATTTATTAGAATGACTTACAGGCTGTGGTCCAGCTCGTCCAACAGTGGCTCTCTACCAGTGGAAGGTCCAAGAATCTAATCCATCTGCTGGATGTCTCAGCTGGTCTTCAGTATATGCCAGAATCCTGAAGAAGTAGGCTCTAATGCCAGTGAAGGAATGGATTTCTCAGTGAGAAGGAGATCAAGCAGGCAAAGACAGCAGGCTTCCTTCTTCCATGTCCTTTATATAAGCTGCCTGCAGAAGGTGTGGCCCAGACTAAAGGTGGATCTTCCCACCTCAAAAGATCTGGATGACAGGTGGATCTTCCTACCTAACAAGATCCAGATTAAAAGTGGGGTCTTCCAATTTCAAATGATTTAATTAAGAAAAAAAATCCCTCACAGTATACCCTGCCTTTTGGATTTTAGTTCATTCCAAATGTAGTCAATTTGACAAGCAAGAATAGCTGTCACAAGTGCTTTTAATATTTTTTAAGTATTTTTAACTGTGTATGGGGGTATGTGCCTGTGAGTGTGTGTGTGTGTGTGTGTGTGTGGTGCCTCAAAAGGCCAGGGGCATTGGCTTAATTACTCTGGAGTTGGAGTTGTATAGGTAGTTGTGAGCTGCCTGTTTTGTGTGCTGAGAATGGAATTCTGTTCCTTTGGAAGAGCTGTGCCCCTCTTAATCACTGAGTCCTCTCTTCAGCCCTCAAGTAATTTTAGTAATAATAAAAACCTTTCAGAAAACATTTGATAGCTTTAAAGGAAAAATATAAAACATTAAAGACTAAATATTGTATGGCAGAAAGTTTTTGCATTTTTGAAAAATTTTTGATAGCTGAAAAAGTAAATTTTTTTATGACCATTTTACTGTTTAGTACTGCTTTTAAAAATGTTTATAACTTCAGTGTTAACTAAGTGAAGAACATAGATCTAACAGAATCCTGAAGGTTTTTATGGACAAATCAGGAAGATTTCAAGAACGCTGTATTATATGGAATACTTGAACAACTTTAGATAAAAGTGAAGACTAATTTATGTCTCAGTAGTAGTTTGACCCCTATGGTATGCTAAATAGATTGTGACTACATTCAGATCTTAACTTTCCAAGACTTTGAGGTTCTCAAATTTAAGGACACTTTAGATGTCAACCAGTCGCTTTGTTTTTGTAAATTTTTGTCTTCATATCTGAAATCCTGCAAATTGTTACAGCTTGTATGTCAGCTTCAATAGCGAAAGCTTAACTTTGTGGCTGAATTTCTAAAACTTGACACAGTTTGTGACTAATGCAGTCCACTTCCTGTTATTTTGTGGACTCATAAAATATTATGGCTTCTATGTGCATGAAACACTGTCCCTACTAACTAAGGTTATTCTTACTGTTGTTCCACTGCAGAAAGTCTCTGATGGCTGGGTGAAGACAGGAAAACTGTCAGAAAGGCTGAAGCACTGTCATACTGTAAGTATCTCTCTGAAAAAGAAGTTTAAGAATATTTCATGTCCATTTGTTTCAGGGAAAATATGTTAAAGATATATGCAAAATATAGAGGTGGATATTATAATTATCTTAATAATTTATAAGAACTAGTCCTGTGCTGCTTTTAAATATTGAAAATATGTTCTCATGTATTAAAATGAGGATTTTTCCGATAGCATTGAAAAATATTTCTAATTCTAACAAGGATTGATCTATTCTGTGTACATTTGCTTATTTAAAACTATCAGAATCCAGAAAATCATTGTAGTTTTATAGGTTGTGATTTGTTTGGGTGGCTTATTGTTTAGGTTATTTTGCAGAATTATTTATTTGCTGATTTATTTATGTATTTCATTATTTATTTATTTGATTATTTAGTAAATTATTTATTTGATGAATTATTAATACATCTTCATGACATGTTTTAAATTATTTATAACTTAATTTTGAGTTTATTGCTTTTAGACGCTGCATTGTTACTGACTAGTTTTGATTTTTTTCTTTGTGGTTCTTGAAAATTAAAGTATTAGCTCTAAGGCAGAGAGTTATATTCATTCCAGTTCCATGGTCTTATTTTTATTTTTTACTTTGTTGGTAATTTATGTCAGTGATAAGATTTTAGCTATGCTTTGTTGTTTAGCATTAAATCTACCCTTTTAGGGTTACTTGAGTGTTATAAAGTGTCAGGGTATTGTGTATGTGGTCACTGTGAGTCATTTAGTGATTAATGATGGTGTTTCATATGTAAACAAAAATGGAACTTGTAAACCTAACTCTACATTATTTTCTGTCTCTTGAAAGGCAGGTTTGCATTTCTTGTTTTAGAATAAATGATGGAGTTATTTAATTTTAGTGGCAAGTCTGTTTTACCACTGGAATGTTTTAGGAAAGTTTACAGAATTGAACTGCAGCTTAGATTTGGATCCCTTCTTTGTTTAGAGTTGATTATATATGGGCATTTGGATAACAGCAAGATAGTTATATAAATTTTTATATCACTCATAATATTTATTTCCTATATCTTACAAATAATATTTTAATAAGTTAGGCTTGTTTCTGTTATTAAACAATGAATATCATTTCTTCTTCTGATTCTGTTTCATAATGGTAATTATCAGGGCTTTCCTTGAGTAGTTCATGAACAGGTAAATAGTCACTTGAACAAAGGCGTGCCATGTCTGCAACATAGTTTTTGTTTCTTGTTTCTTGGAGTGAATAACAATGTGCCTTACAGTTTTTACACTTGGGAGAGAAAGCTGCACTGTATATCTCAAGTTAAAAATGCTATGGCTTCTCTAGATAGGTTCTATTACAGAATTGTTAATTATGCACAAATATCCAAATTTCTTACCTTGAAATATTGCATATATTAATATTTAATTAAAATGTTGCAGTAGTATCATCTTACGCTTGTCTTGAAAAATGTTCTTCAGTGATTTATGTAACCTGGATTAAGAAGTATATCATATATATCTGTGGCTTTTCTATTCTGGGGAAAAGAACTTCATGACTATTAGATATGGAATTCCATTTTTAAACGTTCTTTAATATACTTGTGTGGTCTTTTGAAGAAAAATGTTGCTTTCTCCATTGCTAAATAAAGTATATTAGCAGTCACCGTAATCTACTGAGGGCACATTATTATTAACACCTATTGATAGAATACTAACTGCATTGTACAAGTGGTCATTCCTTTGGTGATACACATGTATGTACAATGACTCAAGCACAGGCATCTGGGAATTTCTTCTGACAGTAAGATAATTTTAAGAACTTGTGTTTAAGCCAGGTGGAGGTGGCGCACACCTTTAGTCCCAGCACTCAGGAGGCAGAGGCAGAGGCATCTCTGTGGATTTGAGGCCAGCCTGGTCTACAGAGTAAGTTCCAGGACAGCCAGAGCTGTCACACAGAGAAACCTTGTCTCCAAAAAAAAAAACAAAGAACTTTTGTTTGAAAAGATATATTAATATAACCTATTATAGGTAGTATTACTCAGTTCCTATCATATGCTGTCCATTGTTCACATATTTTGCTTGGATTTCTTGACTTTCCCAATAAGGTAACATGGTGATTGTAATTTTTTATTTTAAGGATGAGGAAATAGAGAGTTGGAGATGTTAAATAGCTTGCTTATTGTCATTCAGCTGAAAGTAAGTCGAGGGCACTGGGATTGGGAATCATTTAGTTAGCTCAAGGAGCCTTTCTAAACCTGTTAGTTTTATATATGTATATAGAATAATATGGAGATTGCTCTATGTTTTAGAGGATTTGTTTGGTCACCTGTCTTTTATAGTTAAGCTTGTTCAGTAAATTCAGTTTGTGTTATACTTAATTATCTCTCTCGAATGGTAGACAAATACTTGAACTACTTGGATTTTCTTATTAGATTCAGAATTGAGCAAAACTGCGTACTTGTACCTCTGAGATCTTGTGTATTTGCCTGTTAAATAATCAATACTAAGATCAGATCTTTGGCAGTTAAACTCACGGTCATTCCCAGGGCTCTGTTTGTTCATGTATGACTTGTTCATAAGAATAATATTGTTAGGACTAGACACATTTTTAAAAGGATGACTGGTTCTTAGGTTTTTCACATACATGACCACTTACTATTAAATCAAACCTTAATACAGTGCTTAATATACAAACATTTTAGCATGTTCATAAACAGGACAGAGTAATCATTTCAGCTCCTAATGCAGCTACTTATTTTTGAGACAGGGTTCCACTATCTAGCCCAGGCTGGCTGGAACTTGTTGTTCTCATTTTTTCTCAGCCTCTTAAGTGCTGGGATCAAAGATACGCACCACAGTGCCCAGTCCAGTACAGTTTTTAAAGCACATGTAATTATTTAAAAGACTCTTGGGAGTCTCAGAGAGTAAGAAAAGTTGTCAGTTTGTGTGAGGCTTATGGGAAAGGGTCTTTCCAACTCTATTTGCTACCTGAAAACAGGGAGCTCTCCATCCTGGATCTTAAATAAGTACACTAAACAAGTCAGAAAACAGGTGAATTAAACTACAACAGTGTTGATGTGGGTTGGTGTGAATGCCATAGGAAGCAGGGTAGGGTAATTCAGAGTTGTAGTTATTCAAATAATGTTGTATCACTAAATAAGTTAGTTAGTACACTTAGTGAATGAAATATTACCATTGCTGTGATGACTATGAATTTGTCATCTTACCTGAGACAGTTTTGAAACTGTTATTTGTCAGGATAGGAGCTTCTAAAGTGGAGCCTTCCTGGGCCATGATTTGTCTTTTGTTTGTTTGTTTTACACCAACCAATGTGGTTGATGGTTATGTCTTTTGGGAAAGGCTGACACTGTACTGCTCTTGGAACCTATTTACTTTTTCTTTTACTTGTTAAATTATGCCTTATCTAGTTAATATAGAAGCAAGGTAATACTTTATGTCATAGCCAAGTTTACACTTATTGATTTTTTTTTAAAAAGTTTTTTCTTATAAAGTATTTTGGTCATATTCTTCCCCGACTCTTCTCAGATCTTGGATCCCCTCCTGATTTCATATTCTCTCTCTCAAAACAAAGCAAAATAAAACCAAGAAAATGAAAGGAAGCACACAACAGAAACCAATAAGCTGTAACCAAAAAAAGCATACTTAAAATCATGGAATCCATTTTGTATTGATCAGCTACTCCTTCACATGACGTCTGCCCTCGAGGTGGTTCTTATACCCGGTGACACTCTACTAGAAGAAACTGATTTTCCCTCTATAAACAGGTATTAATTACAAATAGCTTCTTGATTAGAGGTGGGACTTTGTATCTACTTTCTTTCTTTCTGCTGGGACTTGTCCTGTGCGTGCCGTCACAGCCTCTGTGCTCATATGCGCATCAGGACTGTTATGTCTGGAAGATGCTATTTTTCTTGGAAAACTCTGCCACTGGCTCTTAAGAACTTTCTGCCTCCCTTTCACATAGGTCCCTGAGCCTTGAGGCAGGGGCGGGGTGAGTTTGATAAATACATCCTCATTAGAGCTGAATGCTTAGGACTCATTTTCAAGGAGGACATAAGTGAAAGGGTATTATTGGGAGTAAAAGATAAGCAGGCAAAGTGGACCACAACGAAGTAGACAGTTGTTATTTTTTTCTTTATATCAAATATTGCAGCATTTTTGTGCTTCTTTTTACCTTGTAATTCTGATAATTAACAGCATATTTGATACTGTACTGAAAGCTAATCCTGTTTGTTAAACCTTCAGAGTTTACAATTTTGTTGAATGATCCAGTGATCTTATTTTTTTTAAAGCTGTGCTGTGTGTCACATATGTTGATAAAGTTGGCAGTTTTGCCAAAACATTTTTAAAAACTATTTTCTGAGTGAAATTTTGTGTGAGAAAATAGAAATCTCCTAGAGTTTAGCTTAAAATTTTTCTTCTTTCTCCCTCTCTCTCCTTTCCTTTCCTCCCTCCTCTTGTATAGTTTTTTTAATTCTTCCATCTTATGGCAACTTACTTTATTAAGCTCTAATTAGTTCTAAAAGCTTAATTTCTAGTTTGTGTTTAGGTTATAGATGTCTTGGTAATTTTAACTAGGTAACCATCGAGGTATGTTTGTACATTAAAATCTTTGAAAAATTCTTTAGCAGTGATTCTTACTCATTCATGTATATAATACTAGAGCTCTTTTCTTTAGAAAGACCTATTTACACCTAGTATCAAATAAAAGAGGTGTTTGTACAGTCTCCATTATTTTTTGTCATAGTATAAAACCTTTCCTGAAATAATACTGCAGTTCTAAGAATGATAATATGGCTTGTGTCTTGGCTCCTTTATATGCCTAGTAAAAGTGTGGCCAGAGAACTTGTTAAGCACAAGATTTCCTTAATGTCCCACCCATTTTGTGGATGATATATGGTGAAGTAGTTTGGGTCTCTGCACTGATGTTTTGTTTTGTTTGTAACAAAGTCTTTCTGTGTATTCCCTGCTGGGCTTTTCCCCAACTAGCTCTTATAACTTAAATTATCCTGTTTTTATTAATCTATGTTGTGCCACATGGCTTGGTTACCTCTCTTCTGTACATGTGTCTGCCCTCTTCAGTGTCTGACTGACATCTCCCCACCTTTCTTCTTCCCAGAGTTCCTCTCTTTCCCCAGAAGTCCCACCTATTCTCTGCCTGTTTGATCATTCAGTGCTTTATTAAAACAATCACAGTGACATATCTTTACACAGAGTAAACAAATGTTCCACAACACTTACCATACATTCTTTTTTTTTTTTCTTTCCTTTTTCTTTCTGGCAGGGTACAGTGAACTTTGTTGTTGGTGTTTCAGATAGAGTAGGGATTGCTAAGCCTTCTTCCTTCTGGAGGTCTGTGATAGAAACAGTGAAGCTAAAAGCTGGGGTTGAGTACCAGCAGGAACTCCCCAGCACTGAGGGCCTCTCTCATCCTCTTGTGTTCTTGCTGAGGATAGGTGATCAAGTGCTTTACCATCCTGTTTCTGTAGTCAAATTTGTTGTAGTACCAAGAAATGAACTTGACAAATGGTCATTGATAGCAGTATCAACTGCAGCATCCAAAGTAGAAGGTGGCTGTTACTGTGAAAGTCATAGGAGACAGCCTGGTCCTCAGTACAACCATGAGTTTCCTGTTCAACTCTGAGATACCCTTACTTTCTGCCTTGTCAGGGGATGATGTTCTGGGCCATCACACCATAGTTTACTGAAGGGGCCATATACATTCTTCTTAGTGGGGATTATCATATGGCTTGTGGTCATGAGTTCCTTAAAAATGTCAAAGTTGTCATGGATGACCTTGGCCAGGGTGGTTAAGCAGTTGGTAGTTCGGAGGCATTGCTAATAATCTCGAGTGAGTTTTTTACTTCTCATTGTTTATCTCCATCACAAATAGAGCACCAGAGGGAGGCAGGGACGATGATTCTTAGGTTCCACCCTTCAAGTAGGCCCCCATCTTCTCCATGACAGTAAATACACCAATAGACTCCACAACATATTTGGCACCAGTATCAGAATTTAATTTCAGTAGGATCTTGTTCCTTGAAAGTGGAGATAGCCTTCTCATTTATTGGGCTTTCCTTACCTTTCCCATTCTGCCTTTGTAAGTAAGAAGAATTCTATCACCCATGGTAACCCTTTCATCTTTTACGTCTACCCTTTAGACGATTAGCCAAATGAATGTTCATTCATTATAAGTTAACCAGTCTCAGGTATTCTGTTAAAGCACAGGGAATTGGATTACGTAAGAAACTTTTTTTCTTGATGTATATGTAAGTTATGGCATATTGGCACAACTAGGTAAATAAAGTAGATGGTTTTATGTTTTGGACAATATAGAAAAATTACGGAAAGAGGAAATGAATGGAGTCTGTGTTAGCACAGTGCTCTAATCATCTCTTGTAATAACACAAAAAATTATCTTTTTATCTTATGAAATCTTACCATGCTTTCAGACTTAAGAAAATATCTGAATTTCATAGTATATTCTCTTAAAAGATACTTGTTATCTTGAGTTGAGATGTTACCATTTCTTTTTTTAATATTTCTTTTATTTATTTATTTATTATTTTATAATACCATTCAGTTCTACATATCAGCCACTGATTCCCTTGTTCTCCCCCCTCCACCCCCCTCACCTTCCCCCCAGCCCAACCCCCATTCCCACCTCCTCCAGGGCAAAGCCTCCCCTGAGGACTGAGATCAACCTGGTAGACTCAGTCCATGCAGGGCCAGTCCCCTCCTCCCAGGCCAAGCCAAGCAACCCTGCATAAGCCCCAGGTTTCAAACAGCCAACTCATGCAATGAGCACAGGACCCGGTCCCACTGCCTGGATGCCTCCCAAACAGATCAAGCCAATCAACTGTCTCACCCATTCAGAGGGCCTGATCCAGTTGGGGGCCCCTCAGCCATTGGTTCATAGTTCATGTGTTTCCATTCATTTGGCTATTTGTCCCTGTGCTTTATCCAACCTTGGTCTCAACAATTCTCGCTCATATAGACCCTCCTCTTTCTCGCTAATTGGACTCCTGGAGCTCCACTCGGGGCCTAGCCGTGGATCTCTGCTTCCAGATCCCTCAGTCATTGAATGGCGTTTCTAGCACAACAATTAGGGTGTTTGGCCATCCCTTCACCAGAGTGGGTCAGTTCGGGCTGTCTCTCGACCATTGCCAGCAGTCTATTGTGGGGGTATCTTTGTGGATTTCTGTGGGCCTCTCTAGCACTTTGCTTCTTCCTATGTGGTCTTCATTTACCATGGTCTCCTATTCCTTGTTCTCCCTCTCTGTTGTTGATCCAGCTGGGATCTCCCGCTCCCCCAAGCTTTCTGTCCCTCGACCCTCGCCCTTCATTTCCCCACTTATGTCCAGGCTGTTCATGTAGATCTCATCCATTTCTCCGTCATTGGGCAATCCCCGTGTTTTTCTTGGGGTCCTGTTTTCCAGGTAGCCTCCCTGGTGATGTGAGTAGCAGTCCAGTCATCTTTGTTCCACATCTAGTATCCTCCTATGAGTGAGTACATACCATGTTTGTCTTTCTGAGTCTGGGTTACCAAATGTCGTGAAACTACTATTGATCAATTATTGGTGGAAGTCCCAGATGAGGCTGCCATAAGTTCCGCTAATGTGATGGTTTGAATGACTGATGGTTTGAATGAAGATAGCACATAGGCTCATATGTTTGAACAGTTAGTTCCCAGTTGGTAGAATGGTTTCGGAAGGATTAGGAAGTATAGCCTTGTTGGAGGAGGTATGTTACTGGGACAGGCTTTGAGGTTTTAAAAGCCATTTCTAGTTAGCCAGTTATCTCTGTCTGCCTCATGCTTTTGGATCAAGATGTAGGCTCTCAGCTTCTGTTCCAATGCACTATGCCTGCCTGCTTGTCTGCCTACTGCCATGCTCCATAACATGATGATCTTGTGCTCTAACCTCTGAAGCTGTGAGTATCCAGTTGTCCTGGTCATGGTGTCCTATCACAGCAATAGAAAAGTAAATAAGACAGCTTCCGTGTCTCACGCTGTATCTTATCCTATCTTAGGTATGATGTAAAGATAACTTGATTAGTTTATTTAATAGTGTTCTAAAGTTGTTGAGGTGTTTTGCTTTGTTTGTTTTTTTGCCTTGCAATAATTTTTATGTAACCAAAGTAACTGATCTTAAGAATTCTTTTTTTCTGCAGTCGTATATTTTGTTTGAATTTAATATTAGTATTTTTCAAGATACCATTAGCTATATATATTGTATTTTTTAAGTTAAAATTGGGCTAATTTCACCCCTTCTTGACACCATGTCCTTTATTATTTTTGAGTGTCCCAAGTTCCTGTTTTACACTGTTTCTATTATTCCATATTCCAAATTCCTCCATCTCCTTATCTTTACTCTGTACTTCATTGCCTTAATTAGATTGCACTGAGTTCAGTGTATACAAAAATTCATGAGAAACTCAAGGACTTAGGAAGAAATAGTATTTTACTGTATAAACTTTTAAAATATCTGGGAAGCTACATTGCTTAACAGGTGTGATCACTTCATTGTTTCAAGTTTATGCTAGTCAGAATTGATAGAATTTGAACATACTCTAGTGTGTTTATGAGATAAATCATAATACTGCATGGCAGACTTCAGATAGAAAATGTTAATATAAGTTGGATATGATTTCTTGTTAAAGTTAATAAGTCAGTAAGTCTTTAAATCAGATGGCTGCTACTTTGTGTTTCTGTGACAATTAGCAGTGTTTCTGTTATTGTCTTCATGGTGACAGAAGTATTTTGAACTTCTTTATGGAGATGTAATTTTTGCTGGAAGGCATCTTGCTGTTATTTAGCTATAGATGCTATTTGCCAAGTGTAACAGTAACGCCCGCATTACCGTCACCCGTTCACCATGTCCGAGCGAGGGGCTGCGGATTAAAAACTAAGGGACAAGAGACAGCGAGTCATTCGCCACGGCTGAATGCCGAATGCCAGCCGAATGCCGTTTATTGAAAGAGGGAGGAAACCTTAAATACAGGCTTAGAGCACAATGGCGGATCCCTGGAGGGCAGAAGTTCACTACATTTTTGCATCTAAGCTGTTTACACCAAATGCAGGATACAGGAACAAAGAACCTCCGGTTGAACATTAGGTGAGAAGGAAACTGGCAGGGAATCTGAATAGGGAGGACATCTGGTCAAGGTCGGCAAGCAAGGCGGCTGCCACTCACAGTGGGGGGCCAGGGCCCACAGGTCCCCCCTTTTTACTAAAAAATGAGCTTCTGACTTAGGTTGCATGGGATGTCAGCAGGTCACCTTACCCATCATAGAGATACCTGCCCAGGCCACACAAGTGCTCTGTCTTAGGTTGATGACCGCCCCCCAAGAATTACCCATCTCTGAATACTCATTATCATACAGACTCAACCACGTGAGCTGTAGAGTGACTGCTGCCAAAGATCTCAAAGTGGCGCTGGGCTCGCAATCTGTGAGACACAGAAAAGACCAACAGAAGTCCTAACTCACTCATAGCCAGGAGGCTAAAGGCAATTGAGCCATTACCTTCTTTTTTTTTGTTTTTTTGTTTTTTGTTTTTCGAGACAGGGTTTCTCTGTGTAGCTTTGCGCCTTTCCTGGAACTCACTTGGTAGCCCAGGCTGGCCTCGAACTCACAGAGATCCGCCTGGCTTTGCCTCCCAAGTGCTGGGATTAAAGGCGTGCGCCACCACCGACCGGCTGCCATTCCCTTCTTAAACGAGCCTTACTGCAAATTGGAGTCCTTGTAAAGTGGTGTCCCATAAGCAAATGGAACTTGAGTTTTAATAATTTTAATAACTTTCAAAGCCAATTTAAATGTATAAATGTAGAATTAAATTTATCGTGCCCAATAAAATAAAAGATTAACTAACTATGGTAGCTACTTTTGCTGCCAGGGTCTCCATTGTGCTAGCTGTAGAACCCAATTATGAAATAGCCATCCCTGAAATAGTAGCAGCAGTGGCCACCACCACTATAACAGCAACAACGGCAACAGCGATGTCAGTCTCTTCTGGAGCATGTGAGCATCATCTGTGTCTAACTGCCATGGTCCACTGGCATAGACGCAGCTCCAGGAACACGAACCACCAAGGCCCATTTTTCTTGATCCCAGCACTACTTAGGCTGGCAGGTCTGCAAAAGAATAACTGAGAACCATAAACAAAAACAAAAACAGCAAACAAGGAGCAGAACTAATGGTCTCATTAATGGCTACATTCATGCTCACAACTTTTAAGGTATCTTCAAAAAGGCTAGATGAATTTCAGGAGGCCAATAAATGTTTGCACAGAGCCATTCCTGAAAAGTAGGTACTACACCAGCTTGAAGAGGGTTGATGCCATTACTCGTATGGCTTTCACATTAGTTTGTTCTGCCTTTGATAAGGCTACTCAGTTGCATCAACATTATCATCTTAATGCTGGATCTCTTCGTCATCATACAGGCATAACCCAGGAATTACTAATGCAGTAATTATTGCTTCTGCCGATTCATGGGAAAAGGTTAAGGATGTAAAGAATCATTGCCTTCATGCTTTTGCTTACATGGGAGTGCCAAAATGCATAAAGACTGATAATGGTCCCACCTACAGCAGTACGGGATTTTCAAAATTCTGCCAAGACTTTTTTTATTGTTAATATAAGACTGGTATTCCTTATAATCCTCAAGGACAGGCTATAGTAGAACGCTGCCATCATACCTTAAAAACATATATTGCTAAAGTAAAAAGGGGAGAACTAGGGGCTCATCTCTCCTCTCCATATTCTATTCTTTCCCTTGTTTTATGTACTTTAAAAGTTTTTATCGGTGGACTCTACTGCAGTATCCGCTGCAGATAAGCACTGGAGGGTTCCTGTTGCAAATCATCCTCTGGTGCGATGGAAGGATCTTTCTACTGACTCTTGGAGGGGACCCCATCCGGTGTTGGTGTGGGCCCGGGGATCTGTTTGTGTCTTTCTGCAGGACAATGAAGTTCCTCTTTGGGTTCCTGAGCGCTGCATGCACCCTGTGGCTGCTGCTGAATCCCAACATGGCAGAGACCTATTGGGCCTTTGTAAAAAACTCTCCCCTTCTGATGCCAATGGGGATTGAGAGCCCAATACTGCCAGCCTTGGCAAACATTATTGTAAGCCTAGGAATTGTAGCCATATGGTTGGATTCTTCAGAAGGTAATGTATGGTAACTTTTTTCAAAAATGTTGAGAATGTGTCACCCAGACACCTTGGAGATTAAGGATAACTCTGAAGGTCAATGACCTTCATTTGTTAACACTAGCATGCCAGCTAAGCCTTTTCACATTTTTCAACCCTCTTCAAGCTGGTGTAGTACCTACTTTTCAGGAATGGCTCTGTGCAAACATTTATTGGCCTCCTGAAATTCATCTAGCCTTTTTGAAGATACCTTAAAAGTTATGAGCATGAATGTAGCCATTAATGAGACCATTAGTTCTGCTCCTTGTTTGCTGTTTTTGTTTTTGTTTTCTTTATGGTTCTTAGTTGTTCTTTTACAGACCTGCCAGCCTAAGTAGTGCTGGGATCAAGAAAAATGGGCCTTGGTGGTTCGTGTTCCTGGAGCTGCGTCTATGCCAGTGGACCATGGCAGTTAGACACAGATGATGCTCACATGCTCTAGAAGAGACTGACATCGCTGTTGCCGTTGTTGCTGTTATAGTGGTGGTGGTCACTGCTGCTACTATTTCAGGGATGGCTATTTCATAATTGGGTTCTACAGCTAGCACAGTGGAGACCCTGGCAGCAAAAGTAGCTACCATAGTTAGTTAACCTTTTATTTTATTGGGCACGATAAATTTAATTCTACATTTATACATTTAAATTGGCTTTGAAAGTTGTTAAAATTATTAAAACTCAAGTTCCATTTGCTTATGGGACACCACTTTACAAGGACTCCAATTTGCAGTAAGGCTCGTTTAAGAAGGGAATGGCTCAATTGCCTTTAGCCTCCTGGCTATGGGTGGGTTAGGACTTCTGTTGGTCTTTTCTGTGTCTCACAGATTGCGAGCCCAGCGCCACTTTGAGATCTTTGGCAGCAGTCACTCTACAGCTCACGTGGTTGAGTCTGTATGATAATGAGTATTCAGAGATGGGTAATTCTTGGGGGGCGGTCATCAACCTAAGACAGAGCACTTGTGTGGCCTGGGCAGGTATCTCTATGATGGGTAAGGTGACCTGCTGACATCCCATGCAACCTAAGTCAGAAGCTCATTTTTTAGTAAAAAGGGGGGACCTGTGGGCCCTGGCCCCCCACTGTGAGTGGCAGCCGCCTTGCTTGCCGACCTTGACCAGATGTCCTCCCTATTCAGATTCCCTGCCAGTTTCCTTCTCACCTAATGTTCAACCGGAGGTTCTTTGTTCCTGTATCCTGCATTTGGTGTAAACAGCTTAGATGCAAAAATGTAGTGAACTTCTGCCCTCCAGGGATCCGCCATTGTGCTCTAAGCCTGTATTTAAGGTTTCCTCCCTCTTTCAATAAACGGCATTCGGCTGGCATTCGGCATTCAGCCGTGGCGAATGACTCGCTGTCTCTTGTCCCTTAGTTTTTAATCCGCAGCCCCTCGCTCGGACATGGTGAACGGGTGACGGTAATGCGGGCATTACAGATACAGCCAAGGCCCATAAAGAAATAGATTTGGGGGTAGGTTAGAGGGAGAGGTGGAAATGATGTCAATACAGATTTTGTATATGTAGTTGTCAAGTTTAGATAGTTGGAGACAGCTGAGTCTCCTTGTAATACTGGAGTTTTTTGTGCCTTCTTAAGTATGTCTGAAAACTTACTTGGGGTTTTTGTTTGCTTTTTAAATAAGTAGAAGTCAGATTTTTCATATGAAGAAAATTGAGAATATGCTAATGAAGTAACAGGTCTCTTTAAGTTGTTACAGTTGTGGAATTGGGAGTTGGGCTCCTTATTTTTATTTTTTTTCTCACAGCAGATGTTAGAACCATTTAGTTAAAATCCTTGTGGGCTGAAGAAATGGCTCAGCAGTTAAGAGCACTGGCTGTTCTTCCAGAGGAGCCAGGTTCAATTCCCAGCACCCACATGGCTTACAATTGTCTGTAACTCAAGTTCCAGGGGATCTGACACTCTCAAACAGACAGACATGATGCAAAACACCAATGTACATAAAATAAATAAATCTTTGCCAGGCATGGTGGCTCACACCTTTAATCCTACCAGGTAATGCACCACCACGCCCTTAATCCAAGTACTCTGGAAGCAGATGTAGGCGGATCTCTGAGTTCTGGGACAGCCAGCACCAGAGAGAAACCATGTCTCAAAAAAAAAAAAAAAAAAAAAAAAAAAAGAAAAAAGAAAACAAAAAAAAAAAGAAAAAACCCAAACAAAAATAAAATAAAATCCTCTACTGGGAATTTTATTTTCTCATTTTTACTGAATATGACATATGCTGCTTGTTAATATGTGATTTGTTAATTTTTTATTATTCTGTAGTATTTCACAATGTGATAATATTTGTGCATTTATTTTCTTTTGACTGATACTGAATGCTTAACATACTTTCTATATTGAAGTCTACACAGATACCCATGGGGAGATCTGCAAGGTTCCATATTTTGAGCCAAAGGTCAGTGTGGTGATTTGAATGAGAATATCTCCCAAAAACTCAAATATTTGGTCGCTTGGTCCCCAGTTGGTAGTACTGTGGCAGAATTCTTGAGGTGCAGCCTTGTTGGAGGAAGTATGTCACTGGAGGTGGGCTTTGAGAATTTAAAGACTCAAGCCGTTTTCAGTTTGCTTTCTGCTTTCTTCTTGCTATTCAGGATGTGAGCTCTCAGCATCCTGTTCCAGTCACTATGGCTGCCTGCTGCCTCTGCTCTGCAATTTTGGACTCTAACCCTCTGGAACTGTAAGCTCAAATAAGCTCTTGTGTAGGTTGCTTTTGATTGTGGTGCTTTAGTACAGCAACAGGAAAGTAACTGGGAGAGCACCTAAGTCTTCCTATCTTAGTATAAAATCTTAATTTTAAATAATTTGTGAGAGATGTTTAATGTGGTGGTATTGTGTTCCCCAAAATATTGTGCACTCTAATAAACTTATCTTGGGTCAGAGAACAGAACAGCCACTAGATATAGAGGTCAGAAAATGTTGGCACACACGCCTTTAATCCTAGCATTCCAGAGGCAGAAATCCATCTGGATATCTGTGAGTTCAGGGCCACACTGGACATGGTGACTCACGCCTTTAATCCTAGGAAGTAATGGCAGAAAGCAGAAAAGTATATTAGGCGTGAAAACCAGGAACTAGCTGGTTAAGCTTTTAGGCTTTTGAGCAGCAGTTCAGCTGAGATCCATCTGGATGAGGACTCAGAAACTTCCAGTTTGAGGAAACAGGATCAGCTGAGGAATTGGCAAGGTGAGGTGGCTGTGGCTTGTTCTGCTTCTCTGATCTTCCAGCATTCACCCCAATACCTGGCTCTGGGTTTAATTTTATTAATAAGAACTTTTAAGATTCATGCAACAGATGTTTAATACATTGTATGTAATTTTTATAGTTTTATTTTAGTTTGGGGGAGACTAACCTGTGTGTTATTTGTTTATTTATCAAGACAATACAAGTGCTGTGTTAGCTTCTAGGGGTCTTGTTTGGGTTTGTTTTCTCTGTCAATTAAATAGTTAAAGGGCAGGAAGAGAATCTCAGTAGGTAGCAGCAGATGATAAGCTTTATTAAAGGTGAAGAACTCCGTGCACACACACACCCATACTCAGAGCAAAACAGAGAGGTTAGAGACTCACTGTTCTCCTGGAGGGCTGGGGCTTTAAGTGTTTGGTGGGCTGGACTGTGTCCTCTTCCCCTAAGTTAGACTTGGTCACTTTAGACAAAGAAGAGATGCTGGTGGGCCCACAGCTTGGGCTAAACACATCTGGTTGCAGCTTTGAATTTAGCTGTGCAGCCTGGGCCTGCCAGCCTGAAGAGACCCCTCTGGACCTTCGTGATCAGTGCAAGAGGGGGAAGAAGCTGCAAGTATGCCATCTTCACTTAACTGTCTACGGCCCCTTCTCTTGTCTGTCTGCCTGTCCGAAGCCTGTCTGACTTGTAGTTCCTCACTTGCTCTGTGCATAAGTAAGAGATAGGTTTGCTTATTATTAACAGTATGATTTTGTTCAGGTAGTTATGTACTCTAACAACAGTGAAATTATGATGATTGAAAATGGTTATTTTTTAAACACCTTTGAAAAAATATAGCATGCAAGCCAGATATTAGTGTATTACTCGTTCACTGAAAGGATTTCTTACTGAAATTAAAAGAAAAGATTAGATATATGAATAGATTTGTGCTATTTCTCATATATTAGTAGTTTCAGGAAACTAAAAAATGTTTATGCTGTTTAATAAAGAGATGTTGCTGTAGCAGCATAATACATTATGTGCCACAGTGGTCTTTCTGTGTTACTCATAAATGCTGACTTATACTCATTGAGACTAGCAGGCTTACACAAAACTAGATTTAGGATGTAACTTTTGTTCTCTCTCTCTTTTCTATAGCATTAATAAACACCTTTTAATACCATTATAAGATTTGGGGAAAATAGTCCTTGAATTTTTTTTACACCTGTTTTCTCTTTCAAATTTATTGATGTTTATGATTTGCTCATATACCGATTTAAAATACCCACTAAAATACTTTTAAAAGATTCTTATCTTCTTGTATATTAAGTTTACTTTGAAAAATTTCCCATATGTGCTAATTTTAAATTTTTTACTCCTCTTCTTTGAGGGCAGCAATGTATATTAAAGTTGTGGGGCAGTTTCTGCCCCACCCCTCAGTTACAGTCAACCAGCCTGCTGTGAGATTGTGATTTGGAGTTTACAGTCTAGTGTCCAGAGTTTAGATTCTGTTTGGTCTGGTGCATGGGAACCCATTGGTTTTTTTCTTCCTTTTGTTAAACTCTATTTTTTCTCCCGTTCACTTAGTTTATTACATGAACACCTTCAAACCCCATTACATCTGCACTGTATGTCACTTGGTAGGCATTTGTATTTACATATGGTCAAATAATTCTATATTTGGAAATTATTCCCATTGTGTGTTTTATTCCACAGAACCTATCAGAGTTAAAATGTGGTTTGGATGCAAAGGAAATAATTAATGTTTGGAAGCTAGAGAGTTGGTAAATTATTTATTCTGGCCCCGAGGAAGCTGAGAAGCTGACTGATGACTAATGTCACTTGTGGTAGTGCTGGTTGTCATTCTGATTATTTTACATGGTTTTGTGATACACTGTAGCACCTGCTAGCTATCTGTACACCCTCCTGATGCTGCCGCATCTTATTTAGCCGATTATCAAAGGCAGAGACAAATTTCAGGGAGGTTTATTTAGTTGGAAAGAAAACTACTCTTTTTAGGTCTGGGTTTGTTTGTTTGTTTTGCTTCTTCATCGTTTGGTAATGTGAAAGATTTTTTGTAGCCTGGTGGGGAATATAGAATATACATACTACTTCAGCCAGCAAAGAATGACTTTATCTTTGTGTTATATTGAATAGTTGAAGAATGGAGCTTCTTTATTGTTTTCAGACTAATTAAAAACCCCTTTAAAGGAGATGCTAAAGATCAGATCCTCTTCCTGCTAACACTAAATGGAAACCACTGCTGCTGCTTGACAAGACTGTCTCTCCTTTTGGCTTGATGACTGAGGTTGATAGCCAGTATTCTGAAAGTACATTTCTGCACTGGTTCTGATTCAGCTGCTGAGATTCTCTGAGAGGCAGAAAAAAAGTTGTCAGAAAGCATGACCTTCCCTGGTCTAGCTCTACTGGTCAGGTGACAGCCCTACTCTAAAACTCCTTTGAAAATAAATAATGGACAGCAGATCATGTGCATGCTTTGTGAGTAGAATTTGCTCTTCTGCTGCAGTCAGGGCTTACTTTTGTTCAGGTACAGAAATTGAGGTTTGTTTCTGCTTGTTACTGGTAATCTGCTTATAGAGACTTCTAACTTTAACATAAAAATAAGGGATAGTTGAAGATTGTAACGACTGTATACAGAGCAATAATTTTGGAAGTGGTACTGTATTCAATATGCTTTGACTTACTGACTTGCTTCTCTACATCCATCATTTATTAACCTTGTGTGCCAGCCCTCTGGGAACTACTACTAACTACTCCTGTGTGTAACAGCCTTTTAAAGAGGGGATGTGCCTTCTACTATTGAGAGCATTTGCATGGATTCATTCATTTTTATAACAACTCAGTATTGCCATCTATATTGTTACTCTCTGTTTTACAAAGGAGCCTAATTAAATGGTAGGGATTTTTGTTTTTGTTGTGTTTTTCCTGTCCTGTATCTGTAGAAAAAAGCGTATGTTATCTTAAAATCTTATTTTAAAATGTTTACAAATTGCAGTCTCAGTAGTTCAATAGTAACTACCATTTATGAAACATTTAATTTTTGGTGTGATACTGTATGCATTGTTTTATGTTGCTTTTTTTTCTTTAATCAAAACAAAACAAAACAGGGTCTTACTGTGTAGTCCTGGCTGGCTAGCCTGGAACTCACTTTGTAGACTAGGCTGGCCTTAAACTCACAGAGATCTGCTAGCCTCTGCCTCAGGAGTATTGAGATTAAATGCATACACCACTCTGCCTTTCTGTATTGTTTTACTTTTAAAACCTGAACAATAATGATTATCTTCTTTTTGTCATGATAAAGATTTGAAGCTTAAAGAGGCCAAATGAATGTTTTGGGATTATGCAGCTTGATAATGGGGAGCTGAGATTTGAATCAGTATCTGACTGACCATGCCCCATTTTAGGGTTCTAAACCCTAGTCCCAGTGGATTTGGTATGCAACAGGAAATGTATGTGAGAAAATGGGTACCTGGAAAGCTTTGTGGGAGGCAATTTAGAATTGCTAAGTCTAGTGATTTTTTTTTTTAAATTGGTGATTTTGTGTGACATGCCCAGCTTTTTAAATATTGTAATTTATTGAAGGTGAATTGTTTGCCCACTGTAGGTAGCATGTAGATGCTGATTTGAATCTCTGCATATTCTTACTCTTAAGTGGTATTTTCATTCTAATTGAAACATTTATTATTTTAATAATCCTGTACTTCATTATATACTTCAGAAAATATTTAATTGAACTTAGAATTTAGTATACTGCTAATTAAAATATAGTCCACAGCATGGATCATCATGAGGGAGATGAAGAAAAATTAATTTTTAAATTGAAATGTCTATCAAGTTATAATATGTCAAATGTAACATTAGTAGAATTTAACATAAAGATCAAAGTTTTAGTGGAGTGGGAGCTGATTGGAATAAAAGTCAGTGGTTTATGGTTTTAGTAATTTTTTGTTATTTAAAATTCATATACTCCTGGAGAGAATTTTAGTGTCATTTCATAAAGGCTTGATGTGAAGGGGAAAGACTAACCAGTTGTTAGTGAGTTCTTTACCAAATCCAGATGAAAGATCTGATCTAATAATCTTGTTTTTCTTTAATTTTCAAAATACAATTTTTAATGTGTTTTCAAATCCTATCTTATAATAAAATAATTTCCCTCAAATCTAGTTGTTTTTTTAAAAGTACTTAATATATTATGAAGTCTTGTGTCCTTTTGATCCTTTATATATTACTTAATATATAAATTAATTAAAATTACTGATATTTTTTCTGTTTTAAGTTAGTAGTTTTTAATTTCTTTAACAGGATTCAGTTGGTCAAAGTTTGGATTTAACAATTGAGGGGAAAAAAATCTTTCTACCTATCTTATAAGAACAGTACAGGGAGCTAGGATCATAGATTAGGAGGTAGAGCACATGTAAGAGGTGCCAGGCTAGTCTTGAGCACAACAAAAGAAAAGAACTAAGGGAATGTTGTGTGCTGATTATAGAAACATTGAGAAATAAAAACCCACTTACAGCCTTGAAACGACCAGCAAACTCCCATTTTCTTAAGATTTTTTTCTTTTTTGGCTTTATTGAATTTCATACTTTCCCCCGTATTAATAACCATAGTTTAGTGATTTCCTTTTAGAAGATAGTATTTGGTAGGCATGTCCTTTACAAAGTTTACCATCTAGTAACTGGGAGTTGGTTCCCTTTCCTTTAGTGAGTTTGTTTGTACTTGGCTATGTCTTACTCTGAACTGCACTGAAGGCAAGCACTATCTTGTGGTCACATCTGTTTTTGTAACATCTGTTTTGTGTTGTGTGAATAAATGAAAGTAGCTCTTAAATTCAGCATCTTCTGCATCTATCACTTGAAATCACTACATGAGAGCATATACATTAATGTCTCCCCCCTATGATTTATGGTCGATACAGCTATGCAGGGCTTTAATAGTTATATGATTATTCTAAGAAATCAGTGCAGTTTATATATAGGAAATTCTTCTGAGACCTAAAAATTGACTTGGTCTTCTACATCCTAATTAACAAAGGTTCACTTTGTTCAAATGTTTCAAGCAAATCTGATAAATAAGTGTCTATGTGCAATATTTAAATTTTAAAGCACTGAAAAAAGAAATGGTGTGTTAAAACATGTTTTATAATTAACTGGACCCTGGGTAATCTGATGTATAAAAATGTTAGAAATAGTGAAATCAGCATGTTATCAGTAGTAGATAAAAGGTAGTTTGGATGCTAGAATATGTGTATTCCTAGAAATTATTTTCTTCAATATTCTTTTTTAGTAAGCAACAAGTTTTATAACTTGGATCAAGTTGAGAAGACAGCAGTGGATCAAGTGCTAATAGTTGATAGATTGGATTAAGTATGTTTATGGACAAATGAAATGACATGCACAGGGCAAAGCTAGAAGTTTTGGCATTCATACTTAGGACAGGCACTACAAAATAAAATATCATGAGCAGTCATAGGAGAGAACAGAGCTTTTACATTCCTTAAATAATTTATACTTTGAAGAGGATTTAGGCATAAATGCTTTAATAACATGGCAATATAGAGAAAAATGAAATGGATCATACTTAGTTTTGTTTCTGGAAACACTTTGACTCTAAATTGGAAGGTGTCTTGGGACAAGCTTTATGGAAACTTATCAAGTTGGAAGAAGATTTCAGCTGGAATGTCTAAAGGGTCATTTAAAAAACCCTTCTCTATTAAAATAAAATGTGTCCAATCTTTAAAGAAAAGATCTTGGAGTTTGCAGATGATCCTAAAATTGGAGCTAAGGGAAATAATGAGGAACAATGCAATCAGATTCAAAAAGATTTGGATTGTTTAGGTGATTGGGCCAGCAGATGGCAAATGCAGTTCAGTGTAGACAAATGTAAAATAATTATCTTAGGAACAAAGAACCAATCATACAGCACACTGATCAGGAAAAAATTTGTGAGTTATTGTAGGAAAACCATTGAAACAGTTAACCCGGTGCACAGCTGCAGCAAAAAAAGGCAAGCAAGAAACCAAATTAGCAGATGGATAGAATATAAAGCAAGAGGCAATACTTACAGTGTATTAAGAAACTTGCTAGACCTCATCCAAATTAACTCAGTCTAGTATTGGTTGATAGAACTAGTATAGGAAAAGTAAATTTTTAACTAGAAAATTACCTAACCAAATCTGATAAATAAGTAAGGTTAGAGACGTGCTTTAGGAATTCACAGACTTTCATAGATAGGAGCAAGACATTGAATCAGGTTTTTCTACTACCCAAAGTAGACTATAGTATGGCTTCTACTGCCTAGGGCTTTTACCAACCCTCGTAGTGAGGAGTGAGTAAGAGCCTGGACATGAGACTTGGTTGCTGTTAATGAGTTACTACTTCTTGACCGGTAGCTCTTGATGCAGATTTCATTCTGATTTGTCATCCTTGGTTACTGTACAAATGTGCTTCTACAACCTTGTCTTGGTAGTTTTGAGCTGTCTTGTGTCTAACTATTTAGTCAATATGTTGCCTTTTGATTTAGGTTAACCAGAATACATATTTGTTGTTACAATTAAGAGCTTAGCTGGTTTAGTGGTAGGGCTCTGATATTTTAGCCTTGGTTGTTGCATTTTTTAAAAAAATGTTTTCATAACTGTAAGTTTTCCGATAAGAAGAAAACTGAAATACACCCTTCTTCTATGGAAAGAATTGTAAACTTTACCTTCATTCGTGCAGCTAAATAGTGTCACTGTTCAAATCCTTGGCTCAAATCCAGCATGTCTGTTAGAAGAGTATTTGTATTTCTTTATACATTTGTACTTACTTGTTTTTCACATTGTTTTGAGACAGAGTCTTGCTCTGTTCGTACAGGCAAGCTTCAAGCATATGGAAATCATCTCACCTCAGCCTCCATTATTGTTGGTGAATCTATCTGTCTAAATAAAAAAATAAAAATTTCAGAAACATTTCTGAATTAGCAATTGTTGCTTACAACTTAAATTTGGTGAGGTGATTTATATGCAGAAATTTGTCACATAAGCAACTTTATTTTTTTTCATTATCATGTCTTATCGGCTCATTTTAAGTATTCCTAGTACAGTCTACTGCTTGAAGTACGCTTACATGCAGAGTAAAATGAGAAAGAAGTGGTTGTACTAATTGTGTTACTCTGTAGATAAAAGGTAGTTTAGAATGGTAATAGTAGATAGATTTCTAGAAATTATCTTCTAACATCTGTTTTGTCAGTAAGGAACTGAAGTTTTGAGAGATCGGTGCTTAGACCAAAGTTACAAGGCAATAATAGTTCACTGAATACTAGTAATTGATACAGTAAATAAACATAAATATGTTTATGAACAAATGAAATGACATGTACAGAATATGCCTAGAAATTTTGGCATACATACTTAGGACAGTAATTACAAAATAAAATTACCAGGAATTCTTTGGGAAAAAATTAAAATAATTCAACTTTGAAATTTTATCACTCTTAAAAGTGAAATGCAATTCTTTCATCAGACTAATGTTCTTCAGTCGACCTTTAACCTGCCTGAGACATACACAGATCATGCCATCTATAGCAGGCTTTGCCATTGAGAGCAGTTGTTCCAAAATTAAAATGACACATAGTATTTGCTCTGTAGGGTAAATGATGGGCAGCTTTAGGATGAAAAGTTGTGTGACTGAATTGTTTGTAACATCTATTGGAATACAGGGTTATTATTTGATGAAGAGAATATTGATGAAGTTAAATGGTTGAAATTTTGGTTGTTATGTCTCAGTGGTAAAAATTTCACATAACTTCAAGGAAATGTCTTTAGTTTTATTTATAGTTGGTTACCAATTTCATATGACCATTTAATAAAGAAAATAAGTATATTTAGGTAATTAACTATTTTAAGTAGGTAGTATTAAGGATTGTTAAAGTTTCACATTCTAATCTTTAATTACTTGACTTTTATAAAAAGTGAATGATACTTAATTTTTTTCTCTACATGCAAATACTCACACCTACACAGTGGAGAGGGGAGAAGGTGGGAGAGAGAGAGAGAAGAAATATATGAATATGGGACATAGAGCTGAGGTACTAATAAATAATTACATGCTGAAGTTGATATGCCAGATTACTGAAGAATAACCTACATATCCATAAGGTAGGATGATGGACCAATTAATAGCAGAGTTAAATCTAATGATCTACTTCCATTGCCTTCCAGTTTATTTTCTTTTTCTTGGCTGTATATCCATTCCTTTGCAATAGTAGGAACCTCATGTAGCCGTTTTTATTGACATTTGCGGTGGAATTGCATGAGTGTTGGGAATGTCTTCACTACCTCCTGTGGGGGCTCCTGCTCCTGGCTGTTTTGTAATGTATAGAAGACAGAAATGAGGTCTCTGGCTAATGCCTGCTCTGAAAACCACTGGTAGATTCAGGGACTTGTTTCATTTTTCCTTTTCAGAAAATCTTTTTGGGTCATTTCAGTGGTTTAGAGGCTCGAGATAGCTTACCTCGGTAGTGAGAGTGTCCTACACCTATTTCTGCCGCTTTCCTTTTTGTCCATCTTCGATTTTTCTTCTTATTTTATTTCTTGATTAAAACTGAGAAAACCAAAATAAATAAATAAATAAATAAAACTGATAAATCCTCTTTGAAAAAAGTGGGTTTGTTAGCTTATTCTAAAAACATTACATTTTTTTTACTAGTAAAGGGGAATTAACTCTCATAAAAGGTTAATCTATATAAAAATGGAACATTAACATATTTTTATGTTTTTCATTTTGTAACGTTATGGGCAAGAAATGAAAATCCGTACTTTTAATGATCACATAACATTTTGTTGTTATATATACAGATTTGTGTGAACAGTTCTTGTTGGTTACTATTTCAGTCATTAGAATTTTTCACTAGTTGGGCATTGGTGCCACTCACCTTTAATCCCAGCACTCAGGAGGCAGAGGCAGGAGAATCTCTTGAATTCCAGGGTAGCCTGGTCTATAGAGAGAGTTCCAGGACAGCCAAGGTTATACAGATTAACTCTCTCTAAAAAAATAACATATATATACTTAATTTTTTTGTTTGTTTTTTGTTTTTTGTTTTTTGTTTTGTTTCAGGTAGGGTCTCACTGTGTAGCCCTGGCTGGCCTCAAACTTGTTATGTACACCAGTCCGGCCTCAAACTCACAGAGATCTGTGTATGTGTTCCTTATTTTCATAGGTACATTTTAGAAAATATAATTACTGGATGAAAGGGTAATTATAACTCTTCTGATAGTTTTTGCCAAAATTTAGAAGTTTGGTTTCCCAGCCCCCAATTAAGAGATACTTGGATTTTCCTATCAACAGCGATCCATAAAGGATTTATTGCCATTAATACTTAACATGAAAATTGTAATAATTTTATAGGAGAAATAAAGTACCTTCTTTTAAGGTTTATTATGTAATGCTGTTATCTCTGTATATTTTATCTTTTATGTCTTAATATTAGTTGCCTCAGGTATTTTTCTCATGTTTATTTGAGCACTAACTTATATTAAGAAAATCAACTTTTTGTCTCCTGACAGGCTACCAGTATTTTTTCTTTATTTTTATGTTGATTTTTTAAACTAATGAGGTGAGGAATATTGTTTTCTCTTTTGTTTTATTTTGGGGTGTTATTGCTACTCATTATGTACTCAAATGTGCATTCTATGTAAAAATTTACGTCTTTGGTGTTTTGACTGTTTAAAAAATACATGAAAAGTAAAATAATTCAGGACTTAAAAACATTAGTTTTGGTACATATTCCATTTTTTCCAGTGTATTTGATTTTTAGACTTTAATGTGCACCAAATCAACAATCCCAAATACATAAGAAGGAACTTCGAAACTGGTTTCAGTGTACTGTGACTTTTAGTCTTAGGCTGTTTGTAAAATGGTTTAGTATGATTCTGTTCAGTCATAAGAGCCATGATCACTAGCAAGAAATAAAATGTAAGGGCCTGTGATAGGGTCAGTTAGGAAAATTGCCTGCCACTGTACTTCATCACCTGAGGTCAACCCCAGGACCCACAGTGGAAGGCCCTCTGACCTTCACTCATGTGCTATAAGCCTTCATGCATACAAAAACATAAAATAGATATTTTTTTAAAAAGTAAAATTTAAATCTCAATCTAGTATTCATATTTGTATATACACATCTAGTACACATACTAATATTCATATGTCTTAATTAGGGTTTACTATTGCTGGGAAGAGACATCATGACCATGGCAAACCTTGTAAAGAAGACATTTACTCGAGAGTGGCTCACTTACAGTTTCAGAGGTTCAGTCCGTGATGGCAGGGAGCATGGCGACATGCAGGCAGGCACAGTCTTGAGAAATAGCCTAGTGACCTACATCTTGCAGGCAACAGGAAGTTGACTGACTGTCACACCCATTGAAGCTTAAAAAAAAACAACAAAACTCAGAGTCCACCCCCACAGTAACACACTTCCAATAGAAGGTATGGCCTAGATTAAAGGT
Organism: Peromyscus californicus insignis; assembly: GCF_007827085.1. Taxonomy (NCBI): domain Eukaryota; kingdom Metazoa; phylum Chordata; class Mammalia; order Rodentia; family Cricetidae; genus Peromyscus; species Peromyscus californicus. Next base: position 66,365,920 of record NW_026294491.1, on the reverse strand, counting down.
GTGCCCTCCAGACTCAAAATAATGGTATGTGTCATCCATTCTCCTTCAACTAGACCACACTCCCTAATAATGCTACTCCCTATGAGCTTATGGGGGCCAGATACATAAAAAAATACCACAACATATAAAGATGTAAATTGTATATCTCTTATCTGGACTGCTTGGGACCAGAAGTATTTTTACATTTCAGGTTTTGTGATCCCTGGAATAATTAATACGTATAATATATTTTAGTGGTGGAAATCAAGTTTAAACATGAGATTTAAACGTGATACACACCTTATGCATATAATATAAAAGTCATTTTGTTCAGTCATTTTAGTCACCTACATTTTAACTGTAACCTCTCACGTTAGGATAGATATGGAACTTCTTGGTGAAATATCAGGCCTCAAAATGTTTTTAGAGCATTTTGAATTTAAAACTTTGGGATTTTGTATAAACAGCCTATATATGTATACAAATACATGTATCAACAAACACTACACATATCTTACCATTTGAGTGACATGCCTTACTTATCATGGAATATTTAAAATCATTTAAATAATAGATATTAAAAGAAATGCTTTATACAATTCACTGAATTGCCTTTATTACCTTCCAAGGGAGTGTTACAGTTTAAGAAACATCAGTCTAGTGATCTTTAATTGAACATGGGGTGCTTCTGGGGCTGGCCAGACAACTCATGCAAATCTTTCCACTTTACATAATCTAAAGGCATTCAGACTCAACTGAACCGAAGCAGCTTGCTGGGCTTGTACACAGTGAAATTTAACTTTCCACATTGGGCCTGTGGACTGCTCTAGAAGGAAACCCTTACAAAACAAAACAGCAATAATAGAGACAAAAGCTCATGACTTTTTCAGATGGCTATAAAATGTTTTAAATGAGCAATTCATGTTCACTTCAGGTAATAGAACTTTAAAAAGTATTGCCCTAGCTGCTGGTCTTTGAGAAGTTTCCAGGGCACTTCCTTTTCTAAAAATCTTTTACTTTGTGATAATTTCTAGTCATTAACATGCCTTACTAAGTTTTTCAGATTTAAATAATGATGCCTGTGATTAAAAGAAAAAAAATATGAGATTATTCTGTACATCTGAGTTATTCTAGGTAAAGGTTACAAATGAACTTTATTCTCTTCATGATGCAAAGTCCCAGCAACTGTTTTTAAACAGAATATGCTGCTGAAAATCACACAGAGAAATTATGTATGGCTTTATATTTATTCCATTGAGAAAGTACAGTAACATTTGAATACTCACTGAATCTATGCATCTTAGTATGCATACATGAAATTATTTTTATGATGTTAATTTCTTGTTTTAGAGATAGGACTCTCCAAAGAGACTTTGTGATGTAGGCTCACCTTAGTGACTTGGGGTAATTGTTAATAGAACCACAGAGCCATTGGCTCCAGATGGAACTTTAATCTGGCTTCTGATTGAGCGAGTGCCTTTGCAGAGTCTCTAAGCATCTGTTTTGGAAACGTATATGACATTATTCAAGATTTGTACAAATTAACTTACCCTTGGGTTACAGTTCAATTTTTCTTTATTTAGAATTGTAAGTAGTTTTATATAATCAAGTAAAACTAGCCCAAATTCATTATTTGTTTATCTATTAAATGGCCATTTACATTTTTGTGGTTTAACTCATAGTAGATTTAAGAAAGCTAATATTAGACTTCTAAAGATTGTAATTTGTTTATAAAATATGAAGAGTCATTTCTTACTTTCAAATAGCTTTTACAGAAGTGCTTCCTAGCCTGTCAAGAGAGCTCAGGAGTAAATGCACTTAGATGGCCTGAGTTGGGTCCCCAGAACTCACTTGGTAGAGAGAACTGACTCATGCAAGTTTATCTTTTGACCAAATTGCAATAAGCATTTATAAACTGTGCATCCTTTTGGACTATTTTAAATCAATTTAAAATTGTGATTTCATATTTATGTAATAGAACTCTTCAGATAATCTGACTTATTCCAAAGTTAGGTTTATTTCTTTCCTACTATAAATTTCCCCTGTAGGGGAGCCTTTAGGACTTGGTCTTTAAACACTTTGTAGGTTAAGCTGTATAAATCTGAAGTAATGTCACATATATTTCCAGAACAGATGCAATAAGGTGCTGGCTTGACTCATCTCTCCTTCTGTTTTTAGGGTAGGTTTTTTTCATGTTTATAGTGTGGCTACCATCAGCAGCTAGAGCAACAAACATCTTTAGTTCCAGCAGAGAAACACAAACTCTTCTCTCACTGCAGATGACAGTCATTTGATGCTGCTTAGTTAAGTCTAAGTTTGTGAACCCGTTTCTGGCGGGAATGATAACGTTGCAACATGTGATGGTTCAGAGCCAGTCTTGGAGCCTGGAGTGTTTGGAGGGGTTCAGCTGAGTGATGGAAGGATGGATGTGGAAACAGATGATAGTTTTGCCCAGAGAATGACCTACAGTAACTGTGTCTTTGTTTTTGAATGAGTCAGTTTATTAAGGATATATCAAGCAGGAGGAAAAGAGCAAATTACAAGTAGTAGATAGCAAAAATCATCAAAATGATGGCTTAGAACATTCAGGAAAAACAACTGGGGAAGTCTTGTGAAGGCAGCCAGCTGGAGTTGCCAGTTGAAAGTCCCAGGCAACACAAAGCATGCCCTGGGTGAGGCTTCTAAGCAAAAGAACAAATAGCAAGCAGCAGTTAGGCAGCAAGACACCATGAAATCAGGCACTTACAACATCTAGCAGAAATCGATTGCTGAAACAGTTGAGCTGAAGTTCTCAGTTGAGAGTTCTTGCAGAAAGATTTCTCTACATGGATGAGCTTCTGGCTTCTCAGAATTCCTACTACAGGGACCCAACTTTCCCTTGTGATTTAATAGTTTTGAAGAGCTGCCTTATTCTTGGCTGGAAATCTTTTGTCTTTTACTTTTCTTCATTGGCAAATACTTTCGTTTTGGTTTTTCCTGTGTCTTTAATAGTCTTGTTGCCCTGTTTATCCTAAAGCTTCATTCAATGAGATTTCTTGTTATGGATGTCTGGGCTGATTATTAATATTTCTTCTAAAATTCATTCTTGGATTAGATTTAATCTATTTTAATTAATTTATTAATTTATCTTTTGAGACTTGGTATTACTAAAAGTTCAAAGCTTAGACTGTCTTTGAACTCACAGTCCCATCCCTTATGCCTCAGCCTCCTGAAATGGTGAACTGAAAGGTATGCACCAACTAACTTACTCTGTAGTAGATTTTTGAACTCTGAGGATGCAGTGGAGTTAGAATCTTCATATATTGTGCATGTAGAAAGTAGGAAATCAAATATCCTAAATGTTTTTGCATAAATTATTCATGTTTTGTAAAACAGTAAACTGGGGTTCCAGAAAGGCTTTAAGGATAGTCAGATAGTTGTTGTGAGTTTAAAATCTACACAGAGACAGAGTCTCTAAAGAAAGTAATTACAGAGCTTGGGAATCTTGGCCATTTATCTGCTTGACTGTATTAATGTAGCTACAGGAAGATTATGCACAGTGAAGGTGTGGAGTATTTGTGTCCTCATTATTTGGGAAAGGTTCAGTGTTTGAAGATGGTATTTCTCACCAAAGTTTTACTGGAAAGTTGTTCATATTCTGGTTCTGTCTGTCTAAGTAGAGCTATTAGTAGAGTTGCAAGTAGGTGGTAATACAGATTTCCTTTTTTCTTCCTGTCTGTCTTTATTTCTGCAGGTGGAATAAATAATTGAGATATATAAGAATAAAAGATTCAAAATCTTGCTATGTTATCTGATAGTTGTATGTCCTTGGACCAGTTTCTGTCTAAATTCAATTTCTAGTAAGTGTTACTGAGGGCTAGAATCCTTAAGGTAATGATTAACTTGTCATGATACTTTAGAAAGTTAGTCTTGTCATTCCGTGAGAAGTACGTATCTCCTTTCTATGGCACTATAGGCTGAGGTGCATGAAAGTATATTTTTATAGTATATATTTGAATGTTTGGTGGTGACTAAAATGTTTAATACTTTTCTCTTGGAAAATATATGCAAATATACAAAATGCATTCAATACAGAAAATGGGTGTACTCTTTCTTTGTTTTTAAGTGAGCTATTTTACATACATTGGAATGTATTCCTTGGGAGTGGGTTTTGGATCATCTTTATTTCTGTATTACTTTGAATTGTTCTTACAGGGGCTGTCTAAAGTTACTTTAGGTTTTAAAGATGTGTGTGTAAACAGGATAACAAGTGGGAACCAGATGGCAATCCGAGACATGGCTTTGTTTTAGGATTATATTGAGATTTCAGCTTTAAGTCCATTGATCATGATTAACCCCACCTTTGTTCTTTCTTTCTGGTTACAATAGAAGTTTTTGTTTCTTAATGCTCTAGTTTACATTGATACTTTCATCTTGAAGCAAACAAAATAGAATGCTGTCTTTAGAGGTAATTAGTTGAAAATGTTTTAGAAACATAGGTATCTGAAACATCCTGTTCTGTTAAGCCAGGTGGGGTAAGACTTTGTTACTGAGCTTGAGTCTGGTCCCAAAGTTCATCTCATGTTTGTGGTGGGGTATAAAGCTATACAACCAGGCTACAGAGCTTGGGTTCAAGCCAGTAGTTTTTAGGAGTAGGGTTGGGTTGCAAGTGATGTTGTAGCAAAATACATTGTCTGTAGTGCTGAGAATCCGAATCCTGTCCTGAGGGAATGCTGTTGGGAGAATACAGGAGCATGAATGGCTCATTTGATGCCTAAAAGCTGTGTTCGTTTCCTAGGAGTGCACTAGTGAAACACCAGACTGTGGGGCTCCCAAACAGAACTTTGTTCTTGTGTGACTCTGGGTACAGAAGTCCAACATCAAGGTGGTAGTGATGCCTTATCTTCTGAGAGAGTACGTTGGTTAAACCTTGAATTTCTAATTTAAATAGATCAATATTTTATTAGACTTAATTAATAATTTGATGACATATCAAGCTTAATATTAAAGCAACATATTTATTTATAGTATTTGCCAGTGGGTTAATTATAATTATGAAAATTGGAAAGTTTATCAATTCATTTTGGTTTCAATTTGAAGATGTATTCTTTTACCCAGCATATTTATTTTTAAGAAAATAAATTTGAGTAGAATAGTACATCCTTTATACTGGTGTACTATAGAGAGTGTTGTGTTGAGACACAAAATGATTTCTGTTAATAATGTATGAAATCCCTTTTTAATCTTTTTATGATAATGCAGCTATAGAGAAGAGTTGCGGATTTAAAATAAAATAAAATTTATCAAGAAGATATTTTAGTGTTATTCTATAATTATTCTATTAAACTTGCTTTCTCCATTTTAGTATTAAAGCTAAATTGTTGAAGCTATCTATAGGAATTGTACTAGCATTTCCTTTTAGCTTTTTCTTTGACTTTGCTTATCTTAAATTGAGAACTTTCATTGAAAATGTCCATATGAGTTTAAATTTTACTCAGCCTGAGTTCTAAATTAATTATCCAGGCCAAACCAAAGAAACTGTCACTGTAGTTCAAATGAATGAATGTGTTTAAGCAGTTGAAAATGCTGTGAGTTAATTCCTGCCCTTAGAATAGCCTTCACTTAATTTATTTCAACATTTTCCTAACGTATGTTTAGGAAGGTAACTAAGATGGGTTGCTAGGCATTGTTTGTTCCTCTTTTATATCTTCTTTCCTTTATACCTTTTATTTTTAACAACTTCAGAGTTGCTGAAATAATGCTTTTTATTTAGTTTCCACTGAATTTACTTTAATATAGTTTTATATGGCTAATATGCTATAATTGTATTAATTAAATTACAGATCTCACTTCTGCTTCACCAGGATCTCCTAATAGTTCCCTTGTCTGTTTTAAGAGCTTTAGAAACTTTTGAAAAATATTAATTGGTTATTTTACAAATATATTTCAGTTTGGGCTTGTCTCATGTTTTCTCATGATCAGATTGAAGTTAGACATAATTAGAGAAACTACAGAGTTGATCTCTGTGTGCCCAGAACATCTGGTCACAGATACATAATGCTTATAGCTGGAAATAGCTTTATTTTTATTTATTAATTGTTCATTCAGGTGATATGCACACTTACAAACTTTGTAGTTCAGTGGTATTTGGTATATTTGCAGTATTGTGCACCTATCAAATCTGTTTAGTTCCAACACATTTTGATTATCCCCAAAGAAGACCTGTACCATTAGTTACTTAATACCCTTCCCCTGATCTGTGTTCTATGTGTATTCATTTACATACTGTGAACATTTCAAATCAGTGTAATCACACAGTAGATGACTGTGCTGGCTAGTTTTGGGTCAGCTTGACACAAGCTAGAGTCATTTGTGAAGAGGAACCCTCATTGGAGAAGATATCCCCACCAGATCTGTCTGTGGGCAAGCCTGTGGTGCGTTTTATTGGTGCTTGATGTGGGGAAGCCAGCTGACTGTGTGTGGTGTTGCCACCCTTGGGCTTGCAGTCCTGGATGGTACAAGAGCACAGGCCAAGTGAGCTGTGAGGAGCAAGCCAGTAGGCAGCCGTCTTCCTGGGCCTCCGCTTCAGTTTCTGCCTCCAGGTTTCTGCACTGGGAGTTCCTGCTCCTACTTCCTCTGCAGTGGATTGTTAACTGGAAGTGTAAGCTGAAGTAAACACAAGTTGCTTTTAGTCTTGGTGTTTTTTCCCACAGCAATAGGAACCCTACCCTAAGCCCTTTGTGTGTGGTAATTCTAACAAATACTGTCCTGGGGTGCTCTAATTCTTGGGGCTTTCTTTTGAATGAAAAAGGCTAATTTTCCTATAGAATAATCAGAGTACCACAAAAATCAGGGTAAAAATATCCCTTCTACATTTTAAATGTCACCACATTTTAAATCTTTAAATTACCATATGTTTTAAATCTTGAAATATTTGTCATTTTTGATTAACCTATTTTTTTTTTCCTGGCCTTGATTGTTGAAAAACTACCTTTTTTTTTTTCATTTAGAATTGTAACAGGATAGAGTACTGCAGACCATCAATTTGTTGTGAGGTGTGTGTGTGTGTGTGTGTGTGTGTGTGTGTGTGTGTGTGTGTGATCACTTGATGGTGTACTGATTGGTCTTTAATTTTCTGACATACAACAACTTTACTAGTTTTAAGAAAATATCTATAATAAATACTGAAGAAAAATTGAAGAAAACTTTTCATATTTGGAAGTTTTTGTTGGTTACATACTTGAGATTCTTGACAAAAATTTTAAAACTTTAATGATTTATTCTCACATAACATATTAAAAAAACCATGTTGATTTAAAAAATGCTTTATACTTTTCCATCTGGTAGACAGAAAAAGACAAAATTTTACTACAAACATTTACTAAGATGGCAAATGAGAATAGGAAGTCCTATGTGTAAGAATAAGCCATATTTATAAAAGGTGTTTTTAAAAATACAATTCCTTAATTTTGAGAGAATAGAAAATTTGTTTCTAGGCCTTGAGTATGTTCTTTCCAAACCAGAGGTTCTCTGTTGTTTTAAAAGCACATCTTTGCTGGGCATGGTGGTACATACCTTTAATCCTAGTACTTGGAGGCAGAGGGGGATCCCTGTGAGTTTGAGGCCAGCCTGGTCTACAAAGTGATTTCAGGGACAGTCAGTGTGGTTACAGAGAAAGCCTATCTCCCGGGGGTGGGGGGGGAGCAACAAAAGCAAATAAAATCTTGGTCCTTTGTCATGTTATTTCTAAAAGACACTTAATAAAAGAGTGAATCCTTGTGGACTCAGGAAATCCTCCCTTCCTCAAGTGATGAGGGGTTCTCAAAGGCCCCCTCACTCTCCTTGGTTTGTTCTCTTTTGAAATTTTCACACATTTTCAGGGTCCATGACACCTCTGACATTGGTCAGAGTTTCCATTCCTGGTTTCACATGCTTAGGCTTTAGGTTTGAAAGGAATAAAGCTGCTAGTCCCTTTCTGACGTTAACATTGAGGACCTAATAATGACACAGGTGCTCTTGTACCTAATGGTCTGTACAGGAATGGGAATTTTTATAGACAAGGAACAAATTAATGTGTAGCTGGAGTTTTCTCCAGTCCTGCCTGGCCCAGAGTCAGGACAAATCTCTCTCACCTGCCAGTCCCACAGCTGCTCTGCCAGTCCCACAGCTGCTCAGACCCAACCAAGTAAACACACAGAGACTTATATTGCTTGCAAACTGTATGGCCGCAGCAGGCTTCTTGTTATCTAGTTCTTCCATCTTAAATTAACCGATATCTATTAGTCTATAAGTTGCCATGCTGCTTGTGGCTTACCAGTACCTTACGTGTTGGTACTCATGGCGGCCACTGGCAGAGTCTCTCTGCCTCCGCCTTCCACTTCCCAGAATTCTCCTCTCTCCTTGTCCTGCCTATACTTCCTGCCTGGCTACTGGCCAATCTGTGTTTTATTTATTAACCAATCAGAGCAACACATTTAACATACAGAACATTCTACAGCATTAATGTACAGTGCTAAACATCAGCTTGTTTATGTTAGTAATTTTGAAAAATTAAACATTGCCATGAGGACGTAGATTGAAACTCTGTACACACACACACACACACACACACACACACACACACACACACACACACGCCAGAAGCTGATGTCAGACATCTTCTTCATTGCTCTCCACCTTTTGGAGACAGCTCACTAAACCTGGAGTTCATCAATTGTCTAGACTTACTGGCCAGCAAGTCCCTGAGATTCTTCTGCCTCCTTCTCCCCAGCACTGGATTGTAGGCCTTTTATGTGGGTGATGGGTACCTGAACTCAGATCTAAACACTTACATAGCTAGCACATAATCCATTAAGCCATCTCTCAGGCCCCAAACCAGTTTTGATAATGTAGTTTATCTTAAATGCTTTTGGAGGAACCATGATTAGCAGCACATTATCTCTTTCACTTCTAATTCCATTTCTAATACATAGACTATGAAAGTTCATTATACTTTCTGTCACTTTCTGACAATTCAGTTATTCTCCTCCGTGTTTCCTGCTAAGGTGATTCTATAGTTGATAGTCTAATGGTCTTCATTGACTTTTGCTTCAGAATTTGTGCTTCAGACTTGTGCTTTGGTAACTGGTTAACAGTGAGCTTGGTAGACAGAACTTAACATGTATATATTCCGAGCTACTCATTGATAACAAAGCCATATCCCTGTAAGTAGTCCATTTTTTTCTGTTCCTGAAAATGCATTGTGCTTCTTTTCTCTACCAGTATAAGTGTTTGAAGTTTTAAGTGCTTTATTTCTAAATTAAAATGCTATATATTAGACAACATTTAGACTTCTTTTGAGTCAGCTGAATGGTAGTGCACATGTTTTACTTTTATGAATAGCAATTGCACAAGAACATTGAAGTTTGAAGAAGTAATATAGTTTATTTTCTGTTTTTCCTTTATAAGGAAAATTTAATGCAGTGATATTGGTAATAGTAATATTGTCATTTAAAAATTGTTAAGCATTGAATTGAGTACTGTAGATTAATCAAATGGAGTTTTCTCATGTAAAGATATTATACCTGAATGTTTCCTCAGTCCAAAGCTGGGCTTGGGTTATATAGTGGATTTTTTTTTTTAGAGGATGTGATAATCATAGCTACTGTAGTTGTTACTGTTTTTAACACATATAACTTTAGAATTGTATCAGTAAATAGCAGGCACTAAAGATGATTCCTCTAAAAGAGGAATAAAATTCCTTAAAACCAGGTGTGGGCATGGAGACACTTAGAAATACAAAGCTACTGCATGGAAGCCGAGCCTTGGATGAATGATACTAAATTCAAAGTCACCTGCCTCCACCCCCTTCCCACCCTAGGGAAATCTTAGGGTTTGTTACTTTCTCTTGTTCTTATGAATTTGTAGGAGAAAGGCTTTAAAAATCTTATCTACCCATATAACTTATCACTTTGTATTCTAAGAAACTATTATATTTCACCTGGACTTTGTAGGGTTGTTTTAGCTGATCACCAGTTGTACTATATTCCTCCCATAAGTTTGTTCTGTACCTAAGGTCAAAGTGATTCTTTTTAGTGAACAGCATATCAGGCTATTCATAAATTCCACTGCTGTTCTCTTTTGACTCCTTGTATCCTAAAAGCATTTGTGACTTTAGGATGGTAGGTTATTGATTCCTTTCAGACCTCAACTGCAGTTGTCTCCTCTTTCCCTTTAAAGTGTAGACACCTCACTGCTAGTCTTTCAGGACTGCTAGTCTCTGCCTTTTTGCATTTGGTCTTCCTTGTAATTGGTAACCCTTTCCTAGGGTATCCATAGTATAGTGTTCGGTATCCGTATTTTTCCTCCCTTCCTTGCTTTCAGGTCTCTGTCAGTGACACTTAGAGAAGTTTTCTTTGAGTGCCGTATATAAAAGTTGCCAATGCAACAGTGTTAAGAAGTGGGACCTTGTTTATTTCTTTTCTTTTCTTTTTTTTTTTTTTTTCCAGAGCTGAGGACTGAACCCAGGGCCTTGCGCTTGCTAGGCAAGCGCTCTACCACTGAGCTAAATCCCCAACCCCAGATGTTTATTTCTATAGAACTTAGGTTTTAATACTTCTTATCTCTTATAAATGTTACAGAAGGCAGATCTTAATATTTATAAAGTATGCAAGAGGTACTTTTAAAATCAGTATCTCTGTGTTTCTGTATCTGAAAAAAAAAAAAAAAAAAAAAAAAAAGAAGTGGGACCTTTAAGAAATGACTAGTTGACAAGAGAGTAGTGTTACTGTTGTGAGAAGGGGCTCTGAGAAAAGGCCAAGTTTGACCTCTTCCCTCTCTCCAGCTTTCTCTTACATCATGCGTCTGGCCCTTCCTTCCTCCTTTCACTCTTCTTCATTTCCTCTGCAAGAGACTGAGGCCGAAAGAAGGGAGTAACCACTGGTTGGTGCCATGGTCTTAAGATTTTCCAACCTCTAAGAACCATGAACCAGTGGGACTTCTATTGCTCATGAATTGCCTACTTGATAGTTTGTTAAAGCAACAAAAGTTGGACTAAGGCTGCTGTAACAAAGCCCCCAAACTAGGAGACTGCACACAAAATTCTCATTTAGAGGCTGCAAGTTCAAAGTACTAGCTGAAGGCTGATTTGTGGCAGAATCCTTTTGCTTGCCTTTTCTAGCTTTTGTTATTTGTGGTTAATTAATTCTTGATGCTCTTGACTTGTGAATGATATATCATCATATGGCCATCTTGTTTTTGTTTCTCTGCCCACAATTTTCCTTCTTAGTGTCTGTCTGTGTCTAAATTTCTCCCTTTTAAAAGGCATCATTCATGGTGGATTAGGACCCACCCTGATGACCTCATTTTCACTTGATTACTGCTGTAAAACTAATTTCTAAATAAGATAACATTCAGTGAGATGGGGTTAGTCTTTTAGCATATCCTCCATTGAGGGATGGCAACATTTTAACACAAAGTTAATAAGATCTGATGGCTTGAATCAGTAAGGACATCAGGAAGATAGGGGAATGAGCAAAGGTAAATCTTGAGCTTCAGGCTTAGCAGACTGTGATGGTCCGAGTTAGGCGTGATAGGAGTGGAGTGGAATGGGAAAGGCAAATTTGAGACTAATGAAGATATTTGGAATTGTATTGATAGTCAGGATCCTAATCTGCTCAGAATTTAGTTGAGAGATCTGCCTATAGATAACATCTCTAGATTTTGAAGGAGAGAAACCTAAAAGGACAGTTTAAATGAGAATGTTTGTGGATAGATGCCGCTATCCATTTTTAGAAAATAAAATGTTTTAAAAGATCTGTCCCTTTTACTCTAAGTGTCAATTCTAGTAGCACATCTAGATAGTAGATTTGGTTGCCGAAGTGGTGGTTGCATGAACAGAAGTAAAGTTACCAGTCCCTGACAGCTGCGAGTCAGCCTCTGGGCATCTTGCTAAATTTTCGAATATAATTATACAGTAGACTTCCTTTAGCAAATTCTGTGTTCCCAGCTATAATTATAACTGCTTTTCTTGCCTGTAGCCTGTTCTTTGTCTTACTACTCTCCTTCCTATCTCCCCCTGCTGGTTAGAATTATTCTCTGGTCATTGGGAGCTGAGAAATTAGGAACCTATTCGCTGTGACTTTCTTTCTTAAACAGAAATCTACCATTGTATATCAATTTTTTTCTTTCCACTCTACAGTGCATTCAAGTAATATAAAACAGTGTGTTGAAGCACAGAGTAAGCAGTGTTATATTTTAAAGTTTTATTTTTATACAATTATACAGATATCAGTCACTTACAAACTTGATATACAAATATATAAATGCCAGAAAATAACCACCTCAACTTAACCTTAAGGTCTAAGGTTAATTCATTAGCTAAGATTCTTAAAATAGTACACATGACTATGATTTAAACCAGAAGTTCATTATTTCAAATATAAATTAAGATTTGTAACAAAAAATTGAGTCATCATAAATTCTACAGTATTGTAATTATGATACAGCTTGTAGGACTTACCATGAAAGTGATTTATAAGATCAGGAATACCAGTGGACTCTCATTTTCTGTTAATTTTTATCAACCTAAGTATCTACGATGAAAATGAATCACTTGGAGAAAATGACTTCATATCCTTTACAAAAACATTATAACATTGGGATGCTAAGCTTCAAGAATATATTTCCTTGATATTTAGATATATTCTAAGACCTTTTAATGTTTTTCTTAACAAATAATTAAAATGTATACATTCTGAAAATTGAAATTTAGCCTACAATGGGAATCATCCAGAAGAAACTATAAACTTGTGTTAATAGTATATTGAATATGTATTGTTTACCACTCACTAACATATATTTTGAAGAGATTTTGTTATGTTCCAAACTTGGTACTAGGTGCTAGTTTACTGGGGGTTTCATTTGAAAAGCGTGGTTAGATGACAAGGTTTTGCTTGAGGTTTAAAATATACTTGGAAATAAACCAGATTGCCTATTAAAATAATTCTGTAGCCTTAAACATTAATAAATAGGGCTTTTCTGACATGATTGGTTGACATTCTTTGTCCTTAATATAAGGCAGTTTATTTAGTGAACTAATCCAAAATAAAGTTTTGATAAACAAGGCATTTCTTGAAACTCTACTAACCTGAAGTCTTTCAGCATTAGACTGACAAACGTTCTTATTGTGAAAGAGTAACTGAATAATTTAAGGTTAGATTACATGTTTTCAGGTCCTCATCCTGTCAGTATAATATTCTTGAGAAGCAAAAGCTCTGGAATTCACCATCCTCCATGATTTTCCCTTACTCTTGCCAGCATAATTTTCTGTTCTTGTGACAGGGCTTTGGATTGAGGAATGGGATTAGATTTGCAGCAACAAAAATACTTGCTGTTCCTCTTTTGGTTCTGGAAAAAGCTTACACCCTAGCCTTATGTGCTATGATACTAGCTACTGTTGCTCAAGACTCTTTATTTGGAAAACCTTAAATATGCATCATGATGCATTACTTGCAACAAACTATTTGGCTAGTTATATATAAAATGAAACACTACAGCTGCTTATAGATCCTTCACAAAGGAACTGCTAGATTCTGATTCAGGAAGCTAAGTCATTATAGCCAAAGATAACACACTGTTTTAAGAATTTTCTTGGCCCTTGTTACTTGATAGTTTTAAAACTAATTTTTCTCAATTATGATTATTAATTGTAAAGTAATTCAAGAAATAAAAGCACTATAAGCCAACCACCACAGTAGTAATTATTTCAGGTAAAATTCTTCAGATGATTCTGATAAAAAGGGGTGGCGGTGAAAGGCTTAAGTAGAAAAAAATATTTGCTTATTCCAAAGGTATATTCCCAAGCTGTCCACTTTTTATAAGGAAAAGCGGTAGCTTTATAGAGAAGCGCTAGACTTTGTGGACAGAACAAATGGTCAACGATAGCTCGGTCCGTAATATGACTATGATTGAATACACTGAAGAGAGAACAGCAGCACTTTTGTCGATTTCTTCTGCAGGGATCTTTCCTGTCTGATGAGCCCCATTTCTAGAATACAGTGGTCACCTTGAGGTAACTGGCTTCTGGGTAAATGAGAAAATGACACTGAAGTAGTATTGTGTGGGCCTGAGGGTAGAGCTCAGTGGTAGATGACTTATATAGTATGTACAAAGCCATGAAATCAATCACCCCCCAACCCCGAGCATAGAGAGTGTTATGAATTGAAGTAGTGGAAAAATAGAATAAAATATTTAAATATTAAAACATGATTATCCAAATTGATAAGAGTTTTACAAGATCTTCATATTATATCCCAATATCTATATACATTAGGTAACTCAGGTCTTTCTCAATAATTCATAATACTTCATTTTAAAGCAATTAAGAACTGTGATACTGTATAATATTATTTGCAAAGAACAGATTTTGGGCTATTTCAAATCATGTCTTTTTCTGTAAAGAAAAAAGTCATTAGTCTGCATTTATAATCAGGACTAGCTTCCTATAAAATAATTTATTTTAACTTTTTATTTATAGATTTTGAAATTTACAATTCTAAATACTGCAATAGTAAGTCATTTGCAGGAAGCAAAAAGCACAATAAACACAAAGTCAGAGCTACAAATAAAACATTGGAACTGTGAAAGGAAAGATGCTCAGGAAGCAGATGCCAATGATGTTCCATAGATGGCCTTACTACACCGAGAGAAGGGTAAAGTCAGTGTGTAAGGAAGAGGAAGAGCAGAAAAGTAGGTAGCAAATACCAAGCAAGCACTTACTGTGTAGTAGGCAGATTGGAGCATTTAATCCTTCTGACTGACTAATAAATGAGAAGCTCATTTTTAGGTGAAGTAGCTGAGGCTCAGTGGGCTTCTAGAGCTCATGCCCTTAACTTCTGTCTTAGTTAGGGTTTCTGTTCCTGTGAGGAGACACCATGACCATGGCAACTCTTACAAAGGAAAAACGTTTAGTTGGGGTGGCTTACAGTTCTGAGGTTTAGTCCATTATAGTCATTATGCAGTGTGGTGGCATGCAGGCAGACAAAGTGCTGGAGAAGTAGCCAAGTGTCCTACATCTTGACTTGCAAGAAACAGGGAGTGGTATCTTGAGCATAGATGAGACCACAAAGCCCACCTCCACAGTGACATACTTCCTCTAATAAGACCAAACTTGTTCCAACAAGGTCACACCTTCTAACAGTGCCACTCCCTTTGGGGCCATTTTCTTTCACACCACCACAACTACTATTCACACTGATTCCATGAAACTTACATGCTCCACCTATTGATACAACACAAGTGGCTTCTATATTTTTGGTGCATGTTCCTTAGGATTTTAAAGACAATGAAGTCCTGAAAACTTAATGAAGCAGCTTAACACTACTTCAGCAGTAAGTACAGTGTCTTCCTAGATGGAAAAATACAAGCATTAGTTACCTGTGTAAAGGCTTATTCCATATAATAATTTCACTTACATACATGCTACTTTTCCTAATTGTCAAGGAAAGTAAATAGATGAAAAGTTAAGGTAAAGTGTAAGTGTGGAATTTTGTTCTCTTAAAAACTAATTTCTGTATGTGTGCATGCATGTGTATGTGTGTGTACGTGTGTGTGTGTGTGTGTGTGTGTGTGTGTAAACAACGGACCTTGCCATTTCTGCTAGACTGGCTGTTCAGTAAGCTCTAGGGTCTCCCTATCTCCCCTCCCTCCAGTACTGGGGTTACAGATAGTTAGTGCATGTCACCTGGTCTGGCTTCTATGTGGGTGCTAGGAATACAAAATCGGGCCGTTACACTTGCAGAACAAGCACATTGCCAAATGAACCATCTCCCCAACATTGATTCTTAAGGCAGAGATTGATTTTGAATTTTTGTAAATTCCTAGCTGAATATCCCGGCTAATTGTAGCATTCAGTTTTTTGGTTTTTTTTTTTTTTCCCCCTCTTTCTGGAGCTGAGGACCGAACCCAGGGCCTTGCTCTTGCTAGGCAAGCGCTCTACCACCGAGCTAAATCCCCAACCCCAGCATTCGGTTTCTTTAACAGAGTTTTCCATGATAGTTTAATGGAATTAACATTATTTAGGTATAGAAATAATGCAACTCCATAGTTTGGTCGTCTATAAAATATGTGATCTCCAAAGTGTTTTCTTTTTAGTTGACAAATGGACATTAGATTGTTACTTTAAGGATATGCTTGTGGGTTTTTTTTTTTTTTGGTTGTTGTTGTTTGTTTGTTTGATCCTTTTTTCACTTTTTTGATTGGCAGAATCAAATGAACAATAATCTTTGAAAATAGCCTCTAGTATTTTTCTTCTGTAGAAACAATAAAATAGGTGTAATTTCTTTTATTCTTAAATATTATCTCCTCCCCCCTCTTCTTTTAAAATTCTCCCATCATATAGTATTGTTCTTTGAAGTCCTGAGACCTAATGCCTAAATTGTTATAGTTCCACTTTTAAGAGGAAACTGATAATTTGCCTGCGAGGTTTAGGCTAGATTTGAGATGCCCTGTTGTAATTTAAAAATTTCACTTGGAGCAGTTTTTATTGGGTACCTTAAAACCAAGGAGGTCAGGATATACCTATTTGTGAAAATGGTAGAGTTTGGTGTTTATTGTCATAGTAAACTCAAGCAGCATAACGTGTTATTTTTCTCTATAGCTAGTCAATGTTGCCTTGCTGTTGTTAAGATTGATAAAGTGGGTCTTCTAACTGCTTTCAGTAGATGTAGAATAGGCTAGAGGAGAGACGCCAAATACCATGTTTAGCTCCAAACTCCTTTTACGTAAATAGATCATGCAAGACAATGTGTCAAATTTTAAAAACAACCATGGAGGTCTGGTATTATCTTCATAGTCTGAAATAAAAATTGGCTATATGACTTTGTAGAAGACCCCATGTTGAGTGCCCTCTGGTTCTTAAATTTCTGGGATCCCAGTAGTCATTCAGGAAGGTGAAAACCAAAAATGAAAGAAAGAGTTGGGAGAGGGGATTGGGATATATGACTAAATACTTGTGGTATAGGAAATTCTAGGGGTTTAGTGACCCCCCAGGGCCCAGAGGTACTGGGAAGTAGTATAGGTACCACCATTTATGCCATGTGGTTGTATTAACTAAGATGATGATGAAGATACATGGTCCTCTCCAAGGTGGAAGTCAAGTTGCATGGTTGTTGCTATCTTAATGACATCATTGTCCAAGTTACATGTCTGTCTCCCTCTTGATGAAATCATTAGCCAAGATGGCAACAAAACAGCATGGTTACTTCCTACCTGTGTTAGTGGTTAATGAAATAGGTTTGTTTTAAGACAGTTTAGTTAGTATCATTGAGTAGCTCTATGGTAATTTGTTCAGTTCTTAACTTACCGATAGGCACAATGTACAGTGAGGCTAACAGGATGATTGGGCATAGGACTTTGTTTAGTTTTTCTTTTTTGAATAAAATCTAGAAGTAAAATTGTTGATTTAAGATTTAGTGAACTTAAAATTTTTGATCTCTAAATTATTCTGAAATGAGATGGTTTGGTTTGTCCTTTCTCAGGAGTCCATGAAATTTCCAATTCATCCTACTTAGATAGCTGTTAGATATATTCTTCTTTTTTTTTTTTTTTCCGGTCTAGGATATCAAGTCAGTTTACATTTCTTTATATGGCTTATCATATATCCTTTCCAAAATTTTTTTGTGTCTGTTCTTTACAAGTTTTTTAGTTCTAATTTTTAAAGAGGCTCATTTTTATTATTTTTATTTATGTGTATGTGCACATTAGTTTAGGTGCCCTTAGAAATGAGAGGTGTTATCCCCTTGGATTTAGAATTACAGGAGGTGGTGAACGGCTCTATGTGGGTACTAGGAATCCACCTGGTACCCTGCAAGAGCAGAACTTGTGATAAACCAGCCTGCTTCCATCTTGGGCTTGAAAGCCCAAACTAGGTTCATTCCTGTTTATTATTAAATCTGTTTCTCAAGGATTGGGCTTTGTCCCACCTATAACCGTAACTACAAATGGTTCTTTACTGCCTGTTCCAGGAATGGCAATCGTGTCCTTGTTTCAGAAGGTTGTTATGACTAACTTGTTATTCGTATGTTCTGCTTCTGTAACCCTGCCTATTTGCATGCTAATCCCCATTTGAAAACCCCTACTCCTGAGCTATAAAAACCCTTATTTAACCTGAGTCCAATACTGATCTCTTGAATCCCACCTCAGGGAGAGACAGCCCTTGTACATGAATAAAGCTTGCTTTAATTAATTTGGTCATGATTTGGGTCAGTGGTCTTTCTCCTCACATCTGTGGATTAACACTTGCTGTTAATGCTGCTGAACTATCTATCTTTCTAGCCCTCAGTTTTGTTCTTAAGCATTTGGTCTTTCTGTATAGCTCAGACTAGCTTTCAGCTTCCATTCTTTCTGCCTTAGTCTCCCAAGTGGTGAAATTATAAACACATGACAAATACCTAGAGGCATAATTTATTTTTATTTTTATCTATTTATTTATTTTGCAGTGCTTGTATTTAACCCAGGGTGCCAAAAAATGTTAGATAAGTTCTGCTCTAGATGCTTGTCTGCTCCCACAGTCCTGCTGAGTGAGGGTGACAGTCTGTTTTTATTCATTTGGAAGTGATTAGTATGTAGAAAGTCTTCATATTATGAATATAATAGACTTTTTGTCTGTTACATGAATCTTTTTCTAATACTTATTTGTTTTTTCATTTAGGTTTCTACTGTACATAAAATATTTTCTGTTTAGTCTAAATTCATTACTTAAGCATATCTTAAATAATGTGGTTACATTCTAAGATTATAAAAATATTTTTTGATGTTTACAGATTTTATTTTTTATGCTTAGGTCATTGACCCATTTGACATGTTTTAGAGTGGTGTAGGAAGTAAAAGAAGCTTTTTTTTTTTTACTCTAGGAGTAAAAGTGTAGCTCAGCAGTGCAGATCTGGCCATATGTATAAGAGCCTGGGTTCAATGCTTAGCCATACAAAATTAAGTAATAATAAGAAGACAGTAAAAAGAAGCTAGAGATCCATTTTAGCATGCTCTCTGACACTTTACTGTTAACAAATTCTAAGTAACTACATACTTGTGAGTCTTTCATTTTGGTTAAACTATTCATATGCCACTAGGATGTTCTTTTAGTTATTGTAGTTTCAAGTAAGTTAATATATTAAAGAGCAGGAACATACTACACAGATTTAAAGTGAAAAGTTTTACAACTCTTTCATTGTGTGTCTTCAATCAGGTTCTTCAACTTCCTGTACTTCAGTGGGTGTTAAGAAATTACTTTACAAAGAATAAATAAAGTCGTAAAGCCTCTGCGTTGCTCCTGTTTGGTTACCTTCTCCCTAAGTACTGGAGAGTTATCCCCAAAATACTTAAATCTACTATTTTTCTCATTTTAAACCATCTTGTTTTTGTCTCAGTTTCCCTGGAGCCATGTTCCCTGTTTTTTCTCCTTTTGATTCTAAAATTTCTCTGAGGAGCCAGTCCCTGTTATTCACGTCTGTCCCCAGTCTCTCTTAAACTCATGGCAATTAGAACAAGAACATCCTTAGCCAGTCCCCTCTGTGATCAACCAATCACTTCCTTATTATTATAATCATTGGCCACTCCCTGTCTTCTTGAAACTTGTGGCTAGTATTTGTTGCAAATACCTCCTCCTTTGTATGTTCATTGTTTTTCAACTTACCACCCTCTGATTTTCTCTCTCATTCCTCAAGTCTCCTTAGTTCCCTCTGCATTGGGTTTCATCTGTTCTTCCTTACCTTTTCATTTGGAGAGCATAGCTCAGCAGTTTATCTCCCCCCCTCCCCTTTAAAATTTTTTCTGCACTCAGTACCTTGATGATATCATGTCTTGAAATACAGTAGAGATCAGCCTAGCTTTTAACTGTCTCACGTTCAGTGTTAGAAACTGACCTCCTGATTATTTTCTTTTATGCCTTTTTTTACCTGTAGTCTTCCCTATCTGTTGGTGGCAGTCTTTCTTTTAGCACAGCCAAAAATGGTGTGCTCACATCTTTGACTTGTATTTTCTACTTGGTCTTTGTTAGTATGTAAGAAAGCTTATAAAAACTCCATATTTAATGTAGTATATTGAATTCACTTTTTAAAAAATTAATAGTTTTTTTCTAGCTGTTGATATATGTAATCTACACATTATTTTGTTTTCTTCTAAATTTCAATTGTTTAAGTCTCCTATCTAATTACATTGTATAGTAGATGCATTTATTAATGCTAAAATTTTATTGGCTAATTTAGCTTAAATACTAAACAGTTTTGCAAGCATGATTCAGTCAGTGTTGAATTTCTGGAAACAATATTAATTCATTCTTTCTTGAGTTAATTATGACATGAAATTTAGAGCTCCTATAAGGGTTGTGTTGTATCTAATAATAGACTGCTGATTGGTACCAGTTTTCCTTTAGTATCTATAATTTTAGAATTAAATTAGTGATAATTACTTTGAATTAAAAAATATTTTTATGTTAATGGGTGTTTTGCCTCCATGTATATCTGTGTACTCTGTGGGTACCTGGTGCCTTCATAGGCCAGACAAAGATGTTAGATCCCCTGGGACTATAGTTACAGATGGTTGTAAGCTGCCACGTGGTGACTGAGAATTGAACTTGGGTCCTCTGGAAGAGCAGCCAGTGCTCTTAACTGCTCAGTCATCTCTCTAGCCCCTACTTTGAATTTTTTAGGGTAACATTTACTTGAATTTTGAAATGGCTACATGTATGATTAAACTTTTACAAGCATAACAAAGTGGAGATGTGTTTTAAAGTAAAAGGCTAAAAAAAGACAAGGTGCTATTCCATCCAGATTACCTAACCCTGTTCTCTGGTCTTTTTAGGTTGAAATTTAGGTTCTAGTATTTTCATCTTAAAGGAGAGCCTAACCCCACATTTACATCTGCTAAGGAAACATAGTAGACATTGGCTAGGCAATTTTAGGATAAAATATCCCTGGTTTTGCCAGCAGCATTGTCCTTGCTAGAGTCCTGAGATGCCAGAAAATGTTTAAGC
The DNA here is from genome assembly GCF_007827085.1 of Peromyscus californicus insignis. Classification (NCBI taxonomy): domain Eukaryota; kingdom Metazoa; phylum Chordata; class Mammalia; order Rodentia; family Cricetidae; genus Peromyscus; species Peromyscus californicus. The sequence continues at coordinate 66,344,955 of NW_026294491.1, read as the reverse complement.
CAAAATGTTTCTCTTTTTGTGATGGCCAGAGGTGGAGGTGCCAGCAGTGAGGTCTGGGTGCTCTTCATTCTTTCTCTTCAACTCCCTGCATTAAAATACCTTACCCTCTGTGGCTCACGATTTTTTTTTTTTTTTTAATTTTGAGACGAGTCGGAAAGCCACTGGTTTGGGGTGGCGTAAGAGACAGCCCTATCCTCTCAAACTAAGCACAAGCATGGAGAAAAGCCCCTTTGTTGTCAAAATACACAGGTGAGGTTAATCATGATACATTGACTTAAAACTGAAACCTTGGAACTCACCTCATATATTCCTGTATTATCTTTATGTGCTTGGAATAAAAAAAAACAATATATTAGGAATATTTGGAATAATTTTTAAATTACCATGGAGCAAAAGTGCTAGATGACTACTTTGACCTTGCTTGTAGATTTGATTCTTTTTAGGTAGTTACTCGGATTGAAAAAATGGCTTCAATAAAGAGTTTCTTTTATTAAGGTACAGCTCTGAATTATATTCTGGGCATGCTAGGTCAATGGAAACCATGTATAAACTGATAGTTGTCATAGGTGTTAGCAGGTGATCTTGAGCCAGACTTCTTGAGATAGTCCCTTTTTATGTCTGTTTTCCTGCTTTAATTATTTCTAATATATACATTTTTTATTTTCTGTAGTTTTCATGCAAAGTATCACAAACTCAGTTGTTTAAAACAATACTGGGTTTGAAAATTCCAATCTCTGGGACAGGGGTTTAGTATATGTTGTATCACATAAAAGTCAGGGGAGCAGAGAATCTATTTCCTGTTCATGTAGTTTGTTAGCTAGATTCAGTTCTTTGTGGGTATAAGAACAGAGATTCCATTAGCCTGAAAACTTAAAATGACTTCCAGTTTCTTTAGGCATTTGAATTTGGCACATGGATTCCTTCTTCTGTTTTTAGATTCAGCAATAGTATATTGAATTTTGTATGTTTTTTTCTGATCCATCCTTCTTCTGAACACTTTCTCTTGAACTCACCACATAATACAGAACATTCTTTTTATCTCAGAGTTCAGGGACCTATTTTGTCCTGTAAGGCAAGACCCTTGGGCTGTAGGAAGTAGAACATGGATGTCTAGGAAGGACAGACAGCAGCATCCTGACTGTCCTACAATCCCTTTCATTTTCAGAAGTGTTCTAGTTGGAGCAATGATTATGTGCTCACCCATTTTCTGAATAACAGTTTAATTATTTAAAATACTTTTTAAATATTAAAATTTATAATATGAACGAACCTTCAAATTCCAGTTCCTAACTTCATCTGTTTCAGATCACTGTTGAGTCCTTTCTTTTTCTGGTCTGTCTCCTGCTTCCCTTTGGACCCTTTCATATAGGACAGGGATAGTTTACCTGTCTAGGAGTATAAGTCATGGCATTTTCTTCCCACTACTTTTTGATAAAGGAGACACATTTTATATTATAATTGCTTAAGTCATTACTTTACTCCTTTCCCGTAGAAGCCTGCCATTCCATGGTCTTCAGTGGCAATTGTTGCAACCAAGTCCTACTCTTGCTGCACTTGCCTCTGTGTTTGCACTATTATATGTGAGGAAGAAGAATTAAGACAGACCCACCACCACTACTTCAGGTGTAGACTTAATTCAAAAGAATAAGCTGGAAATTGCATTTATTTAAGTAGCTATTAAGCAAACAATTTTACTGATACCAATACCTTTTAATAAAGTGGACATTTGTGTTTCATGTTTAGATATTTTATTTATTAAACTATATTAGTTAAAGAAAACATATATTTTATATTTAAAGATAAAATTACCATTTATGTGTACTCTGCAACTTAAATTCATAGTTTGGAAAATCTTCCTAAAGTCCAAATATAATTTGTATTCAAATAGATTATTTTGTTCCTTGAACAGCTTAAGAGAAAAGGGCCAAATTATGATTTAATTTTGTATCTTATTTTAATTAGCTACTTATATGATACTTTCTAATCTATAAGTATACTTTCATCTTTAATAATAAATACAGAAGAGTTTAGATTTAGTAGTCCATACTGTTAAATTAGTACTATATACCTAAAAGTTAATTTCTTCATGTTTGATTTCCAGTGCCAGTATTACATTCTATTTGCTGTCAGTAAAAATGTAGGTGGTAGACATACTGCATGTTTATCATCACTGATTTCACTATATCATACAGTAAAAATATAGTATTATGACATATAGAAAAATCTAACATACATAACCAACAACTTATAATTTTAAAGAATATCTGATTTATTAATTATCCTGAATGTATTTAGCAGAGAGAGGTCCTGTTCAGGAGTGCTTGTTCTGATGAATGAGCACATGTCATAGTGAAGAGCAGACATTATATAGCCTTTGTCTTTTCATTGAAATCCTTAAGTCTTGACATAATCACATAATTTCCATGAAATTTTCCTTTTTTTCTTCATTGTTTCTTTACATTTATGTTTGGTGCTGAGTCTTTTGTCTTATAGTTTGGGCCCTTACTCTCTGATTGGACCCAAGATAGAGTGTTGTTGGAGGCCTTTCATGAGTTCTGCTCTTTTTTATGAACACTGTGAGGCTTCACCCTGTAAATTAGGCTAAAATTAGATGTCATAAGTGTTTTGATGTTTTAAGCATTCAGGTGTTCTTGGACTTTTGTTTTTCTTAATGGACTACTTTATTGAAATTAGGAAATAGCTGAATATAGTATGTAGTTTACAATACATAGTAAAACTAAATTTGAGACAATGGTAGGAAGCTACAATATAGGCAAGGAGAAAATAAGAGAAATTAATGCAGCTAACATAGGAATACACTTTTGTTTAGATAAAAAAAGTTTTTTTGAGACCAGGTCTTTTATAAGTATTTATTTTCTCTGCATTCTAGAAACAGTAAAGGAAAAATATTCAAACTTTTAATTTTTTTCTTTTTTCTTTTTCTTTTCTTTCTTTTTCTTTTTTCTCTGTAGTTTTGCTGCCTGTCCTGGATCTCGCTCTGTAGACTAAACTGGCCTTGAACTCACAGAGATCCGTCTGGCTCTGCCTCCCAAGTGCTAGGATTAAGGCGTGCGTGTGCCACCATCGCCCGGCCAAACTTTTAATTTTATTGAAACAAAACAATAGAAACTTATAACTGTAAAGCTTTATACTTTCCCTCACCCCTTTGGTTTTTTATCTGCTAAACCCCCCCCCCCCCATTGGAAAAAGCAAAAAACATAACTAAGGAAGCAGACAAAGTCATTTAAAAAGTTCCACTTCATTGAACTAGGTATGGTGGCAAACTGCTGTAACCCCAGTAACAAGAATGTTAGAGGTAGGTAGAATATGAGTTCCAAGCTAGTCAGGACTACATAATAAGACTGTTTGACCTCCTTCCCCCTCAGTTAAAGTCCCTCACAAGATCCTGATTTTATTACAGCCTTGCCATTGTGTCCTCCTTCCTGAGTCAATTCTTTTTTAACTGGTTCTGTGTTATATAGTTAGTCATTCCTTATTTTAATTTCTATGGGCGTATTTATAGAACATATTAAATACTGTAGTTCTCTGCTCTTTACTCTTCCCTTCTCACAATTTTAAACTATTAGACCTTCCCAAGATTCTCCTAGTGCTAACATTAATATTTGTATAATATTCTGAAATCTGTACCTCTGTGCTTGTGTTTGCAGTTCTAGTCCTACTGGCTTATTTTCCACTCCCCTCTTACCTAGAAATGATAGTACTGTCTTATCCTTAACACATCTCATCAGCCAAACATCCAGTGGCTTTTCTTCCTTTATTCCTTAGGGTCTTTTTGTGGCATCCAGGAATTCAGTCTCCTCCTTTGTCCATCATACCTAATTAGTCAGTGTATAGTCTTAGTTTTTGTTTCTGCCACTTCTGTAGTATTCCAGAAAGCCATGTCCACTCCTCTAGAACCTTACTCCTAGACTATTTCTTATCTCTTAATTGGTATCATTATGATGATACCAAATGTTTAGTTTATATTGCTGTTAGACTAATCTCTCAAAAACAGTGCCTTTATACTACTGCTCTCCTGCTTGGAACCCTCCAGTGGTCCTACTTTGTCAATAGATTGAATTTGGAATCTCAACACTACTTTTTGTGTGTATACTTGGATCTAGGTCCTGTATTTCCTGTTTCTATATTGAATTTACCTGTAGGAGAGCGTCTCTCTTAGCCTATATATGGTCCATTATAAATACTCATTTTTTTTTCTTATAAATATTTATGGCTTGGATCCATGCATGGTTATTGAGCTAAACAAGATAGTTGAGGATGCTGTTTCCATTGAAATTGATATTCTGCAAAGAAGAAATCAACATTCTGTAGTTTATTGTGGTTATTTGCTTAGTTAACACTTAGGGACCATGGTATATATGCTGATGAGAAACTATTGAAAATTGGTTCTCATTTTTTTCTTCTCTCGTGAGTATAATTATTTTTTAAAAAAGACCATTTAACTGAGTAAACTACTCTTAAAGTCATGAAATTTTAAATAGCTGAAGAGATTTTTTTCTAAATGTACATAGTACTATCATTACTAAATAATATTGATAATACTATGAGTATTTTAAATACAAAATAATGGAAAGAATAATTAATACTTCTTTTTTTCTTTTTTGCTTTTTGAGACAGTTTCTTCTGTGTAGCCTTGACTGTTCTGGAACTCACTCTATAGACCAATCTGTCCTTGAACTTAGAAAGATCTGCCTGACTTTGCCTCCCGGTAGTGGAATTAAAGGAATGCGCCACCACCATTAGGTGCCTAATCAATGTATTCTTATATTAAAACAATTTTAGTAAATGGGATTATTATGTGATTAAGTACATGTGAAACAAAGATAAAAATACCTTTTTAAAGGATTGCATCAACTCTAATGATTAGGACTTCTTAGTGAATATACTGAAACGGTCTTCATAATAGAACAGACTAGATTAAAAACATTCCATAAATTTTATTTTAGCTTTATTTAAGTTACATTTAGTATATTGTGTAGCATCACATATTGCATAGGCATGATGTTTTGAAGTTTGAAGATGTGTAGAAAGTTAATGTTGAAAAAACAGCAATGTATTCAGTGAACCTAAAAATAATTTTATTATGTAAAATCATAATTTACATAAATGTTATCATTAGAAAACATGTCTTGTCTCTTACCAGTTTTGTAATATGCCTTTCCTTGTCCAGGGAGAGATGAGTGATGTCAAGACTGCTTATTAGCATATTGTAATGGCGTAAAACAATTAAATAGTATTGAAGTAAATATGAGAAGAATATTTATCTCCAGTAAGTGACATAAAGTGGTATAGTAAGACTAACAGACTGGTGGTGTGCATTAAGGAATGAAATCCCTAAATTCAGATGCTAATTATAATCACAAGGCAAAGCTTTCCATATCCTTAACTATTGTGTATTTTTTTTAGTTCAAGTTATAATTTAGAGTTCATGAAATACTGAATATAGCCTTCATATTTTTCATTATCTCTTAGTATGGATATTTTATAAAAACTGTAATAGTTCTGGAGACTCTGATTTTGAGGGATATAGGTGTCGTATTAAAATAAATTCTATGTAGATAATTCATAAGATTGGTCTTTGATTGTTCTTATTATGTAATTTAACACTTTCTGTGATTAAAAAACATGATTAGTGGTAAAGTTAAAATTGTTTAAATATATTTTAGCATGTTTGGCTTGTGGTGGCCTAAGAATATTAAATACATTGTGGAAAGCTGTGGTGGTATTGTGTTCCCCAAAATATTGTGCACTCTAATAAACTTATCTGGGGTCAGAGAACAGAACAGCCACAATATTAAACATAGAGGTTAGACAGTGGTAGCACACGCCTTTAATCCTAGCATTCCAGAGGCATATTCCAAACCCTTATACTACATTCTTTATTTTCTCTTTCAGTTTTATATTAATGATTTGTAATTTTTTTATGTGTATTGATATTTTGCCTGCATATATGTATATGTGAGGGTGTCAGTCATGTGGAGCTGGATTACAGTTAATTGTGAGCTGCAATATGGGTGCTGGGAATTGAATTCTGGTCATGTGGAAGAGCAGCCAGTGCTTTTAATCACTGAGCCATCTCTCCAGGCCAAGATTATTCTTAAAGCTAGACACCAAGGTCCATTCCCTTATTTGGACACTTCTTCGTTCTCCTGAGGCTGACAGGGTCCAGCTATCAAAATATTGAAGTCCAGCAATCAAAAACCCACTTTTGGCTACCCTAATTAACACATCCAATTAAAACAAATCAACTCATCCTAACATGGGGTTTCCCTTTTACCTTCATAAACTACCATTTCCCTATTGGCCACGTCTGTGTCCTCTGGGACAAATACTCCTGCCCCCTTGCCCCTGTCCCCTGCCCCTTCTCCCCTGTCCCCTGCCCCTTCTCCCCTGTCCCCTGCACCTTCTCCCCTGTCCCCTGCCCCTTCTCCCCTGTCCCCTGCCCCTTCTCCCCTGTCCCCTGTCTCCTGTCTTTGTCTCTTAGTCCCTGATCTTTGTCCTTTTGGAGCAAAAACATCTTTGTGCTGAGAACTTGGTCTTGGGGTGTCTTTTCTTGATACTGGACCTTTTAGCCATGATCTTTGACAGCTTGTAAAAATGATATATTGTATCATGATAAGAAAATTTTGAGAATTGTAAATACCTGTGAAGAAAATTTCTTCTGCATTTTGTATGATATCTTTCTTTTTTTTTAATTTATTTTTATTTTATGTATGAAGGTGTCAGATTCCTTGGAACCGGAGTTACAGACAGCTGTGAGCTGCCATGTGGGTGCTGGGAATTGAACCTGAGTCCTCTGGAAGAAGAGCTAGTGCTCTCAACTGCTGAGCCACCTCTCCAGTCCCCATGTGGTATCTTTCTTAGCAGTTTTGTAGGATGCTCTTCAGTTCTTAAAAGATACATAATTCAGATAGCCTGTTCCAACAAAGACCTCCAGCTTTTAAGTTCGAGGAGGAGGAGGAGGAGGAGGAGGAGGAGGAGGAGGAGGAGGAGGAGAGAATGTAATGTTGTGTTAAAATAAAAGTTAAAAAAAACCTTTCATTTTGCTGGTTATTTTTCCCCTTTTTTTCTTTTTCTTTAATCTTAGGTATTTTTTCCCCCATCTAACTTTAAAAGTAAGTAGCTTGTAATTTAAGATCGTAGTTATTAGGTGTATTTCTGCATTTTATATATTGCTCCCAGATGCTACAGTATTAGTTTTTATCACTGCATATTTTATGAAATGTCAGCCTTCTGTTGGCTGTTCTTGCAGCATTGTTAGTGATCAAAGACACAACATAAAGGAGAGGGAACTAAACAGTTGGCTAATCTTTGTCCTTCATTGTGACAGAAATACTACAAAATTACTTTATTATAAAGATTCAACTTTTGGCATCATGTAATTTCCAAAGAAATTTTAATTGTTTTTAGTGAACTAAAATGACAAAAGGTTTGATATAATGAAATCCAGTTATAAGGAGAAATAATTTGCTAATTTCACCAAGTTTTCCTTGTTAAGAAATGAAGGTAATATGTCACATGTCATGTACTTTGCTGAATGACAGTGCTGTGTTTTGATACCTAGCCACACAGTATAAATAGTTTAAACTTTCTTTGGTTACACAAAATACATTTTATAAAAGTAGTTACCAGTCTAAGTGCATTAAGTTGTGTATTATAATATTTCTGTTCACTTAGTTCTGTAGTCTAAAACTTTATTTCATTGATAAAGAACTGATTTTATTTCAGTGATTATATTATCAAGATACAGATACAGAATAGGAGAAAAACTTCAAAACCTTGAAGAAAATCAGTAAAACTAAAAATCTTGAATGATTTTGATTAGCTGTTGTGTATGCCCAACACAGCAGTTGGTTCCATCAATTTTATGTATTGCGATGGTTTATTAAAATGAGCTGCTGCTCTCAGTAAATCATTGATAAGGATTCTGGTTTATACATGCTGTTTTGGGGGTGGGGGCAGTTTTACAATTGCAGCCTTGTAGTCGGTTAAGTAAGAGAACTCTGTTCTGTGAAATTGAGTGTAGTTTTTTGGTTTTTCAGTGTGGGAATTCAAAACCAGAAGCAGAATAAAGATTTAGAGTACAAGCTGCTTTTCTTTTTCGTTTTCTTTCTTTTTTTTTTTTTTTTTTTTTCGGTTTTTCAAGACAGGGTTTCTCTGTGTAGCTTTGCACCTTTCCTGGAACTCACTTGGTAGTTCAGGCTGGCCTCGAACTCACAGAGATCCGCCTGGCTCTGCCTCCTGAGTGCTGGGATTAAAGGCGTGTGCTACCACCGCCCGGCTAAGTACAAGCTGCTTTTCTTTAAATGCACTTTTGTGACTGTCTGAAAAGAATAGTTTCCAGATCATAATGATGCATGTATTATCGTTATTTCTTGTGTAGTTTCTATTTTTATTTACCAAAGAAAAATAATTGTTTTATGGGGGAAGAATTAGGCCTTTAGAAAGCCATTTGAAATATAAAACCACAAATACCAGTTCTAGGCATCAACTTTTTATTCTGTTTTGTGTTGTGCTATAGTTTTACTTTTAATGTATGTTGTATAGGTCAAGAGCCTTGTTTGTACCTTAAGAGTTTTCTAGAAAATGCAGAATCTTGGGTCCAACCTCCTACCTACTAAAACAGTTTGTGTTTTATTAAAATTTAGGGACAGTTCATATGGACATTAAAATCCGAGATAGACTCTAAAGCATCTTGTGAAATCTTTGTTTTGTATGAGTGTATGTGGATGCATGTTTTTATTGTGTACTGATTCTGAATTTGGTCAGTTCTAGTTTTAGAGGAGACAGTAAATACTCATTAGAATTTTAGTAGGGCTAGAAGTAAACAGGCGTGTTCAGTCTGGTGTTCTTGTGCTTCATTGTTAGGTAGTTACAGTTAGAAACAGCCACAAAGCTTCTCACTGCCCTGCTAGTGTTTTCTTTTGGCCAGGGTGGTATCTTTGCAGCTTTCCAGATAATCATGGTTACTTCCTTCTAGACATTTTTAAAATGTATTTGACGACATGTTCTTCCCAGGAGATGCTCTGGGAAGCCTAGTGTAGTTAAAATAGCCTGGAAAGCACTGAATATGTTGTTTGAACATATAAGAACATGTTGACATATTAAGATTTGGTGTATTAGTTATTTTTTCTTGTTGCTGTGATAAAATACCATGATGACCCCCCCCCCCCTCAAAATACTGCAAAAATTTAGGGAAGAATGAGTTTATCTTGGCCTGTGGTCCCTAGTCCATCGTGGTGGGGAAGACATTACAGCAGGCAGACACGACATGGAAGAAGAAAGATGGATAATCACATTTTATCCTCACAGAGGAGCAGAGAAGGGAAAGGGTGAAGAGAGGGGTCGCGGAAGTAGAGAGAACATGAGAATGAGAATGCAAACAGAACAGGAGTTGACATGAGGTTTTATAAACTAAAAACCTACCCCTCATGACACACTTCCTGTAGCAAGACTGCCACCCCTAAGTTCTGTATTCTCTGCAAAGGAATGCCACCGGCTGAGGAACAAGTATTCAGATGTTCAAATACACTTAGGAGCCTGTAGGGGTCATTTCTCGTTCACATAACCAATCACATTTGGTAACTTAATTCAACATCTTCCAAATTTATTTGACCTTAGAAAACAAAAGCGAATTTTACTTTATCATTTTATTGTGTTTGGTTGGTTTTCTCCCCTGTAACATTTAAATGATGTGTGCCACACACAGTGAACATTTATGCCACCAAACATTTCAGTGCATATTTCCAAAAAAAAAAAAAGGAATAGTCTTTTGTGATTTTAAAAATACCCTCAATTTCAATAAATGTAAAATTAGTTCAGTAGTTATATCTAATCTGTCATTTATTTTTTTGTCCCAAATGACACAGTAGTACTTTTAAAAAAAATTGTATTTCACCTTTTAATGAGAATTCAGCTTTGTCTTAGAAGTGTATGTCACATTGGAAAGTTCATTGTTGAGGTTAATTTTGGTCACTTGCTTAGGGTACTGTCAGATCTCTACTATTAACTATTTTTTTTTTTTTTTTTTTGTGGCTCAGCTTCTTGTAGCCCAGGCTAGCCTCTGAATCTCTACTTATGGCCATCCCGCCTCAGTCTCCTAAGTGACTGGATTACAGGCTTGCACCCTCAAGCCTCACTTAGTTATGTGTATGTCTATGCACTGTGTGTGCATAGTACCTGTGGAGACCATGAGTGGGATCCCTTGGAACTGGAATTATGGACACTCTGAATGGCCATGTGGATTCTGTGAACCAAAACTGTGTCCTCTGTAAGAGCAACCAGTGTTCTCAACCTCTAAACAATCTCTCTAGCCCTAGTGTTTTACTTTTTCATTATTGTTTTATTTTTTCTTTTTTTTTAAAGATTTATTTATTTATTTATTACGTACACAGAAGAGGGTGCCAGATCTCATTACAGATGGTTGTGAGCCACCATGTGGGTGCTGGGAATTGAACTCAGGACCTCTAGAAGAGCAGTCAGTGCTCTTAACCTCTGAGCCATCTCTCCAGCCCTCATTATTGTTTTAAATTTGCCTTTTTTTTCTCTTTTCTTTTTTCACTAGTTTCTTTTCTTTATCAGTGTTAACATTGCCATATTCTAGTTATCTTCTTTTTGGTTTTGTTCTGTCATATATTAAATATATTTTATAAAAATAAAATATAATATCATTTCTTCCCTTTTCATACCTTTAATATCTCTCAAATTCATGGCCTCTTGAATTGCTGTTATACATCTCACACATACACACACACACACACACACACACACACACACACACACACACAGACACACATACACACACACACACATACAAAACATGCACATTCATATGCATATACACAGGTGTATATTTGTACAAACATATTTTTACATGAATGTAATTTGTTCAGTGTATATATTGTTACTTGAATGTGTATTAATCAAGGGCTGACCACTTAGTATTGGGTAACCAATTTAGGGACTTTTCCCCAGGGTAAACAATTTCTCTGACTCTCAGCATTCCTTTGTTGTTTATAGTTCTTTGTCTAGGGTTGAAACCCGATGAGATTCCCCACTTCTATGTTAGTATGTCCGTTTGTCTTATTCTTGTTCATGTCTTGTTTAGGCAGCCATGCTGATAAGACTTCATGGTTGTAGCTTCTCTGACATTTCTAGGAGACTCAGGCTCACAGCAAACATCCTCTCCTGGCTTTTACTTTTCCCCCTACCTCTTCTGTTAAGATCCCTGAGCCTTAGATGGAGTAGTTATGTTGTAGATATATCACTTGAGGCTGGACACTACCTAGCCACGTATTCTCTTCATTTTGGTTGGTTGTGAAATGGTCTTCATTTGTTGTAAAGATGTTTTATTGGTGAGAGGTGGGACATATGCTTTGTCTGTAGGCATAAGAATACATAACTTCAAATGAATGCAGTTAGGAATGATGCTGGCTTAGTATACAACTCAGCTCTTTTGTTTGTTTTTAAGATAGTGTTTCTCAGTGTAGCCCTGGCTGTCCTGGAACTCCCTCTTTAGACCACGCTGGCCTGGAACTCACAAAGGTCCACCTGCCTCTGCCTCCTGAGTGCTGGGATTAAAGGTGTGTGCCACCACTGCCTGGTTATTTCATCCTTGACATTTACTCTCTTAGTCACTGTTCTATTTATTGCTGTGAAGAGACTCCCCATGACCACAGCAATTCTTATTGAAGAAAACATTTAATTTTGGCTTGCTTACAGTATTAGAGGTTTAGTCCATTGCCATTGTGACAGGGAACATGGTGGCATGCAGGCAGAAATGGTGATGGAGAAGTAACTGAGAGTTCTATATCCACATTCACAGTCAGCGAGAAGACAGAGCAATACTGGCTCTGACTTGGGCTTTTGAAACCTTAAAGCCTTCCCCCAGTGACACACTTCCTCCAATAAGGACACACCTATCCTAACAGGCCATACCTCATAATCCTTCTCAAGTAGTGCCATTCCCTGATGATCAAGCATTCAAATAAATAAATGAGCCTATGAGGCTTTTCTTACTTAAACTACCACATTTAGCAACTTCCCTATCAAGCCATGCTTAATGTTTTTTAACTTTGATTTTTCTCCCCAAAAGAAGGCAGTTTAAGCCACAGCAACATCATTAAAATTAAACAAAAACCAATTATATATGATGTTTTAACTGTATTATAAAGGGTAGCAATTAGGTCCTCAAAAGGCAAGTGAAAAGATTCAGTTTTAGTAATATAGAACTGTGGAAAGAGAGTGCAGATAGGAAACTAGTTAGGGAGTTAGTAGTTCTTGCCACTTATTTAAGAGGTATTACTTGATTTAGGGTATGATATTGGAGAGTAAAAGGACAAGATTGAAAGATAATACCATTTTAGTAACATGATAACAGTTTGGGTCTGAAGAGACACAAAAGGGGATTATTAAACTGTCAAGATTTCCTCAAAGTGATCAGTTATAGAAGGGTTTTATTTTATTTTATTGTGAGGGATGTTGGGTCTCTGATATTGAGTATTAAGTGGTATGGACAACAGACACTTATGGAATGATTAGAGGTATTGAGTTGGATTCTTCTTCAGTGCTAGCTCCATCTGATAATATATTGATTTTCCAGAACAGTGATGAGAAATTCTTTGAGGCAGTAAACATACAAGTGGTGAAATCTGTCATGGGTTCTTTGGTACTATGTACATGCTATTTATGGACTATATCTTAGGAAATTTGGAAAACATTCACAATTGAAGCTGGTGGTCAAAGGCATGAAATTTGAATGAAAGTGCTATGAAAAAAAAATTCCAAGAAAAGCAAGCAGCCAAAGATAATTCTTCAAGAACATCAAACAATGATACAAAGATTGCTGCAAAGAAAAAGAGTAGAAACAAAGGGGAGTGTGCTGTGGGATGTTCTGTATGGCAAATCTGTTGCTAATTAGTCAATAAATAAAACACTGATTGGCCATTGCCTAGGCAGGAAGTGTAGGTGGGACAAGGAGGAGAATAAAGCTGGGAAGTGGAAGGCTGAGTCAGAGAGACACTGCCAGCCGCCATGATGAGAAATAGCATGTGAAGATGCCGGTAAGCCACGAGCCATGTGGCAAGGTATAGATTAATGGAAATGGACTAATTTAAGCTGTAAGAACAGTTAGCAAGAAGCCTGCCACGGCCATACAGTTTGTAACCAATATAAGTCTCTGTGTTTACTTGGTTGGGTCTGATGGCTGTGGGACTGGCAGGTGAGAGAGATTTGTCCTGACTGTGGGCCAGGCAGGGAAACTCTAGCTACAGGAGTGGGCTTTTATAAAGAAGGTTCTGAGTATGGCTATATGTAATCAAGGAGTATGTTGGTTTTAGAAATAATATTTATTACAGATTTATTTGGACCTTTGTAATACAATTTCATTCATTCTAAAAGGATAAGCGTCAGCTGGGTGGTGGTGACACACACCTTTAATCCCAGCACTCAGGAGGCAGAGGCAGGAGGATCTCTGTGAGTTCAAGGCCAGCCTGGGCTACAGAGTGAGTTCCAGGAAAGGCTCCAAAGCTACACAGAGAAACCCTGTGTCAAACAACAACAACAACAACAACAAAAGGATAAGAGTCATGTAACAAGGAGTTTACATTTATTGTAAAGATAATGGTTGAAGAAAAATGTTCCATTTTTGAATCAGTGGGCTAGTTATATTAGTATTTTGCTAGACTTTGATAAATACAAAGTAAAGAAATAATTTCTATGATGCATCATGTATTTGGAAACTGAATTAGAGCTAAGAAATGAATAGTATGGTTAATAGATGCTTTTGAAAAGAACGATATGTAAGAACTGAAATATTTGAAAAGCATGCAGTATTACTCTCCAAATTTTCAGTTGATACTGAGATCTAGGAAGCACATAATGACAAAATAAATGGAAAAGTGTGAGTGCAGAGGTAGCAGGCCAAGCTCTAGAGCTAGACCAGGATCACGGGACATCTTCTTACCTTGAGCATTTGCAAATGAATATTTGTAATACATTTGTTTTATGGCTTCCTAAGAATAAAGAATGTTGACTAACTGTTGCATTTTATATAGTCAGTAAGCAGTATGAACTAGAGACATTATAGAGTGTGTCTGGAGGTGTTGCTCTTCCTCCTTCAGAATCAGGTCAATATTGGCACATGAGGATGTGATTGTGGAAGTGACTGGGTAAAAGAATAGAAACTGATAAAAATGCCATAAATCTGAGAAGGGAGAAAGAATTGTTATCCAACTGTAGTGATTAAGACAGTGATGAGGTTTTTATGTATGTGGGTGTGCACATGTGTATGGGGGTGCATATCTGTATGTGTGTGCATGTGTGTACACCTCTGGGGAGCAAAGGTGTTTGTTTCATATCTACAAACTCTAGAGTGTGACTTAGTCTTCATAAAAGGATTGAAATGATACGTTAAGTTCTAAGATCTGAAAGCTCTATACAGGAGTGGCATAATATTTCTATTTAAATTTAACTCAACATATTTAGTTATCCTTGACTTCTGCTCAGACTATAGAGTTTGAAAAACTCTAGGAGGTGTGTCTAATTCTTTGACATTGCAACATGTCTTTGTTATCTAGAAAGTTTGTACTTGAGAACCACATCTATTAATTAAACATTGCAATAAAATTTTGTGTTTTAAGTAAGATTATGATTTTTTGTTGGGTTGGGCTTTAGGAATATCAGAAGAATTCTATTAAGGAAGGAATACTGTGTTGGAGAAATAGCTCAGTTATTAAGAGCTCATACTTTTCTTGCACAGGACATGAGTTCAGGTCTCAGTGTCTACATTGGGCAGCTCATAACTGCACTCATGTACAGAGACACACAAATGCACATGCACATAGCGCGTGCTCATTCTCTCTCTCACTCTCTAGCTCTCACTCTCTCGCTCTCTTTCAACACATAATTTACAAAAGAATCTGAAGGAAGATAAATAAACTGTTTCTTATTTTTTAAATATTTTCATGTTTTTGTTGTTGTTGCTGTCTTTATTTGTCAAGACAGGGTATCACTATGTAACTCTGGCTGTCCTGTAACTTACTACGTAGACTGCTAGGCTGACCTTGATTTCACCGAGATCTGCTTGCCTGTGGTTCCCACATGTTGGGACCACCACACCTGGCCTAGCTGTTCCTTTTTGCATGCATTCTCCAAACATTCATGATTACCTTTGATAGTTGAAGGAGGTGAGGTCTTAAGAATATCCACTGCTCTAAGTCTTCTCTTAATTGGTGCTCCTGTGGTTGAGGAGCATGTGGAAGTCATAGTAACTCTTAGGTGCATGCTGTCTGTCAGTCTTATTTTTTTCCTAAAATGTTAGAGGGGAGTAATCTCAATTAAGGAAATGTTTGTCAGAGAACTAAAACAATTATATGTTCAGGATTGTAAGTAAAGTTGATTTTAAAGCCCAGACATTTGAAACTACAAACTTTCTTTGTAGCAGAAAGGACATGGATAGTGGACCCAGACAATCCTGTGTTGGAAACTTTATCACTTACTGACTTGATCAGCAACTGTATACTTCCCAGTCCTTCAACTTTCTCAGTCCTTCAACTTTGTCATCAGAAGACTGGGCTTTGATGCTGGTGAAGTTCTAGGAAAGGAGCCCAGAACCTTGCATGTGTGGGGCAAGTGCTCTACTACTGAGCCCCATCTCGTTTTCATCTCATTTTCATTGTCCTCATCTGACATATTCTAAGATGATTATGAGGATCAGTGACCCAGTGTGTTTTTACAGTACTTACTTAGCAGAGTTCTATACCAGAAGTAGAACATTTCAGTAAATGCTAACTGTTACTTACTAATTTAAGTGTAGAAGTAAAATGTTGTATGGAATTAACCAATATTAGGCCAAATAGGTTTGCCAAATTGTGAAATATTAAATGTTTTCCTATTCTGATATAGCATGATAGCTAGAGACCAGAAAGATACTGGATTGGTGAAGAAATTTTCCTTTAGGATAATATAGATTTCATTTTATTTAATCCTGTTCATATACTGGAAAACTGAAGTTGGATTGTAGGTATGGGAATGATGGTACATGCCTTTAATAGAGCACTTGCGACTTTGAGTTCTCCTGAGTGTAGATAGTGGATTCCAGGATAGCCAGGGCTACAGAGTGGCATCCGATCTCAAAAGAGAAACAAAAAAGAAAATTTGGTGATAGTACATATCCTGCTTGTAGTTTTTTACATTTCTGCTGAAATGCCTAAAGGATATTCACAACAAGTAGTGCAAATCTAAAGTGTAGCTCTTCTCTTCTATGCTTGGTCTTCTAGGGTTTCTTTGTCATTGATGGTTTCATTGATTGTTATCCCCTTTTCCCCAGATTTCTTCTAATATCTCTGTCAGTCACCAACATCACCTTTGTCTCTTAACTTTTGGCAGGAATTTTAAACACTTAACTCCTTTCAGACTTTTTTTTTTTTGGTGTTGCTTTTGTTGTTGTTTTGTTTTGTCTTCTCTGTGATTTAGTATTTTTAGTATTTTTCAAATTAAAGTTGAGTGTCATACTTCATTTAAAAAACTCTTGTGATCTTGCTGACTCTATTGCTCTAATCTGAGTCTCACAATTTTCCTCTCTAGCTCTGACTCCCTCTCTGCTTCTTATTAACTTTGTTGTGCCCTAGGATGAGCTTAAGTCCATACTTGTCAGATCTCATCTTCAGTTGTCTTTCTTAGGCCTGTCCAATCAAATTTTGTGTTATAGAATATTGTGCATTGCCCTGTCCATTTTCATAGTAGTTAATGCTGTATGTACTGACCTAATTATTGGATGCTATGGGGTGAGATAATTTCAGTGTTTGCAAAGGCCAGGACTAGCCCTGATAATCAATAACAAATATTAAATGACTTGCTGAAGTATGTAACTAGACGATTAAAAGGTTTAGTGGTTAATTCTAAAATTAGATAAATTCATTGTTAACGTGCTAAGCATTGTTATTTGAGAATGCCATTGTTGTAGCATTGATTTTATCTGTCTTTACCAGTGTTATTTTTATGAAATAAAAAAAAAGCAATTTTTGACTTGTGACTCTTTTCATACAAGCTTTTTTCATACAAGTTTTTCAGAACTTTAGAGTTCTTGAAGGGGCTTTAGAGTAAAATTATGAATCTGTATGGTATATGAAATTTACAGTTAATAAAATCTTGATGTTTACTGTAGAGGATGTGTTCATTTCACCTAGTTGTGTAAGGTCTAAAGTTAAAATATGTCTATCCACTTTGTCACAACAAACAGTCATAGATATTTTAGTGGACTACTTGTTCTTTTAAAAAAAACCATTTTTTTGAGAATTTATTGCACGAGTACTATATTAATATCAGTTTCACTCCTCTTCCCCATCTCTTCTTGTGTTCCTCCTACTCCTGTTTAAATTCATCGCTTTATTATTTGTGTGTTTGTGTGTATAAAACCTGCTAAATCTATTTTGTATTGTTTGCACATGTGTTTAAGACTGATGATATAGGACTGGATAGCCTATCAGGGTGCTTATCCCTGGGGAACACAGAGTCTCCTGTCAGCAGCCATTCGTGTCTTCATCTAGAGGCGGGACCTTGTGATTTTTCCCCCATCCATGTTATGTCAGTTATTGATGTCTTCTTTTGAAAACCATACTGTTGGAATTTCTGGGTAGAGCTTCCCTGTCATGACTGGAAGGCACTTATCTCACAGTAGGCATCCTGGTCCTCTGGCTCTTCAAGTCTCCCTGTGCCCTCCATGTTCCCTGAGTTTTAGTTCCTTGGTTTTGCATTGTAGATGCATTGGATGGGGTTGTGCACTCTATGGTCACTTCCTCTATGCGTTTTGACCAGTTGTGCATCTCTGGAATATTCTCTGACTGATGCAGAAAGAAGCTGCTTTGACTGGAGCTACAGTTATCCGTGAGTATAAGGGTAAGTATTTAGAATAAAGTCAGAAATTTTATTAGTTTAAGGAAAATGGCAAAAGTATGTTCTCCTCTGGGTTTGGGGGCAGGGGTTGCCCTCTCTTTCTCCTGGTAGTTGGTTAGGTTTACTATATGAGGCATCAATTCTCTCCTATTGAGCAGGTCTTAAAGTCCAGTTCAACAGCTGTTGGTTATTCCCAAGCTAAAAGTGCCACTATAGTGACATTGGGAATATCTTGCCAGGCCAAACGTTGTAGTTCGTAGGCTTTATGGCTGGGTAGGACTATTGATTACTTTATTCCTTTGACAGTTTGCATAACACCTTCCAGTATTTTGAGAACTTGTCCTCTGGGAGGATGCTCAGTTCTATCTTGATTCCTCGAGGGTCTATGTCTGAAGTTTGTGCTGTCTTGCAATAGGAGCTTACTTTCAGGTTCAGGAAGGCAAAAAAGGGCATTAACAATAGCCTATATTGTGTTGGTACTCTTTTGGACTACCCCGCCCAACAATTTGAAGGGAGGTTTCACATAGTGACACTGCAAATTTTGTGTGGCTCTTAGGGAGAGCATTATCACCCCACTTGGTCTAATTCTAATTAAAGTTCTCTCTCTCTCTCTCTCTCTCTCTCAAACATATTATATATAATGTATGTAATATGTATATGTCATATATAGTACGTGTGTATTGTATATAACATAAATATTTTCAGTAAGCTTATAAAATGTTTTCTATGGCTTTTTCAAATATCCCTCTGTATTACTCTCTCTTGTCCCCCCTCATTAAAATCTGCCCTCTTTTTCTCTTTCTCACTTTATAGCATCATTGTTGTACTAGTCTAGTCTCCTCTCTAGAGCTTGAGTTTGTGGTCACTTCAGATTTATACTCACATCTAAAGATCCAGAGCTAAGATCTGCAATAAGAACAAACTTGCAGCCTTTGTCTTTCTGGGACTGGGTTACATTACTCATTATAATGTATTTTAGTTGCATCCATTTACTTAAAAAGTCATGATTTCATATTTCTTTACAGCTGAATAGAATTCCATTTTGTATATTGTCATATTTTCATTATATATTCATCAGTTGAAGGAATTTTAGGTTGTTTCCATTTCCTATCTAATATGAATAGATCGGCAGTTGCATAGCTGAGCAAGTATCTCTGTGTAGGTTATCGAGTCCTTTGGGTATATGCAAAGGAGTGGTATAGCTGGGTCATATGGTAGATCTACTTTAAGTTTTTGAGAATTCTTCACATTGATTTCTATTGTGGCTGCAGCAGTTTGCAGTCTGTTAAAGGTAATGAGAGTTGCCCATCTCTTGTATCATTGCTAGCATTTATTATCAGTTGTTTTCATATTAGCCATTCTGACTGGATAAAAATAAAGTCTGAAATTAGAGGTGTTTTTGGTAAACATTTATTTATTATTTTTGAGAATTTTATACATAAGTACTATATATGTATATATATGAATTTTATACATAAATGTGCTTCATTTGCATCATTTTCACCTTACCATCTAACCCCACAATTCTTCTGGTGCCCTGGAGTCTCGTTGAAATTCATGAGCATTTATTATTTAATTGTTATTGTTACATACACACTTACGTATCTATAAATAAATGCAATTTGCACAGTCCACTTAGTATTGGTCATATGTATATGTGTGTATGGTCATATGTATATGTGTGTAGGGTTTACTACTTGGGATTGGATAACCTGTCAGGGGTCAAGTACCTGGAGAAGACTGATATTCTCTTTCTTAGCAGCCATTAGTTGTAGCTCTTCATTTAGGGGTGTCATATTTTAGATTTCCCCCATCCCTATTGGCTTGTCAGCTGGTATTGTGCAGGCCTTTTTTAGGTGGCTATGTTGCTAAGATTTCATGGCAGTATGAGATAGTGTCATTTATATAAGACTGATAACGTCCTGTCTTATATAGATGACACTATCTCATACTACAATGTTCCCTGAGCTTTTGATATGGGGATTATGTTGTGGATGTATGTATTGAGGATTGGCACCCCATAGTCAGTTTTATCTGCATTTTGACTAGTTGTATATTTCTATGATGGTTTCTGTCATACCTCCTAATCCTCCAGTTCCACAAAGTGGGACTAAATAGTCAAACATATTGTTCTTATTCAAACCAACACAGGTAAGTGTATTCCTAGATTTTTGTTCCCTTAGAAGCTCCTGTAAATGGAACTGTTTCTGTGACTTTTTTCTAAGAGTATTTGTTAGTGGTAGCTAGAAAGGCTACTGAATTTTAGAACTTGATTTTTGTGTCTTCAACTTTGCTGAAAGAGCGATCATTTCTAGATGTTTTCTTGTGGAATCTTTGAGGTCTTTAAACCATTGTATCATCTCTGACTAGATAAAAATGGTCTTCTTTACCCATTTGCATCTGTTTTATTTTGTTCTCTTACTATATTGATCAAAACAAGTGGGAACACTTAACAGCTTTGTGTCATTTCTGATTTTAATGGGATTGCTTCCAGTTTTTCTTCCATTTAGGATGATACTGTATATGGTTTATCATATATGGCTTTTATCAGGTTGAGACATGTTCTCTCCTATCCTATTCTTTCTAAGACTTTTTATCATGAAGACATGTTGGATTTTGTCGATGGTCTTTTTATCTATTGAGATTTTTCTTGTGATTCTTGCCTTTGAGTCCATTTATATGATTTGTTAAATTTATTAACTTACATCTGTTGAACCCTCTTTGCATCTCTGAGCTAAATCAAATTTGATTGTATGAGTGATCTCCTTGAAATATACCTATATTCATTTTGCAAATGTTTTATTGAGAATTTTTGCATTATGTTTATCAGGGAGATTGGCTTGTAATTTTTTATTGTTGTTGTTGTGTTTTTACCTGGTTTGAGTGATGCAGTAATACTGACTTTATAGAAGTTTAGAAGTGTTCCTTCTCTTTCTATTTTTTCACATACTAGTTTTAGATGTTTGAAAGTCTGGTAAGATTTTGCTGTGAATAAACCTGGGCCTGTGCATTTGTATTTGAAGGTTTTAAAAATCTCCCAGTTTGTTTTTGTATCTGCTTAAGTTGTTGGTCTCTTCTTGTTTTAGCTTTGCTGCTTAGATGAATCTGGACTTTTGTCTTTATTTTTCTTTAAGGTATACATTTTTAAAATATTTCTTTATAATTTTCTGCATTTCTTTGGGATCTGTTGTAATGTTCCATCTCTGATTATGATTATTTGGATTTCTCTTTGTTAATTGGACCAAGACTCGATGATCTTGTTTATCTTTTCAAAGAACCAGCTTCTAGATTGGTTGATTCTTTGTATTCATTTCTTTGCCTATATTTCATTGATTTATGATTTCTATTATTTCTTCCTGTCTACTGGATTTGACTTTGGCTTCTTCTTTGCTGCCAAATTCTTGAGTTGCATCATAAGTCATTTATTCATGCTCTTTTTAATTTTTTAAATTTTAATGAAGGAACTTAGAGCTATAGCTTTCCCTCACAGGACTGCTTTCAATGTTTCTCAGTTTTGTCACATTATATTTTAAATTTTATTTAATTTTGGAATTTTTTTCTTTCTTGCTTTTCTTTGACCTATTTATCATTCAGTAATAGGTTGTTCAATATCCATGAGTTAATGTGATTACTGTATTTTTTTTATTTCCTGTTGATTTTAAATTTTGTTTTTAAGTAAGATGGATTATATTGAGCCATGTCAGTAATCTTGTATTTGGTCAAATTTGTTTTGTCTCCCAGTATATGGTCTATTTTATAGACACTTCCATGAAGTGATGAGTACAGTGTATATTATTTGTCATCTGATTATGATATTCTATAGATATTTGTTAGGTCACTTATATGTATGATGTTACTTAATTCTGATGTTTCTCTATTCAGTTTTTACCAGATGTCCTGTCTATTGCAGAACACTGGGTATTAAAATACTGAATATTTGAGTTGGGGTTAATTTTTTTCTTGAAGTCCAGTCATCTGCACCCTTATTTGGTCCATATATGTTTAAGATTATAATGTCTTTTTGGCTAGTTTTTCCCCAGGTCAGAATGAAGTATCCTTCTTTATCTTTTTTGATTGATTTTAGGTTGCAATATGTTTTGTCATATATTAAGATGGTGACAGTTGCTTCCTGGTTCCATTTATTTGGAATACCTTTTCTTATCCTCTCATTGAGAAGTGTTTCCTCTTCTTAAAATTGAGGTTTTTATAGAAAACAAAAAACAGGAGTTTATTAATCTGTTAAACTACCAGACACAGAGGAAGCAACATGCAAAGATACCAGTAAGCTACAAGCCACGTGGCAAGGTATAGATTTATAGAAATGGGTTAATTTAAGATGTAAGATCTAGCTAGCAAGAAGCCTGAGCCATTAGGCCATACAGTTCGTAATTAATATAAGCCTCTGTGTGTTTATTTGGGTCTGAGTGGCTGCAGGCCCAGGTGGGACTGGAGAAAACTCCAGCTACAAATCAGGCCATTGATATTTAAAGTTATTATTGAAAGATGTGGTGTGTTCTACCCTCTCCTCAATATTTTAGATTTGATCTTTTCATGGTGTTCTAATTTCTGGCATATTGTGTTCGTATGTGTTTTTACTTTTTCATATTCTTTGATTAAGTGGTCCAATTTCTCTTTCCATTCAAGTCCTGGTATCCATCTTCTCAATCCATTCTATTGGAAAGACTTTTCCCCCTGAGTTTCCTAATTGGATTGAGTTTTTCAAGTCCATCTTCATTTCAACTTGAGTTTTCTCTTGTATTTCTGTCTCTATATGGAATTCAGTTTTTAAAATCTGAATTATCTTCATTTTATTCAGGTGAATGTTTGTGTTGTCTTGGACTTTACCCAGAGATTTGTACCTATCATCTTTAAATTTATTAAGGCATTTGTTTGTCCTTTTGAATTCCTTGAATTCTTTATGTTTGCAGTTGTTATTTAAATTCTGTGTCCTGGGACTCATTTAAACAGTTCTCATTGGCCAGTATTTTTTGGGACTAGTATGTTTTCATGGTGGGACACATATTGTTTTGATATTTCATATAGTTTGGTTTTGTGATGTTATGATGTTACAGTGGGCATGTAGACTTCTTTAATTGGTTTTTTGTCAAGTAAGGTGTGAAAAGTTGGTAGGTCAGTCTTTCAGATACATGATTTTGATTTTTGCTTGGAGAGACAAAAATTCCAATTCATGTTTTCGAGAAAGTGACTAATGGTTGGATCTGCCTGGACAGTTGAACAAGCTGAGGTCATCATATGCAGGCGTTAATCTGTATTACTCATCAGGTTGTGATGTTGTGCAGGATGTGACAGCTTGTGTTAGACATTGGAGTGTGAATGGAATGGTCTGGCAGAGATCTGGTACAGTCACCTGGCTGGGTTGATGGATAAACTTTGCGAAGCCAGCTTTGCCTGGGATTGTAGATGCCATCTGTGGGACTCACTAGGCTGGGCTAGTACATGAGCTGAAAGACCCCAGCTAGGCTAGGAAAGGAGAGGATGGCTTTGCTTTTCAGTTAATTTGGAAGTTAGGAAGAGGTCAAAAAGAGTCAAATAGTATTAGAAATACGATTTTATGACTTTTTAAACTATTTTGAGACCTTAGTTAATATCTGACCATTGCAAGCACATATGTGAAAACTCCTAGGACTTCAGTTTTATTTTACAAAGTTATTTACTTCTTTTGATTGCATTTTAAAATTGTATTCAATAAAATTTTGGATTTCTGCCTATCTAGACTTTTCCCTAGGAACACACAGTTTTGAAATTAAAAAACAACAAGATGCATAGTCAGGGAGGGAGGAAGAAAGAGAGGGAGGGAGGGAGGGAGGGAGGGAGAAAGAGAGAGAGAGAGAGAGAGAGAGAGAGAGAGAGAGAGAGAGAGAGAGAGAGAGAGAGCGCCCTTAGGCATTAAATATGCATGTTAATTAGGAAAAATTATAAAAATATGAAACCAGATGTTACATAAATTTTTTGATTCCCAGGATAGCAGTAACTTATACACTGACAATATTTTTATATTTGCATGTGTATATCTATTTTCTATTTCTAGATTTCCCAATATTTATGCAATTCCCGTGAAAATAACCAGAAAAGGAATTGGCATCCCCTGCTTTGAAATGGTGGTAAAGAATTCTGTATGTGGACTGCTGAGGAAGCCAGTTGTTTTGTGCAGCCTTGCTCTAGGGATGGTCTTCTGGGTTTAACAACTTTTCCTATATTGTGCCCCTTTTCTTCTTTCTTGTTTTCACTAATGGCATATCAGTTTCTTCTTGTACTAAATATGCCTTGTCATAGCATAGTTAATTAATGACCCTTGCAGTGTAAGAAATTGAAAATCAGATTGAAATTTAAATGCATCTAAAGTGTATATTTAAAAATATAAATTAAAATTACTTTGGATACTAACTGTTGTTACTTTTTTTAAAATTTGACTACATTCAAGTTTCTTAAAGAAATAGCTGTCATTCTTCAAATAGTGACATCACTGTAGTATGACTATATATAAAGTATTATTTAAGTATGGAGTCCTCATAAAAATATTTTGTAGTTGAAAGATAAATATTTTTCACTTTTAAAAGTCATCTGTACAATAAAGTGGTCTGTATTTTCACATGACCAAGATGAAGAAGAGACATTTGTTTTATTTTTAGCAATTTTTAGTTTAACCATAGAAAAATATGGTGTGTATATTTTATTGTCCAAGAAACTGCTTGACAATACTTATATATTCTCCATATGCACAGAATAATTTAGCAAAGTATTGTTTATAGTTTTTTAGATATGACCTAAAAGGTAAAATAAGGATATACTGCATCAGAATGTAATAAGTCACTGCCAAAAATACACAAACCATGTATTATTGTCAATAAAATAAATCTAACTCTACATAAAATGATTTCTGAATATCTTTTTT
Organism: Peromyscus californicus insignis; assembly: GCF_007827085.1. Lineage (NCBI taxonomy): Eukaryota > Metazoa > Chordata > Mammalia > Rodentia > Cricetidae > Peromyscus > Peromyscus californicus. The sequence continues at coordinate 66,320,129 of NW_026294491.1, read as the reverse complement.
TCCAAAAGGGTATGACTTTTGTTGTTTAGTTTAGTGATCATATCGTGCTGTACTGTGTTTGAAACAGTAAGTTCTTCTTGAACCACAGTAATTTTAAGCTAGATTTGTTACAATTTTTATATCTACGTTGTTGATTTATACTTTGTATTTCATCATTGCACTGATCCTTTTTATCCATATGATGAGTCACCAATAATGCAACAGGTTGTTGAATAGTAAGGAGTAATGTGTAAATACCAATTAGTGAAGGAAAAGGAGGCCATGATTGTGAAGGAGAGTGGGGAAGGATGTATGGGTGTGTTTGGAGGGAGGAAAGGGCAGAAAGAAATGTTGTAATTAAATTATAATCTCAAAAAGAAAACACCAAACACTGCCTAATATTTTTTATAGAGTTATTTTTTACATAGTTCTCTAGTTAACTTGGTTATCCTCAAGAACTTTAGTGTAATTATTTGGGGGTTTATATAGAAAAATCTGTGTTGAGTATGTTTTTGAAGTATATTATTAAAGAAAATACTTTTTTCTTTAGGAAAAGAATATGGGAATTAATTTTTAATTTATAAATATTATTAAATTATCTTGATACATCCATATTCTAAACTTCACTTTTTGTTAGTTTCAGAAATGTACTTTGGATGGAATTTTGTTTTTCCAAAGTTAGATCACCATTTAATGAATTATATGCTTTTAAAAATGTGGTAATATTTTACTGTGCATTATGATTTCAACAGTTTTCTGTCATTTCAACCTTTGTATCATTTTAGTGAAAAATTAAGTGGTAACAGTGATTTGTTTTCATGAGCAAGATCTTTTTGGTTCTCAGCTCTTTTTCTGGGTTATAATATAGTATACTTGCCAATTTACAATGTCTTCTGGGAGTTAAACGGGTGATGAAACAGCAGTTAACGAGTAGGCTGAGGCTTCTTTCTAAGAACCTGGAATATTGGCATCAGTTATTTCAGTCTCTCTTGCAATTGTTGTTTGATTTAGCATTACTACTAAAGTAACAACACTAGAAACTTTTGTATTAATTATTCTATGTAGCCTTTTTTCCAGTAACTTAGTTCAGGGAGAAATCAGCTAGTCTCTCAGTTTTTGATTCCTCTTCAATTCCTATTTGTCCATAAAGGCTGTGTTTGGTGAAAAACTTTGAAACACAGTGAAAGTTCTCCTAGAATATGAGCACAAATTTGCTCAATATTTAACAGATTGTTAATGTTCTCAGTATAGTATTGTGGTCCATGAAACTTCTGGATGTATTTGTATGCTTCTGCAAAAATTAGGTTGTGGGGTCCCTTGGGAATAAAGTTGCCCATCAACACAGTTACTCAAAGGTTCATGGCCTCCTTCTACTTCCTACATTCTATCACCAGATTCTTCTTTTCCCTTTCCTGTTTTTAACCCCCTTCTCATTTAGCTGAGTCGTGCTGGAGTGCTTCTTTGAGATATTTCTCCACAGAGCAGAGAGTTTGCCTCATGGATGACCTCCTGGCTTCTCCTTCTACTGCAGGCATTTTCACCCCGAAGGGGAAACACCAGTGACTTGTGCTAGAAATGGATTTTCCTTCAGCTGTTCGTAAGGATGCAGTGTTTTCTTCTTCAGGGTTAGGGAGTTGTGGAGGGCACTAAATATATGTATGCTTGAGTCTGTGACTAGAGTCCACTTTCAAGAAGCTTAAATGCATGTGATAGTTTGCAAGAGAATGTATATAGCAAGGCTTTAGAAATATTTTCCTCGTTATGCTTTTTATATTCATAAGGTTTTTATATAATGTTTTATCTTTTGGACATTCAGTATATTTGTTAAGGCATAAGAAGTTAGCATAAATTTAGGGTTGACAATATCTCAGGATCTGAAGATATAGCTTAGATAAAACATAGTGTTTACCTTGGGATAGATTCCTAGTACTTCTGCAAAGAGAAAAAAAAGGATTGAAGTTCATTTGCGCACACCTCCCCCCGCCCCTATAATAACCCATAGTAAGATACAAATTTTCAGTTACTAGCCAATTCCTACAAGTATAAGGGAAACTGAAACAAAGATTCAAATTATTTTTCTATTAAGGACTTGGAGTGTACTTTGGAATATACTTGGATTATTTTTTGTTGCTGTGCTAAAATAATATGACCAAAAGCAACTTACAGAAGAAAACTTTTTTTCCTTGGCTAACAGTTTCCCATAGGCATAGAGACCGTAACAGTGGGAGAAACACGGCACCAGGAGTTTCTTAGTGCTTGGGTCTTGGAAGTACTTGGTACATAACAGTAATTAGAAATAAGGTGTATTAGACATGCTGTCATGTCTTGATTTACTTTAAAGGCATGTTCCAGTTCATTCCATTCTTCTTTAAGTAGGAATAAAAGTTCTCATTTTCTTTTGGGATGTACTTACATTATGTCATGGTCATCTGGGGTCTGATTTTTGTGTTTAGGCTAATAACTTAAAAATAAACAATTTACAGAGACCTTTCCCTTAAAAGCACAAAATTGTTTGGGAAGGTAAAAACCTCAATGGAAAAATATACCAACTCTTTTCTTTGTTACCTTCCCTGCGAGCTGTATTTATACTTGAACCTCTGTCCACTTATCCTATTGTTATCTGTATAGGACTTTATGCTAGTGGTGTATTCTGAGTTACACAGAAGGACGACTCTGTCTTTTCACCCAAGTGAAATATATTAATAGAGAGATGTTTTCGAGGTAAAAAACTGTGATAATCTGCTTATTTATAGACTTTAAAATGCCATCTTTGAGGGTAAAACCAATGTGAATGAATTTATTCCACTTGATTCACAAGTGTTAACAACCAAACTATTTATGGTAACTACTCTCATACTTGAATATTTACTTCTTAATATGTCCATTTTTACTTTAATTAGATAATGCAAGAAGAACTATTTTCTTTTTGCCAAATTCATTGTAAAATTTTACAAGTTTTTGTTGTGTGTGTACTTGATGGAACCCTCGCTGTTGTGATTGTATGGAAACAGCCAATCTGAAGTAGATGAAGGAACTAACAAGATCTACTTCACTTTCTTTCCTGCTCCCTTTGACATGGGTTATGACAAGTAGTGAGTGATCCCAGTTCACCCTAGACTTGCCACTTTAGCAGTCTTCTAAGATGTCTGTAGACCTGAAAGGAGCAGCAGGAGGCCACAGAAAACCAGCCCTTTACGACCGGAAGTGTGTTTCTTTTTCACATGTGTTTAAGTTAAGTAAGTCCATTAGGTATTTCTCTTTTAAATTGAAATCTGAAACATTGAAATATTTTTTTTTTATTTTAAGAATCCTTTGTAGCCAGTCAAGAGTTGATTCATTAAAATGAAAATTGTCATAATCTTTCATTTGTAATGACTGACATGCAGCTACTATCCATTACACTAATTGTTGAAATAATACAGTTTTAATTATAAAAAAAAGTGTATAAATGTCATTGATGACAGCAAAGACGATTTCCCATGTTAAGAGTTATTTATTTTGATATTAGTGAACATTGACTAAACATATTTGAACAGTAAATTATTTTAATATGGTAAAACCTCTTATGTACTTCTCTTCAAAATATCACCTGTTTTTGGACCCTTCATAGTATCTGACTGAAAGGTTGAAAGTTTCACATGGTCAGAAATAACATTTAAGTCAGGACGTGAGGTACACATCAGTGGGAGAAAATTTGCTTTGCATGTCCAAGGATTTAGTCCCCAGTATCACAGTTTATGTGTACACACTGTATATATACATGTAAATATGTCATCATAGCATATGTATACATGCATGTGTGTATGTAAACAGTACTAAATAGTTTTGCCTAGATACTATTTACAAGCAATGTAGAATACAATTTCTCAAAACAAATAGCCATTTTGTATAAGTTTTGTGTGCAGATATTGTAGTTTTCATAAGTAGTGCATCGGAATTACATAGCTAAAGGAGCTTATCAGTCTTAGTTCAATCCTACATTATTTGACATTAGTCCAGTGAGATTTTACAAGTCTCAAAAGTATGCTTGTTACTACTGTTTTACAGCGCACAAGTTTTCCTTATATCCTGTTAACCTCCCATTGAAGTAACTGATTGAAGAATATTGTATACAAGTAAATTTTAAAACCTTCATATTATTTTAATCTGATAACAAATGAGTTCAGGTTCAAGTCCTTTTGGTTGTTGGCTACAAATCTAAACCTGTATTTTTTGGATTTATGAGGATAAGTCCTGCTTTGGCAATCTTGTAGATCCTCAAGAGAATAGTTAAACAGTGATTAATCATTGTTTCTTCACTGAGTGTGCAGAAAAGAATGGAAAAGCGGCATTTCACACTTCTGAAGCAATTAATCCCCATGATCTTAGCCAGGTTTGTCTTGTAGATAAGTCAGGATACAAAACGCTACCTAATTTATCAATGTATGCATGCCATAAAGTATAAAACACACAATTTATTTCATATCATTTATAGTCAAATGTAAAAAAAGAGTGACTTTGCCATATCCAAGAGTGTTTCCTACATTACCTTCATATAAACTAAGTACCGGAGATTACAATGGGATTCCTGTTTACTGTGCACATCTGGTGCAGTCACTATGCATTTTCTCATTCACTTGCTGGCATTTTTAGTGATTGTGGCATAAATCACCTTGCTAATCAGAAACATAAGTGACGGGAAGTCATCTCCTTTTTTTGAACAATGGGAAAAAACATATGGCTTTTTAGACAGTACTTGGCTGTTATGCTGTTTATGTGGCAGTATTTTCTAGATTTAGAATTTCATATTAATTGCAGTGCTTTGGTCTAAGACATTAAACACCTAGGGCTTGAGGTCAAAGTATTTATTTTATATCTTTTTATAATGAAAAGATGAAATTCCATCCCTTATTTTTTTTTTTAAATTGTGATACAAACAAATTGGGGATAAAAGTTTAACCTGAAGAAGCATTGAAGAAAGTACATATATTTACAATGTTTGTGTGGCTGGCTGTACCTGCATGTATATATTAAAATAGCTAGTTATGTTTTTAATTTTATCTCTTGAAGCAGTTCATTGAGCAGAATAAAACCACTGTCCTTAAAGTGCTTAAATGTAAGATGAATTGTATTTTGATGATTTTTTTTAAAGTGGGCACTATGTCTGCATATACGTTAATGAAAAAAAATCAAAGATTGAAATTTTCTAGTACTTAAGAAATGTATGTGTATATGCAGATAACCTGGCTCAGACCTACACAGGGTCTGTGTCACTTCAGTCTCTGTGAGCCCCTATGAGCTCTGCTTAGTTGATCCTGTGAACATGCCATGTTCTCATGGTATCCTTGACCCCTCTGACTCCTACAGTCCTTTCTCCCCTTCTTCTGCTGGGTTCCCCTGGCTTCTTTGAGTGTTTGGCTGTAGGTCTCTGAATCAGCTCCCATTGGTTGCTCGATGATGCTCCTCTGATGGCAATTGGGCTAAGCAATGATGTATGAGCATAGCCAAATATCATTAGGAATCATTTCAGTGACCTCCCCCACCCCGTCCCCCTGACCCCCTGTCCCCCTGTCCCCCAAGTCATGTTTGGTTCTATCCTGGGTCTCTGGCCTGTCCTGCCTCTGGTTCCTGGCCATCCAGTCAGTGTCAGGCATGGGCTCCCTCTTGTGGTGTAGGTTTCAAGTTGGATCAGTCATTGGCTACTTCCACAATTTCTGGGCTACCTATACCCCAGCATATCTTGCAGGCAGGACAGATTGTAGGCCGAAGGTTTTGTGGCTGGGTTGATGTCCAAGTCTCACTGCTAGAAGCTTTGCTTGCTTATGGAAGATGGCCAGTTTGGGGTCAGTATCCCCCATTACTAGGAGACTAGGGTTCAGTTTCTTAGATTCCAGGGAGTTTCCACTGCACTAGGTTTCTACATTGCCCCCCAAGTTCTAGTCATCTTTCCTTCCACCTCTAGTACTCTCTCCCTCCACCCCCCAGTCTGATCCCTACTGTTCCGTCCCCAAAATCTATTCTCTTTCCTTTTTCGAGGGAGATCCATGCATCACCTGTAGAGCTTTCCTTGTTACTTAGCCTCTCTGGGTCTGTGAATTATAGCATAATTATCCCTTACTTAACAGCTAATATCCACATATTTGTGAGTACATACCATGTTTGTCTTTATAGGTTTGGGTTACCTCACGATCTTTTCTAGTTCCATTGATTTGCTTGCCCATATCATGATGTCATTGTTTTTAACAGCTGAGTAATACTCCATTGTGTCATTGTGCCACATTTTCTTAGGTCCTCTGAATATATGTTATGGTTGTGTAGCTTGGTATTCTTGTGGGACTTCTGACAATGGGAGTAGGGGATGTCTCTGACTCTTCTGCCTGCTCTTCAGATCCTTTTCCTCCTACTGGGTTACCTTGTCCAGCCTTGATATAAAGATTTGTGCCCAGTTTTATTGTGTCTTGTTAGCCCATGTTAGGTAGATATCTCTGGGAAACCGATCTTTTTTTTTTCCCTTTTCTTTTCTTTCTTTTTTTTAAGGGAGAAGGAGGAGTGGACCTGGGGGAGAGGGGAGGTTGGAAGAGAGGAGGAACTGGGGGGAGTGGAGGGTGGAGAAACTAAAGTGTAGCTATGCATGGTGAAACATACCTATAATATTACCTTTGGAGAAGGTGGGGGAGGAGTGTTGTGAGTTTGAGACTACGTAGGCTACAGAGTTAGACCCTGTCTTTCCAACTCCCACCTAACAAATAGTGAGGTACTAAAAACATCAGAACCCGATCATTAAAATATATGCTATTCTATTGGAAGTAGTCCTACATAATCCAACAAATAAAGTATCTAGAATGCTTTTCTGAGCATTCTTTAGTAAATTGATAAGTAACTATTAAAAATAGATACTATAAATGGAGATAAGATTTGTCTTGCATGAACTAGTATTTTTATTAAAATGTCAACCATAACAATTTGTATTGTGGATTTGTAGACTTTATAGATAGTGGAACAGTATGAATAGAAACAGTTTTTAAAAAGTACCTGAATTTTTAAAAATATGTTCATATTTACTCATTTTGATTTAGGAATTTTTATTATTGTCTCAAGGATCACCTGCATTAGGTTATCCACAAATTGAATAAAAGCAATAAAAGTAGTTTAAAACAAATTTTTTTTTATAATTACCTGTATATAGGTGAGTATCTGAGTATGAGTATTTGCAGGTGCCTATGGAAGCCAGAGAACAGCATCAGATCCTTGGATCAGATATGAGTTGTCCAGTTTAGGTGCTGGAAATTAACCTTTGTCTTCTGTAAGAGCAGTATAACTCTTGACTATTGTGCTATCTCTGTAGCTCTGATTTTTGTTTAGTTTTTAAAATCATTACTTGTTTCAAATATGCCACTATTCACATTCTAGAATGATATGGTGTGCTAAATTTCCGAATTATACTTACATATGATAATTATTTCTAAATACATTTTTAAAATTAAAACTTAAAAAAATAACTGTACTCCACATCTTACCATTCACCTCTTGTCCATTCTTCTTTTATGCATTTAAAGCCTTTGCCCTTTCTATTCTTCATTTTTATCATATTAATTTTAAATTGATTTTTCTGATAGAAACCAATTTAAAATAGTATAATTTTAAGCATATATATTTCATTTTTGTTCATCATAATACAGATTCTAGGAGACTAGAGTTTTAAAACTTCAGGAAATTACAGTTGAACAAATGACTAAAAGTATCAAAACCAATATGCAAAAATAAAGATCTGGTTTTGTAACTGAGCACCCTGGGTTTTGCTGGATACCTGGAGTGAAAATTTCTGGCATCAAGGGCTTGATGGAATTACATTAACCAAAAAATTTTCTCATTCAGCCTGCTTTGAAAACTAGGGTTCTCATTTCTCTCTATATATATCTAAATATTTGGACGGAATTAGAATGTCAGGGATGCAGGTACTCATTGTACATTTTGTGTACAATGCTTTAGTTTTAGAGAATTTGCATTATTTTTTTAACCATTCCATTCTTTGCCTTATGTATGATTAGGTTATGTTGGTACATATTTGTAACTAAAGAAGATACTAAAATGAGCACAAAACTAAAAGGAAAGTTCTTATTCTTTATTATGTTTTCATGACATAAAGAACAAATGTGTAATACCATCACTGATTGTCCTCTGCCCTACAGTGTTTCCTTGGTGCCCTTTCAGCCATCTTTTCCATTTATATTTGTAAGAACAGATAGTTCCAGACAGAAGGGTGAAAACTCTTCTGCATGGCTGAGGACTGGCTTGAGACCTAGGCTATCCTTGCTGTCTAACAACCTACTCTATGAGAACTCTGTGATTCAGACATTAATCTTTTCATAGTAGTGCTATTATGACCTAGTTATTTAACATGATGTCAACCTCTTAAAGGTTCCAGTGTATCAACAGCACCACTTTGGGCTCAGTTTTAGGCTCATTAAGGTTGGGTGACACTGTCAAGCCATAGCAACTGATGATAGTCTGTTGTTAGTAAAGTGAAATGAATTCAGCTTGTGTTCTGCTTTGTCAGAACTACTACTCTGGGCATTTGTCAGAAGCCTATGGAAATAGAAAGATGATTGGCGGAGTACAAGAAAAGTAAAATCACAGCAAGAGAATTAGGGGTTTTACTCTAAAACAATGGTTCTCAGCATGTGGGTCACAACCCCTTTGGGGGTGAAAGAATCCTTTTACAAGGGTTGCCTAAGGCTATTGAAAAGCACAGAGATTTACATTACTGATGGTAGCCTAGGCAGGGGAGCAGCAGGTGATGATTGAGGTTCAGGGTGTTGGCCTACCAGGAGGCAACCCCCTGGTGGATAATTCTTGGGTAGGAAAGGACCCAAAGACCTCCCACCCCATGCCTTCTATTGTGCCTTTGCATAACCTGTTGTTGCTGTCTTTCCCTGATACTTGGCTTGGTTGAATTGGGTGTGGGGAAATTCCCCACTGCCTGTAAGGTAATGCATTTATATTTATCTCTTGGAAACTTCCCATTCTACTGGGCCGTTTTACCTGCAAATTATTATGAAGATGATTTCCTCCCTAAGCTGTACAGTCTAATTGATAATAACGTTAGCTTATACAGCAATTTGATGAATAAAAGTATATACAAGGATATGTTTCACAGCTCAAGATCTATGAATTCCACCTTAGGAGCTGCTTTAGATTACAACTCAGGTTAATGATTAAGAGAACAATTGAATTCCCTGGAAGCCAGGCTAGCCTTAATTCTCTTAATACTAAGAAGGTAAAGTTCTCAATGTGCATCATTTGGATGAAACAAAGCCTTGTAATAACTTCAGGTTAGATCAGATGTTTTGACAATAACTTTGTGAGACCAAAATGAGCCATCTTAGAAATAAGACCAAAATGCTTTCTTTCACCCAAAAACTAAGGCCTAAGATTTCTCCTTCTAGGAATAGGCCAATAGTTACTGAAACAAGTCAGTCCAGATTCCAGAAACCAGGAAGTGTAAAAGTACAGAGTCACAAGGTAGTCATGAGGTAATGACTGCTGGACTTTGGAATGTCCTCTCCTTGGTTTCCAGGGTAACTGACCACAGAAATGTCCCCACCTGAGGGCAGCCAATGAGAAATGGTGGTGGGCAACCACCCCCTTAGAAGTAAGATTAAGCCCTGATTTCTAGAAAGCCCCTAGAAGCGAGCCAATCAGAGTTGTACCCATACTAGCACCCCTAAATGATGTAACCTTGTGATTTTTCCCTTTAAAAACTGAGCTTGCAGACAGGCGGGCACTTCCTCCAGCCTCCACTGCGTTGGATGTATTGGATGAAGTCCCTGCCTAGGCTTGTATTGCTTTTGGATATCCAGAATTAAACCTTGCTTTTGCATTCTGGCATGCCTGTCTTTGGTGGTCTCTCTGGGGGTCATGATCTGGGCACAACACTTTAAGATGAAAAAAAAAAAAACCCACAGAAAAGAACCTAGTGTCCATAAGGACACATAGCCGAGGTTTAAATTACAAAGTCCCCAACTGTAAAGGTTGGTTGTTGATCAAAGGTGATGATTAACTCCTTGTACCCTGAGGTGGTATTGTGTTCCCCGAAATATTGTGCACCCTAATAAACTTATCTGGGGTCAGAGACAGAACAGCCACAATATTAAACATAGAGGATAGGCAGTGGTAGCACACGCCTTTAATCCTAGCATTCCAGAGGCAGAAATCCATCTGTTCAAGGATACAGCCAAGCATGGTGACTCACACGCCTTTAATCCAGAAAGCGAGCCTTTAATCCCAGGGAGTGAGGCAGGAAGCAGAAAGATATATAAGGTGTGAGGACCAGAAACTAGAATCATTTGGCTGGTTAAGCTTTCAGGCTTTGGAGCAGCACAGTTCAGCTGAGACCCATTCTGGATGAGGACTCAGAGGCCTCCAGTCTGAGGAAACAAGACCAGCTGAGGATCCAGTGAGGTAAGGTAGCTGTGGCTTGTTCTGGTTCTCTGATCTTCCAGTTCACGCCAATACCTGGCTTAGGTTTGATTTTATTAATAAGAACTTTTAAGATTCCTGCTACAGTACCCATTCCTGCCCTCAATCTCCTGATATAAGAGGCTATTGATAATGGGTATACACCCTAAGAATCTAAAGTACAGCGGGATGACTGTCTTTTATGTACAAAAGTCTAGGTTTGTGATTCCTATAGGATTCCTGGTAAGATTAACTTTCAAGATAGACAGTAGAATTCTTTCTTGGTAGCCTTGGCATGTGGCCTGCCAGCAAGGGAGTTGGCTATGAAAAGATGCTTTCAGTCTGTTCATGCTCTGTTGATCTGCAGTAAGTTATGTAGATGTAAATGTATATGGGATATTGGGTTGGCTTTGTTTTTAATAATGTAAGGAAGATGAAAAACATGTTACCTGTATTCTGTAGGAATTTAGCAAAATCATTGTATGGGATAGAGATTAGAATGAACAGATGTTTTTTAGAAGTACCTTGACCTTGAAGAATCCTTGTGGAAAACAATGATTGTTTTGCTGAGGGGGCCTTGTGGCCATCCCATGGCTTTGATCACAAGACACCTCAGGCACATTTGGGGCTCTTGTATTAATGTGTATTGCATACAATGCATAGTGAAAGGCTAGGGCCTTGGAGGCATGTGAGGCTACCCTTCAGCAAGACATGTAAATTAAGGTTAGGGGCCTTGGTATGAGGAAATACTTTATGTAATAATCTACAAATACATTTGTGTACAGCTGTTTGCTGCCCAAAGCCAGCCAATCCCATGTCAGCCAATTCCAGCCCAGTCAGTCCATCAGAAGAGGCTGATGAATAAAGAAGGGAATGATCAAGAGAATATGTGAATGCCTTTTTCCTGACCCCCTCAGATAGAAAAATCCAGTACATGCCAGTGCTGTAGATTTTCCCTTGGAGCCCTGTGCTGCCTAGAGGCTGATCCTCAAGGCAGCAATACATTATGATTCATAACTAGCAAAATTGCAGTTATGAAGTAGCAACGAAAATAATGTTATGGTCGGGAGGTGGGGGTCGCCACAACATGAGGAACTATGTTAAAGGACTGCAGCATTAAGAAGGTTGAAAACCACTGAATAGCATGGCCTTGGTATTTTCTGAGACGCTAGAAGAAAGATGTTCTTTTCCTTTGCCAGTGTATAAAATAATGGCTGTTTTGCAGAGTACTGTACCAGCTTTATTGGAAAAGTTTGGGTACCGTGGTTGACAGCAGTGCTACTTAGCAAAGTAGAATGGAGAGAAGTACAACTCATTGGGAGTGAGAGCATCTTGAAGAGTGTACAGTGCGTCCTATAGGTGACAGTAGCAACTGTACGGAAGGGTACAGTGCCAAAAAAGATTCAGATTCCTGGGTTGGGGTAAAACATGAAGCTTGCCCAAAGTTGCTTTGGAGATAGTAGAATTAGTAGACCAAAAATGCTACATAGACTGAGTGAAATGATAGACTTTCTAGTCACTGAGTGTTAGTTGATAGGTCTTATTTGTACATGAACACATGCAGTGTATTTTAGGATGGGTTTCTAGAAATGTACAAGAAAGATAGTTTGCTTTGGGAATAAAGGTGAGAAGCAGCAAGAATCAGTTATAGCTGTTTTATAAAATAATATAAAATAATACAGAACTTGAGATACTAAAGATCTTTATTCCCTTTCATAACTTTCCTACTGAGCAGTTTTTGCTTACTTCTGTGGCAAAACAAGGTGTTGGATCAAAGAAGTCAAGATAGGATTATTTCCCTTAAGAGAGAGAGATTTATATGAAGTATGTTGGCAGTCAAAGAAAAAAAAAAGAAAAATGAAAAAGAAAAATACCCAGTGCAAAGAATAATGTGACAGAGGTATGAAGGAATGACAGTAGATCTCAGAATTCCTAGAACACCTGGGAGGTAAATTTAAGGAATTCCATGGAGACTTTTCAGAGAACATACAGGCTGGGCATGTGAAGAATGTTGAAAGAAGGACTCTAGAAAGTAAAATGCAGATAGAAATACTACTGCAGGAGCCCCCAAACCACTACAAGCAAGTAATTAGGTTTTTATGCTAAAAAATACTGAGACTTGAGATTATATTTTTGAAGAGCCTTATTCATTATGTTGTGTTTGAGCTTTTTAAGTTATTTTCTTTAGAAGGAAAAAGGAAAATTGGAAGACTGATGGCACAGAAGAGCTTCAAGTTGTCATGGCAGACATTCTGACTTTTAAGGCAATAAGCCAGGGAGTGGTGTGATCACTTTTACATATTAGAATTAGAGAACGAGTTGAAGAGCCAAGCACTAGTTAAGGAATTATATATATGTCGGGGGCAGGGGGGAATTAAATTGAAGAACTGAATTAAGTTATATCAGAGATAAGAAAGAAGAATAAGTAACCCACTTAGGAGATAGATTGACCAAATCTAGCAATTGGTTGCATATGAGAAGGTCTAGAGGGAAATGAAAGTATTAAGCTTGGATGGCTGATTGGTTCTATTATCCCTTAGATTTTTTTTAGATACAGGGGTAGAGTGTGCAGGATGACTTTGTCTAGTTATCATGCTGATTACAAATATTTAGGAAATGTTTGAATAAAAATACATCTCTCAAGCCCAGGAGATCAATTAGAGTTATATGCTAGGTATTATTAATATTAGTAAATATTCTTAGCATGACCATATTCAATAATTTGCTTAGCATTCTCCAAGCACTGTATCACACATTGGTAAAGCAAAGATAAGTAGGTGTGTTTTACAGGTGCAAGACTGAACAGGGATTATAAAGAAAGATATAAAGAGAATCTTGGAGAAGTTGAGTAGAATTAAGCAGTGTGATGAGAAAAGAGAAACTTGTTAATATGAAGGAGGGAAATATGAAGTCAATGAAGACAGAGCAGCAGAAAAGAAAGTGAACAGCGGATCAGAAGTGAAGTGCTGGAAAGGGCTCATGAAATCCCTTATGTGCATGAGAGGTGGAGTGGTGTGAGGCACAAGTCTGTCTGCCCAGGGTTACATGGTCGATACAGCAATAAGAGCTGAAGTGTACCAGCAAAATGAACTGTCTATCTGTGAAGATCTTCTTAGTGGTGCAAGACGAAGGTTTATTGTTCTTAATTTAGGAAAGACCTTCAAAATGTTGACATGCTGAGGTCAGAGAGTAAGGCACAGGAGGGAGAAAGAGTCTGTGATACAGGAGAGGAAGTTAAAGTAGTTCATTTTAGAACAGTGTGTATGAAAAGATAAAACAATTTGAATCAAGACTAGTGGAAAGATTAGTTTGCCAAGGAGAAGTGCTTTCAAAACATAGTTTTACTAATTCTTTGAGAATTTCATACATTTCTGATCATATTTATCCTCTTCCTCCATCACCTTCCAAATCCACTCCTCATTCCATGCCTACTTTGTGTCTTCATTCCTTTTCTTTTAACCCATTGAGTTCTGTTGTTGCTGCCCATATGTTTTTTGGTGGGTGGCTATCTACTGGGGTGTATTAGATCTCCAGGGCCACATCCTTTAAGAAAACCAACTTTCTCTCTTCCAGCATCTTTTTTTTTTTTTTTTTTTTTTTTTTTTGAGATGATAAGGATCTGACAGTGCGTCTGTAAAGACTGAAAAGGCAAACTTCAAATTAGTGATTGTATCTTAGGTCCTAGTTTGTTTTGTTTTGCTTTTTTATCTGGATGTATGACCTCTCATGTAATGAAATTGAGGATAAGGTCAAGACTCACCCCTACTTTGGCATCCACATATTTCATAACATCTTAGTCTCAAAGTCAGAGCTTGAGTCCTACAGATGCAAAGGCCAGAAGGACCTTCCTTTTAACCAAATAGACCCCCTGATTTACTGAAAAGACTTACTGTCCTTGAAAATTGTTTTCACTTTAGAAACTGTTTAAGTCTCTTGAGGTGGAGTTACTGTGGACCTGTCTTAAACAGGGGTCTGTCTGAATGTATGTCTATTATATACCAATTGGAAATTTTAAAAAATATGGAATACATAGTAACAAAGTTCACTTATGCCTAAAACCATATTTATAATTACATAATTTGTGATTATAATATGTAAATTATAATACAAACATTTACTGGATGATTTTCAGTATTACTTTCTCAAGCAGTTGCATTTTTTTTCCTTATTCCTGACAAATAAGTCATTCTTTGGTTGTTTTTAAGAAATAAACTTAAATTTCTAGATTGATTGACTTCAGTCTCAACTATATAAAGTACAGTCCTCATTTTAATTGCCATTTCATATGCATCATGGATAAAATTATGAAATTTTTTATATTCATGTAAATTTAAAATTAAATTCAAATTTACTACCATATGCCTCAATAGCAAACATAATATAGGCTATTATAATCATTTATATAAATTAGTTTTTAAAACCCATTCAGTATGTTTAATCAATCTGTCATAAATTTCATATCTATATAGTATGTACTTTTATAGCACATACAGATTTTAAATAAAACTGAATAGACTTTTCTAGCCTGCATTATGGAGGAACTTCTGCTATCAAACAATTGTCTGATTAAATATCAGCAAAGCATCATGATGCTTAAACAAGCCAATTTTATTTTCCATCAGTTTTTTTAGTTATAATTGATTATCCTCTTTCCAAATCTGTACCTAATGTGGAACAATCTAGAAAGTGAATCTTTACATAATTGTTCAAAGAATGCCTTTGTCTTTTGTCTGTGGTGATCTGCTATCCTGTGACTGTAAGTCTTTATGAAACTCAAGGCAATTACAAAGCATATACCTGTGCGTTTTGTAAATTAGTGATGATTAGAAGTATGTCAACTTTTATGGTGCCATTGGATCTTTCTTTAGGTAACGTGGATAGTTAATATACTAGAAATATCAAGTGATCTGTAGTACAAGAGTGAAAATTGTAGCGGAGTAAATTTTTGGTAATTTTAAGTGATTTATTGCAATATACATAATACAATTCTTATTATGAAAAAAAGTGGCTTTAAATTTTAAAATTATTTTGGTTTTATTTACGTGTGTGTGCATGCGTGTGTACATCTGTGTGAAATGTCTCTGTGTGAGTGAGTGCAGATGGTCCATGCCATAGTGTTTGTGTGTGAAGGTCATAGGAAAAAATAAAGACCGTTCTCCCCTTTTACCTTGGGGTCTTGGGGATCAAATTGGGCTGTCAGTCTTGCACAGCATGCTTCTGCCTGCTGAGCCATCTTGCTTGTCCTCTTCCCATTCTTAAGTGCAGATATTTTCATTTAATTTTGTAAGAATGTGTGTGATAGCAATATGACAGTGACCTTGACTGTTAAGCACTGCAGTATTTTATGTTTCCTTTGTAATCAGAAAAATTGGCCTTTTTCTTTAGTAAAAATCTGTGAATATGCTATTTAATGCTTAATAAAGAATAATATGTAAAAACAAGAGAAATGGAGCAGCATTTAAGAGTATGTACCCTTCCAGGGGATCCAGGTTCAATTCCTAGCACCCATATTATGTCTCACAGCTTTCTGTTTTAGGGGATCACCACCTTCTGCTGGCCTGTGAAAGCACCGGGGAAACATGGCACATGTGGAATATAGACATACATGTAGGTAACACACACACACACACACACACACACACACACACACACATACACACACACACATTCATAAAGCGGTTTCCACATATCTTTGACACTGTTATTTTGTAAGCAAACTACATTGCAATAGTTGTGCTATTTAGTTGTGGTTATAAAGGATTTGAGTATGTCTTTTTAAAAGAGTGATACATGTTTATATATCAATCCCTGTCTCTCCGAATTCCTCCTTCCTTTTCCTTCCCCTCATTGTATACAATGAAAGCCCAGCGGTATTTCTTACATCCTTAGAGATTGAATGTCTTTTTTCTTCTCTGCTAGTGTCATGTGATCTGAAATCATAGTTCCTTTTGCATTCAAACAGAAGTGGAAAATGTGGAAACGTCATTCTATCCTCTTAATCAGTTTCTAGAGCATTATTTCCAAAGCTGCTGTGTTCTATGACGAGAAGAGTTAGGGAGGAAAGGGAGTTGTTACATCTTCTTACTGTTTTCATTCACTGAGTCAGGGCTTACTTAATTTTAGCTTTATGGAATATATCTTATGCCTGAATGTCATTTTCTTGGTCATTTAGGTTATAGTTTCTCATATAGTGCTATTTTGTTTATTTATTTCTAATTTCTAATTGTTATCACAAAGTTCTGAAGGCTGTAGACTCTAAGTACTTTTTTTAAAATGTATAATATTAACTCTTGTGCTGTATATACATTCTTTATTGATGTCAGGGAAGGGTTGCAGAGGGGTGCTTCACACCACCTTTTCAGCTCTAAATAGCTATTGTGTACATATGGTAAGGTACTGCTGCTTAACAATTAGTAACTGCTTTGATGAAACTAAATTACATGTTTAAGTTCCCATCAGGAAGTCGCTTCACATATCTGTATTAATGTATTCAAGGCTCGAGAAGGAAAGTTAATTTTCCAGCTTAAATATTTAATTCAAGCTTAAAATTTAGTCTGTAATTAGAGCTCCCAAATGGCAGGAACATGGAGTATTTGTCCATTTTAATTAGATTGTTGTTTACCTATTAATTATATATCATATCTTGTCATATAGTTTTGATGGTAACAGATGGTGCTATGAGTTAGTAAGGGTTTGAACAAAATAAGATTCCACATGATTTATTAAGTTGCACTTTATTAGTGAATGGTCTGCTTTAATCAGGTTATTCTCCAAACTAAGGACTATGAAACATTTCACTAGTTTTGGAAATTATTTGTGGACTCCTTGAAATAGTGAACATGAAAAAAGTCTAAGATGAGTGATAAACATATATATACATATATATGTTTATATATGTGTATATATATGTATATATATATACACATATATGGTGGTATTGTGTTACCCAAAATATTGTGTACGCTAATAAATTTATCTAGGGTCAGAGAACAGACAGCCACTAGATACAGAGGCTAGAAAATGGTGGCACTCACACCTTTAATCCTAGCATTCCAGAGATAGAAATCCCTCTGGATCTCTGTGAGTTCAAGGCCACATTGGAAACAGCCAAGCATGGTGACTCATGCCTTTAATCCCAGAAAGCCAGCCTTTAATCCCAGGGAGTGATGGTAGAAAGCAGAAAGGTATATAAGGTGTGAGGACCAGAAACTAGCAGTATTTGGCTGGTTAAGCTTTTAGCTGGTTAAGCTTCAGGCTTTTGAGCAGCACAGTTCAGCTGAGAGCCATTGGGATGAGGACACAGAAGCTTCCAGTCTGAGGAAACAAGACCAGCTGAGAAGTTGGCCAGCTGAGGTTAGCTGTGGTTTGTTCTGGTTCTCTGATCTTCCAGTTCACCCCAATACCTGGTTCAGGTTTGATTTTATTAATAAGACTCTTTAAGATTCATGCTACATATATATATATGTATGTAAAATATGTTTTTTTAAAGCACATATATTGTCAAATATCATAATTGGTAGGAAGTTCAATGCATTTTCCTAGGATAATGCTAGGGATCGAGAATTCTATGCCAGAATGTATACATGAGGAGCATTTATATGTGTACGTATGTCTGTGTGAGTGTGTATTGTGTATTTACAACCTGAGATAGGAACTATAAAAGTATAGTTGTTCTCTTTTTCATTTTGGTAAAGTCTTCTTTTACCTACTTTGAATTTAACAAAGAGATAAAATTTCCTGTTTACCAAAAAGTCTGTAAGCTCTTTTTTGTGTCTGAGGAAGGTAATCAACAAGATTCCCATTTTCAAAGAGTAAATTTATTTTATTTTATTTTTATTTTTTAAATTTTTTTAAGAGTAGATGTTTGCTAAAAGGATTCTAGCAAGTTTGTTATACAAGATTTTATTGTTTGTGTTACCATGTTAATTACTGAATGTGAACCAGTCTTACATTTCCATATGTGACTGGAAAGATAAAGTAATAGAAAATGTGGGAGGAAGGAGGAAAGGGAGAATGATTTGAGTATTTCCTGTTACATGCTTTATTTAAAATTTAGTATATTTCTTAATTGTATTACCTTTAAAGTAACTTTGCTGTTCTCCCTTTACCTGACAGCTGTCATCAGTTTTTAGGTAGTCAGAGGAAAGTGAGGTCTTCTTTTTACTGATTTCAAGATGGGCACCAGGGCTCCTCACACATCTCAGATCTGAGCTATGGCCTTCTGTCACCTATGAAGGAAGAAGTTTTATTTTTGTTGGTGTCTATTTCTGTATTTTGATTTCTCTCTGACTATGCTTGTCAGCTTTTCATCTTGACTAGTACTTGAGATAAACTTACAAAGAGGAAATAATCTTGTTTGTTATTTCAGAGGTTTCAGTTGAAGATGTGTTTGGTCCATTTAGTTTTAGGCTTAGGATGAAGTAGTGTATCATGGTAGATGTGCCTGGGAGAGCAAATAATTCACTTCATGGTCAAGTAAAAAAGGCAAGAAGGTAGAAAGTTGTTAGGTTTCTCATCATCCCTCAAGCTGGAACGATTTAGTAACCTCACAGCAGCCCCGCCTCTTAAAGACCTCATCCATCACCTTCCTGAATCACCACACTTGGAAGCCGCCATTTACCACATGGATCTTTGAAGAATAATACATGTCACTTTTAAAGACATATACAGTGATCTTTTAGTATCATAATCCTTTATAGTAGAGTTGTATTTTAAATTATACAGGAGTCCAGATTTTTATAATAGACTATGTATAATATGCTACATTCCATATGTGTGAAATTGTCATGTGACTGAATATGTGAAGTATATAAGCTTGTCTTACATGTTACTAAATTATGATCTTTGTATATTGCAATGTCTTTAGAACTGCAAGATTTGTTGAGAAAAGATAAAGAGATTCCCTACCCCCTACCCAATACCCAATAAGAAATGGTGACTTTGTTGTGGCCTTATTTACATTTTTTCTCAATTGTTGCATGCCTAAAAAGTGATCTCACATATTGTACTATAGCATTCTAATGTTTGAAAGATGTTGTACTGTATTTAGAGTAATTCAAGATAATTTTAAAGCAATAACCACTGGGGAAGACAAAGAAAGGAAGATCACTAGCTTGAGACTTCCCTTGTCAAGAAATAACAAGTTCAAGCCCAAGGACAACTACATGGTAGGGCCTACCTTTAAAAGTTATTCACTTAGACTATAAATAGTCTTTGTTTTAATTTTTCATGTTTCTGCCCTTTGGGAAACTATAAATTTATATTTTCTTTAGCAAAACATATTAAATATAATATACACCATTTTCATAAATTGAAGGATCCTTAACAATGATCAGTAGAGCAGGATAACCCTGAGCATGTAGTGGTTGTGGTGCACATACCTTGGCAGTGACCAGCTGCTCTCTAATTCCATATGTCTTGTAGTGAAAACTACCTGGAGCTAGCCAAGTCTAGTGAAGTCATGGATCTTGAAGGAGAACCTACAACCACTACTTTAATAAGCCAACATAAATTCTAACTACATTCTAAATATTTGTCCTTATAAACACAGCTTAGTGTAGTCCCCAGCCCTCTTCAAGGAGACTTGTCTTTGCTACAGGCAGAGGCCATTACAGAAAACAACAACCAATCAAAATACAGGTTGTGGAGCCCAGTCCCAAAGGATACATCTGCAATACAACTCCTGCACCTAAGACTAGGAGAACATTGCAGAGGAAAGGGCTGATGATCAGGGAGTGTGTTTGAGGTTGTGTCTCCTGGTAATGTCTCACCAGCTCACAAGCTGAACAAAGGACCATAGACATGCTGAAGTTGACTGGGAAAGACCTTGAGGCCTCAGCCCTACCCAAAGAACTACAGGCAACTAAGGAATGCTGAGAGCAGAAGAAATAGTCTTCCCTAGGGAAGAGCACACCATGTGTTTATGGAAACACACACACACACACACACACACACACACACACACATACACCAAATAATGAGAAAAGAGGCCATGAATTTGAAAAGAAAGCAAGGAAGGGAGGACTTGGATAGAAGAAAGGGGAGGGAGAAATAATATATCTAAAAAAAATAACAGAAGAAATGAATTTAAAAAAAAAATTGAAGCATGTAAATGATTGTAATTTGGAAAGTTATCCTTTGTTAAGAAATGAGAGGATAGCCCGGTGGTGGTGGCGCACGCCTTTAATCCCAGCACTCGGGAGGCAGAGCCAGGCATATCTCTGTGAGTTCAAAGCCAGCCTGGGCTACAGAGTGAGTTCCAGAAAAGGCGCAAAGCTACACAGAGAAACCCTGTCTCGAGAGAAAAAAAGAAAAAAAAAAAGAAAGAAAAAAAGAAATGAGAGGACAGCTTTGTATTCATCTTTTCATTTATGTTGTTTATATCTGGCACAATAAATAGATTCTTATATAAAAAAAGTTCTTTGGTGATTGTTAACAAAAGCAGCAAATGAAAATAGAAATGAGATTTTCTTTACAATTGAATCTCTCAAGTTCTGGTTTATCAATTTACCCTCATGAGCATTTTTATTTCTGTAGCTACCCATTTATAGGTTTGACTTTCCTGACTAAAATGATAGTACTGATTTTTTTTTTTAGAATCTTTCTTTCCATAGAAAACACTCATGAAAAATATTTATGAGAATATGATATTTGATTGATCAGTCTTATTACTTGATACTGATTTGAATTATGATAATAACTGAGTGGAGGATTGAGACAGATGTAACCTCATGAATAGCTGAAAGAATTTTGAGAATTCTGTAGTGAATAATGGCCACTCAAAAAGGAGATGTCTGAAGGGTTTTGGTGTAGCCCCTTGGTCATGGTAGTACAGTAGGTACTCTTGTGTCCTGTTTTCATCAGGAGGCACAAAATACATTTTAATTTTTAATGGTGCTAGCCATTGACAACTCAAAGTCTAGAATCATCTATTATTTCATTTGTTTTATTGAGAACTTTGAATTAAAATATAAATTATATTACTTCTCTTGTTCCTGTCCTCCAGCTTCACCCATGACCTCCTATACTCTTTCCCAAATTGTCTCTCTCTCTCTTATTTTCTCTCTCATACACACCCACATACACACATGTAACTGCAGCCTTCTGGATCCATTTACTGTGGCTTGTGTGTTTATAATTTCTGCGCTGACCGCTATGTATTGGATAACCATTTATGAGGCTCTTCCCTGGGAGAAGGTAATTCTCCCTCTCTTAGCAGTCAGGAGTTGCCTGTAGTTCTTTGTGTAGGGTTGAGACTCCATGAAATTTCACCCTTCCACATTAGCATGTCTATGAATACTATCATTGTTCAGGTCTTGTTTAGGTATCCATATTTTTTGTAGCTTCCCTGTCACCTACCCATAGGCAATAAACTATCACAGCCGACTTCTTTGTCTTCTGGCTCTTACAATCATTCTGCCTCCTCTTCTTCAATGTTTCCCCAGGTTTAGGTGTAGTTAGTTATATTGTGATATATCCAAGGATCTTATAACCTGTTGTGATTTTCAGTAATGTTCATTTTTTGCTGCAAAGAGAGATTTCTTTGATAAGGCCTTGAGCTTCACCGATCTGTGAGTGTAAGGTAGTTTGTAGAACACTGTTAGGAATTACAGTGGTCTAGTAAAGAAATGGTAGTAGAATCTTTCTCTAAGATCTGGTACCTCATTAGCACCAGGTAATTGGCTTGGTTTCTAGTACCAGGCATGATTTCCTTTCTGTTGAGTGGAACTTAAGTCCAATTGGACAACTGTTGGTTACAGCCAAGATATGAGTGCCACTATTGCACATTTAGGGATTTCTTGCCATGCTAGTCTTTGTTACAATTGGTGTCACAGTTGGATAGGATATTGATTGTTTCCCTCCATTGGCAGCTTACATAATACTTTGTGGTACTGTAAAAGGTAAACCACAGGAAGAAGGTTTTCAGGTCAGAAACAGCTCTTATCTTCTAAGTCCCTGTGTCTGAAGTGTGTGGTGTCTTCAACAATAGGAACTGCTTAACCTCTGAGGGACAACTGAGGGCCACAGCAGTAAGCTGTATTGTTTTGAGTCACCTGACCAACAACTCAAATGGAGGTTTCCCCTTCCTGATATTGGAGTTTTTGATAATCTGTGGCTTTTGTGAGGAGAATTGTCAGTTTAAGTGACAAGACTCTATATAAAGTGTGTGTGTGTGTGTGTGTGCTGTGGGATGGTCTGTATGTCAAGTGTGTTGCTGATTGGTCAATAAATAAATCACTGATTGGCCAGTGGCCAGGCAGGAAGTATAGGCGGGACAAGGAGGAGAATAAAGCTGGGAAGATTTGTCCTGACTGTGGGCCAGGCAGGAAAACTCTAGCTATGTGTGTGTGCATATACACAAACTTAGATGTATACAATTTGAAGTAAATATAAAGTAACATGATTTCTTGAGTCTTCATCAAACATTCTTTATTTTATAATTTAATTTAATTTTACATATCCGCCATGTTCTCCCCCCTCCCGCCTCCCCCCCCCAGCCCATCCCCCATTCCCATCTCCTCCAGGGAAAGGACTCCCCTGGGGATTGAGTTCAACCTGGTAGACTCAGTCCAGGCAGGTCCAGTCCCCTCCTCCCAGGCTGAGCCAAGTGTCCCTGTATAAGCCCCAGGTTCCAAACAGCCAGTTCATGCACTGAGGACAGGTCCCAGTCTCACTGCCTGGATGCCTCCCAAACAGATCAAGCTAATCAGCTGTCTCACTTATCCAGAGGGCCTGATCCATTTGGGGACTCCTCAGCTATTGGTTCATAGTTCATGTGTTTCCATTCATTTGGCTATTTGTCCCTGTGCTTTATCCAATCTTGGTCTCAACAATTCTCAACCCTCCTCTTTCTCGCCAATTGGACTCCTGGAGCTCCACTTGGGGCCTGGCCGTGGATCTCTGCATCCGGTTCCCTCAGTCATTGGATGAGGTTTCTAGCACAAACATTCTTAGTGTTATTTGTCTGTCTTCCAATCCTCTCTTTCCGCATTGATGTCCCTTCCTCCTTCCCAGTTAGAAATTTCCTCCATGTTTTTCCCATTTCTACTTTACTATCCCCTGAATCCTGTTAATCCTCTTTCTAGCACCTACCCTTATTGTCACTTTTACTTTCTAGCTTTCTGTGGTTATTCATACATGAAATTTAAATCTAGGAACACTGGATGAGATAGAGCACTTGGTATTTGCCTTCTGGTCTATCTATGTACTTTGAAGTTTCATGATTGCACTTTTCTTTATAGCCAAATAGTATTCTGCTGTGTATATTTACTGTGTTTCATTATTTGTCTATTGATGGACATTTGGGTTGTTTCCATTACTTGGCTGTTGTGAATAGGCTAGTAGTGAACATAGCTGAACCAAGTAGGATGGTGTGTCATTTGGGCATGTGACAAGGAGCAGGGTAGCTGGGTCATGTGGTAGATTCGTTTTGAAGAGCCATACTGATTTCTAAAGTGGCTACACCAATTTGCATTCCAACCAACAGTGAATGAGAGTTCTTTTTCTGCAACCTTGATGTTATTTGTTGTCAGTTATTTTGTTCTTAGTCATTCTGACTGGGGTGATATAAAAATCTGAAAATTGTTTTACTGTGCATTTCCCTAATTGCTAAGGATGATGAAAACTTTTTTTTTTGTTGTTGTTTTTTAGATATTTCTTAGGCATTTAATTGAGTCTCTTGTTTTCTCGACTCTGTTTTTGAGTTCTTCATACATTCTGGATATTAATCCTCTCTCATTAGGTATATCTGGTGGCGATTCTCTTCCTCTCTGTTTTTTTTTTCCTCCACTTAATTGTTTGTTTCCTTTGCCCTGCAGAAGCTTTTAAGTTTACGAGATCTCATTTGTCAATTGTTGACCTTAATTCCTGGGCAAGTAGATTCCTATTCAGGAAGCCTTTTCCTACATCTGTATCTTTTTGGAATACCACCTGTGTTTTCTTCTAGAGCTTTAGCTTTTCAGATTTCAAATTGAGATCTTCCATCCACTTGTAGTGTTGTTCAGAGTAACAGATATGGGTCTAATTTATTCTGCATGCTGAGGTCAGTTTTTCCATCACCGTTTGTTGGAGGTGCTGTCCTTTCTCCTGTGTGTGTTCTTATATAATGTTTTTGTCGTGTAAACTCTTTGCAGATGACTTTGCTTTTTCATACTTGTGGTTAACAAGGACTTACTTTAACATTAAATTTTTGTTGTGATCAGGAAATGGAGACTACATTTTTCTAATACATTATGATAATTTTTGTTTCCTCTTATATAGATGTCTTTGCTGATGTCCCAGTGGCATTTATTTTGAAAAATCTGCCTTCTTTGGCTTGCCATTTAGATATATTTTAATCATATACCTATTAAATCTCAAACCCTTAAAAATGATCTGTATTTTTGGGTCTTTTTGTCTATAGCTATTAGTTGACAGGACAAATAGAAGGTGTGGACACCTCTGGAATCATGAATGTCATTGTACAGTAGATTGACTGTTTTGTTGTTGGTTTACTTTTGAGCAGGTATCAAAGTAAGAAGTGAACTAGGACCCTAAGACAGAAAGTAGATAGATACTAAATAATTATGAACTAGATGTAAAAATATGAGAAATGGAGTCTAGTCTCTACTGTTTGATTAGGATGTGACAGTGTGATTAAGACCATGATACAGCAGATGGATTGTCAGTAAAATTGAATTTGAATTTATTAGCCATGTTCATTAGTTGGATTGTTGCAGAGATTATGTGGCCCACAAACCTTAACATACTGGTTCTTAACCTCAGTAACCTCACTGAGGATTACCTTTTCTTTCATCATCCCCATTTCAAGGATTTTGTTATTATTACTGCTATTTGCTTTATTTGAGAGGCATGCTGGCCTTAAGTGTACTTTGTAGCCCAAGTTAGCCTAGTCCTTGAGATCCTCCTGTCTTCTACAGAGTTCTTTTACTATAGGTATGATGATTAGTAATTTTGTTAACTCACCCAAGCAGAGTCCTCTGGGAGGAGGGAATCTGGATTGAAAATATGTCTATATAAAAATTGGCCTGTTGGCAAGTCTCTAGGACCTTTTCTTGATTAATGTTTCGTGTAGGAGGGCCCTGCCTACTGTGCGTGGTGCCTCTCTAGGGCAAGTAGTATATAAGGAAGCAGGCTGAGCAAACCAGTGAACAGCAAGCATTCCTTCATGCTTTCAGTTTTTGCCTCCTTTTCGTACTTGTGTTTCTCCCACGACTTCCCTCAGTGATGGACCTGAAAGTGGAAGATGAATTAAACCTTTTACTCCCCAGGTTGCTTTTGGTTATGGTGTTTATCACATTAATAGAAAACATAAACAATAAAATAGGTTTGTGTCAATGCCAGCCTGTTATGTTTTGTTCTTGATATTGTGAGACAGGATCTTATTATGTAGTCTATGGTAAGCTTGAACTCATGATGTTTCTGCCCCTGCCTTCTGAGTGCTGAGATTATAAGAACAAATAGTTCATTATGAGGTGTTTTTTTTTTTTTAAATTACATATCCCCATGTGTAACTGGATGAAACTGCTTGTGATCACTGATTTATGATTGCAGTGAAATTTCATTCCTTTGTAAAAAAAAAAAATTTGGAGGGTCAGTCGACCTGTTTGTAAAGTAACCTAGAGCTGCTGCAAATTATGAAATGCTTCACAAATTTGTGTGTCATCTTTGCACAGGGGCCATGCTAATCTTCTCTGCATTGTTCAAGTTTTAGTATATGTGCTATTGAAGCAAGCACTCCTTTGCAAATTGTTTTGTTTGTTCTTTTGTGTGCATATTCTGCAAGTCCATTTGAAATTGACTGTGTTAACTTTTAAATGCCATTCAAGCGTCTTCACTATTGAGGTTAAATTACAATTTCAAGTAATATGTTTATAGTTATATATTTTACTTGTGTTAGGTTGTGAACTTTTATTTCTGTGGAGATTTTATTTTATGAATAATTTCAACATAGTTTCCTCAAATTACAATTTAAGTAAGTGAATTGATGGTTAAAATCATTCTGAAAACAAACCTTTTTCAGGTTTAGGGACAACATTATGGTTTTATTTATTATTAAACTTGGGAGTTGATACACAAAATACTTTGTTAAGCATTTTAAATTTTATTTATTTTTTGTTGTTGACTGAGAAGTTCATTTTGACTTACAATTTAATCATATGAAAATGTTAATTTACTTTGATTTTACACATCTATATTTACCCATGGTTTAGAGGTGTTCTTTGTTTGAGACATCATCTTACTATGTCTCCTTGCCTAGCCTGGAACTCTCAGTTTAGACTAGGCTGGCCAGGAACCTAGAGATCCACTTAGCTCTGCCTCGTAGGTGCTGGGATTAAAAGAGTGTGCTAATATGCCCAGTTTTTTTGTCTTTTTTTGTATTATTTTTCATATTCATCAAAATAAAAGAAAACCTAGTAACACTTTTTACAATCAAGCATTCTAATCAAATGTGGTCCAAACATGCACTAATTTAATAATTACTGAAGAATGATGGCAGGAAAATATTGGAAGTCTTTGTTTTAAACCATTATCGTTTCTGTAAGAGCAGGAAAATTTGCATATGCAGTAAAAACACTAACTCTTAACATCCAGTAGTATCACATCTAAGCCAAGGTCATTTCAGGCAGTGTTCATGGGCACTGCATGGTTGTGGCATGTGCAGTACTGTGTGAGTGTTGTATGCTCAGAGCCCACACCGAAGTTACAGGGGAGCTGCCACACCGAGGCAGCCCAGGGGAGCTGCCAGAGA
Organism: Peromyscus californicus insignis; assembly: GCF_007827085.1. Taxonomy (NCBI): domain Eukaryota; kingdom Metazoa; phylum Chordata; class Mammalia; order Rodentia; family Cricetidae; genus Peromyscus; species Peromyscus californicus. The sequence continues at coordinate 66,292,963 of NW_026294491.1, read as the reverse complement.
CAGCTTGGGTACATTCGTGTTTGACTTTTAATTACTTTTTGGTGATTTTGTGTAAAGAAATGTTTTACTATTGTCAAATTTTTATGATTTGCACTTATGCAACCTTTGTTTTAAGAAGCTGAGCTTTAAGCAATCAGAGGGAAGACAGAGCTCCCTGTATTTCGGTTGTCTTCAGCTCAATGTTCTTTGTGTTCTGAAGAGGTAGACTCTAGTTTTCTTAACAGTCATCTGTCATAAGTGTACTCCCACAACCTTCATCTGTGACATCACTTGTGGTCTCTGGCTCAATGCAGAAATAAGTATATGAGTCTTCTTAGTCCTCGTAGCTAAACTCTCATTGATATTAGACTGCTGTCATCTTGACATCTCTCTTGACTGACTTGGCACAGCACTTTGCAAGTTCTGACTTTGAATTTTTTTCCTGTTGCCTTGACCAGGGACTGCTCTGCCATTTAACCTCTACGTTTTTGGGGGAGAATTGCCTCTTCATTCTCTTTGCTCTGGGATTTATTTATTTATTTATTTTTTATCTATCTAGCTATCTGTCTATCTATTCTCTCTCTC